>NC_043709.1:9540107-9590841 GCF_006229205.1 Suricata suricatta | reverse complement strand
CGGATAGGTCCTGCTCCTCCGCCATGTCTCCCCCGTCTGCCGCCGCCTCGGCCGCCTCCCCGGGGCCCGCCGCCGGGGTCCTTGCGAAGAGTCCAACGCCCACCTGGACGGGAAGGAGGGCGCGATGGAGCGGCGGCACGCGCAGCCCCGACGGCGGCCCGAGACGCGACGCGGGCACAGCTCCGAGGTGGCGGCCGCCGCGCTCCCCCTAAACCCACTGGAGCCCCCTGGGGTCCGCGCACATGCCAGACCCGGGCTTGGCCTCCCAGCGCCCGCCTCTGCCGCCTTCCCACCACCTGGTCCCAACCGTCTCTTGGTGTGGGTGGGTTTGGGTTTTTTTAAACCTCCTTTTGGGTGGAGGTTTGTTGTTGGAAAGGAAGAAAAACGGACTCTTTATTCTGCTCTAATCCTGGCTCCTGGAATTTCCCACCTTTTCTCTCACCTTTCCGGCTTCCCTTCTGCCTGCCCCCCCCACCCCATGGAGTCTAGAGAAGCTGGGTGGGGGGCAGGTACGGGTGTCAGTCACTCTCCACCCTGCCCGACCGCAGGGGCCCAGGCCCAGGCCCTGGAAGGCAGGAGCCGAGGAGCGGCCCGCGCACTCACTCACCTCCTCGGACCTCTCCTCCAGTCTGGGGCTCGTCCTTAGGAAGTGGAACACGGTGTCCCAAGGTGTGCGGTCCAGCTCGGGGCTGGGGGGTGACGCTGGTGGGCTGGGAGGGGGGGGCTGGGGGGCCCTAAGCCTCAGGCCACGGGCCTGGTCAGGACGGAGCCTGAATCCTCACCACCAACCACCCTGGCTGGACAGCCTGAGACTGACTGAGCACTGAGCTGCTGCCGAGGGCTGGGAAGGAAGGAGGGGGAGAGGGGGAGGGGGAGGGGAGGGAGGGAGGGAAGGGCAGAAGGTGGAGCCTCCAGCGCTGTCCTTCATCCCTAACACTCAGGGCTCCTCCGCCATCCCCCCCACCCCAGCTCCTGGGCGCTGCTGTCCCAGGCCCGTCTTGGGCCCTGGGCTTAATCAGGGAGCTGGAGGAGTGGGGGTGGCCAAGCCAGTAAAGCCAAGGGATGCAAGTGGGCAAGGGTCAGAATCTGTGGCTTGCAGGACCGCCAACCTCTACCAACAGGGACCCCCCCCCCAACCTCTAATCTCAGGTAGCGGGATGGGCAGGTGGCAAAAGATTGGGGACAAATGAGAACGCAGGCAAAATTTCGGTGGACGTGTGCAGGCGGCTGGCCTACGTGGCATCCTTTAAGCCATCTCTCAGAGTGCCTACGGTGGCCAGACGCTGCCTCTCGCCTGCCTCAACGGCCTCCCGTCCCCACTCAGGCTGCACTCTGCCTCCGCTGTTACAGCAAGAGAGAGAGCATGTGTGTCCATACCTGGTGAGGTAGGGCAGCTGGATCCCCCCCCCCTGCCCTGCCCAGTGCAGAGGCCGTGGCTCCACCCCTGTGCCCTTCTCCCCTGACACCTAGCACATGTAAGGGCTGGGCTGGCTCAAGGTGAAGAGGGAGGACTCAGGTTCCTGGGAGGCTGGCCAAGGGGCTTGGCTGGGGGTCCTCTTCAAGTAGGTCCGAAAGGCTTCTGAGGCCCTACTTCCTGGACCCCAACTCCCTCCACACTGGGTTCATGCTCTCTAGGTGTGTGTCGGGGTGGGGGGGGAGTTAAGTCCTGGTTGTCATGAAGTCCCCAACCCCCCGACCCCCATCCCACGCCCCAAGGGTGGGGACTTGCCCTGCCTTCCTCTGCTGCCTCTCTGCCTGCTTCTGTCCTCAGCCACCTCCCTAGAGGGGTGACCTTTCTCCTGTTACTTTCCAGTCCATCACCCAAGGCTCCTTTTCCTCTCCTCTTTCCTAGGTCTCTCCCCCAGAGGTCATAGCCCCTCTCTCTCCTCAAAGGTAGGTGTCAAGGCAGGGGTGTGGGTATCCGTGGAGGGGCAGGGGGAGCCCGGGCCATGCTGGTGGCCACGTGCAGGTCTGAGGTCTAGGGCCGGGCCAGGCCCTAGGCCCACCCCAAGGGAGTCTTGTCTAGAGTAGGGCTGCAAAGGGGGTCTAGGCAAGGCCTCATGCTTGGGAAAGGCCAAGGGGGTGGGGGGGTGGGTAATGGGACACAATGAGGTAGTCACACGAGGCAAAGCCATGTTGGGGGTGGGGGGAGCGGACATTGGAACACACACACACATACACACACACACACATGCTCGCACACACAGCCAGTCAGACAATCGGGCCAGTGTGTCTGGGGCCTCGGAGCCCAGTGAATTAGGAGTTTGATAAGGGTTTTCTCTTTCTCTTGCTTGCCGGCCTTGGACAATCTCCCCCCAGTTTTCCTCGACGCCACCCCCGGCGCTGCCAACCCTCCTCCCCCCGCCTCCCTTCTCTTCCCTGTGCCCAGACTCTTGTTCGGGGCCTTGAAACAGTGAGCTGTCTTTGTTCGAAATACAGGTGAACGGCAATCATGTGATTAACACACACACACATAAAAAGCTTTTTAACAGCGCCCGCCCGGCCTCAGAACCGCCCAGAGAGGAGCCGCCCTGGATGGACAGAGGGACGGAGGGACGCGCATCCAGCCGGTCGCGTCCAGCTGCCCGCAGCGGTCTCCGACTCTTGCTGCTGCCTGCCCGCTGCCCGCCTGCCCGGCATCTCTCGATCCCGGTGGGTCCCCACTCATCCTTCCATCCTTGGTTCCTCCTCTAAGAGGGAAGGACTTCCCTGCTTCCTGTGGTGTCTGCCATTTGGCCTGAGACCCCCCCTGGGGCAGGAGGGGGAAACTGTGGAGGGAGAGGGCCCAGGGTATGAAGCTGGGTGTGGGGTCCCACAGCGCCCCTCTCCGGCTCCCCGCCTCCTCCCTCGCTCTCCTTGGTCCATTTGTGCCAGGATGGGGGTGGGGGTAGCAGTGGGCCCTCTCGGTCTGTAGAGGAGCCACACTGGACAGAGGGGGGCCCCCTCTCTTCCCCTCCCTCTGTTTCTCTCTTTCTCCCCTCCCCCAAACTGCCTGTTTTTTCAGTGCTGTGCTCGGGCTTTCTGCTGAGGGGTGCTGGGTGAGGCAGGGGGATCTACAGGGGTGCAGGGAAGCAGGTGCACAGAACTGTGGGCATGGGGGGGGACCCCCTGCTGTGACCACCGCCCTGTGCTGGCAACTGTGACCCCTTCATCCCATCCCAGGCCCTGGGGGCCCAGCTTTCCCAGCAGAGAGGTCAAAGCCCCCCTAGCCATGCCTGGAGGCAGTGACCCCCAGTATCTTCCTGCCTGCCTCCCAGGACAGGATTTTTGGAGAGAGGGGAGGGACCTGCATGAAGGCACCCAGGCCTCTGCCCTTGGCGGAGCAGCCACGCCCCCATCCAGCCTGCCCATCTCTATGAGCTGCTGCCGTGGTGGTGGGCTCTGTGGCCTGTCCTCTCTCTCCCCAGCAGAGAGGGGCCCGGCCTGGGGGTGTAATGGTGGAGGTCCAGGCTTCCTTCCCTGGGTGGGGAGGCCTCTCGGGACCCACAGGCTCTTCCTGGGACCCCGCCTGGGTTCTGTTGCTGCTGCTCCCATGGCCCCTGGCAGCCAGGAGTAAAGCCCACTGAGCACCTCGCCCCAGGCTGCTTCCGTCAGCAGTGACCTTTAACCCCGTAACTCCCAAGTGGTCTTCCTAGGGCACTGGGCCTGCATTCTGGAAGGCTCCGCTCTTGGTTCCCTGCCCTGGGTCCTGGTCCCTCATCTGTCACCTGGTCGGTGACCCCCAGTACTCCCTGCCTGCCTCCCAGGACACACGGAGCCGGGATGGGGGACATAGGCTCTTCGGTGGGTGGGGCAGGGGCTGTGCAGGGGTGACAGGGGTGGTGCCCATCAAGTCGAGGCTCTGCTTCAGCCTCAGTTTCCCCAGGTGGGTAGGAGGCTCTTCCTGACTGAGGGCCAGATGAAGAGACACTAGGAAAGCACTTTACCACCTTTAGGCACCTGCTTGGTCTAGGCTGTCACTCCCTCCCTCCTTTAGGCCTGTGGCCCTGTCCCTGACACTTCAAACGGGCGCTATCCACCTCCAGGGCCCTTGGGGGGCCCTTTTAACCCTGGTTTGGGCAGAAGGGGGTGGCCTAGGGTTGTGCTTTTCAACATAAATGTGTTTGGAAGCCTGGCTCCCTTTCTTCCGTTCCGCGATGGGACCTGAAATTCTGCATTTCTGACCAGCTCCTAGGCAGTCGTCTGGAGAATTGGTTCCAATTCTTGCTGAACTTTAGAATCATGTGTGAAATTAAAAAAGAAATACCAAAGCCTGGATCCCCCCCATAGACCCCCTAATTCCGAATCAGGGGTGGGGGTCCAGACCTGTTTACTTTGTGAGCCCCCTGAGCCTTGCTGTCCTTCATTGGGTCTCTGGCACCAGAGCTGGAGGCCAGAAGTGCAGTCCTGCTGGGCCAGGTGGGGAGTGGGGAGATGTGGCGGGGGCGGGGCTACGCACTGGGGAGAGGGACGGCTCAGGGTGCACAGGTCAAGGGTCAGGACAGAAGCTTATTCTGTCTGGGCTAAGTGTAGAAGGAGGATGGGAGCTCTGCTCTCACTGCCTCAGGGCAGGCTGCGTTCTTGGTTTGGAGCACCGTAGAAGGAGCTCTGGACTTGGAGTCCAGGGCCTGACGTCCGGCCGTTAGCATCCACGTGGCCTTGGGCCATTTATGCTGTTACCTTCTCAGGACTTGGTTTCTGCACATGTAAAATGCTGATATTGGAGATAGATGGGAGAATTAAGTAACAACACATACGTGCACACACGTGCCTGGCTCGGCGTTGGCTTTGGGGCGCTGTAGTGATTTACATGCTGGGAGGCGGGAACCATGCTCAGGTTCAAGGGCACAGGTGTTCACTGCGCTGCCCACCTGCATTTAGGAGCTTATCATCTGCCCTTTGGATCCCAGCATGCATCAGACCGGGGTGGTGCGTCATAAGCTCCACGGGGGTGGGCCGCCCCCAGCCTGTGTCCCCTCGACAGCAAAGGGCCACACTGCCAGGGCCTCCCCGGGGCCAGCCCAGCTCCGAGCACCCCTGTTCTCTCAGCAACCCAGGGAGTAGGTGCTTTCAATCTCTTTCTGGGAAGGAAACTGAGGCACAGGACATTCAAGGGACAAGCCCGACCTCACCCAGCTAGTGATGGCGGGAATGTTTTGGCACCTGCAGTTTACCTCCTGGGCCTCTGACCACTCTGCCCTCCTGCCCCTAGACCCCAGTGCAGCTGCAGGCCAGTTGTGGCCTCCCCCTTCCCCTCCTCCCCCCACCCTCCTCCTCTTTCTCCTCCTCCTCCAACCCTCATAGGCCTCCGCACTTTCTCTGCACTTTCTCTGCACTTTCTCTGCACTCCCTGTCACTGCTCAAAGCCCTTTCTTCAGGGACGGGTTCCTGAGCACCTCCTTAGCCGGAATTCTTTTCCTGTGTTACTTCCCTGTGCAGGAGGAGGTGGCCCCTTACCTCCCCTCCAGTCTCCACTTCCTACTCAGAGCCCCCTGAGGGCAGGGCCCTGCCTTCCTCTTGGTGTGGGCCTCCCCAGGGCCAAGCATGACCTCAGGGAGTCTTTCTTGAGTCAAGTTGCTGTCAGCGGTCCAAGGAGGAAGAGATAGGCGAGGCCGGAGCGGGTGGACTGGCTCCTGCCCTCTTCTCAGAAGCCTTCCAAGAAGGAGCCTGCGTGTTCTGTCCTCCAGCCCCAGCTGCTAGAAAGCCCTTCCTGGTGTCTGCCCTGAGTCTCTCAGGCCAAGGCGAATTTTCGGGAAGGTACTCTCCAGATGGGGCACCGGGAGCTCAGAGTTGGGAGAGGCCTACACGGAAACCTAGCTCCTTGACACAGCCCAAAGGCGTCTGCGGCTGTGCGGGCGACAAGGACCGCTCGAGTTCCAGCTGGGCGGTGGAGGCCGTGGCTGCCTCGGCCGCCTCTGCCCTCTCCTGGCCTCAGTTTCCCCATCCATAAAATGAGGGGCAAACTAGGTTTTCTCTGAGGGTGTTTCCAGAATTGGTAGCCCATGAATTATATTTCAAGACAAGAGGCCAACACATGACCCAATGTTTCCAAGACTTCGTGCTCCTCAGACAAGGATCGGCATTTCTTGAAAAGACAGCTTTGTGAGCAAATAAATTATGGAGACACTGGTTTCCCCTTCCTCTTTTTAGAGACGTGGGGCCTGTTAGGGGATCAAAAGCTCTAAGTTCTGCAGCTAAGAAATGGATCTTTGTTTAAATATATATATATGTGTATATATATATATTAATCTCTATTTATTTTGAGAAAGAGACAGGGTGTGAGCTGAGCAGGGAAGGGGCAGAGAGAGAAGGAGACACAGAATCCAAAACAGGCTCCAGCCTCTGAGCTGTCAGCACAGAGCCCGATGCAGGGCTTGAACTCATGAACCGTGAGATCATGAACTGAGCTGAAGTCTGACGCTCAACTGACTGAGCCACCAGGCACCCTTAAGTATATATTTTTTAATATTTATTTTATTTTTGAGAGAGACAGAGTGTGCATGGAGGAAGGGTAGAGAGAGAAAGGGAGGCACAGAATCTGAAGCAGGCTCCAGGCTCTGAGCTGTCAGCACAGAGCCCGACGCGGGGCTCGAACTCAGGATCCATGAGATTGTGACCTGAGCTGAAGTTAGTCGCCTAACCGACTGAGCCCCCCAGGCACTCCAGAAATGGATCTTTGTTTAAAATATTTATCCCCATGCCATCCTCAGCCATGTGCACTGTCCCTACCTCCACTCTGCGACCCAGGCCCCAGCAGGCCAAGCCGAGGCCTCCTTCACCTTTGCAGCAGGACATTGTCCTGCAGGGGTGTGGACCTGCGAGCTGGGTCTCTCTCGCCTTCCGGCATGATGCCTGGCGTGTGGAAGGTGCTCAGGGACACAAACGAATGAATGACTCTGGGTAGACGAACGTACACAGGCAGCAACATGCGGTGCTCTTGAGCCCGACCCTCTGGGTTCGAATCCCGGCACCTCCACTTATTAGCTGCGTGTCTTTGGCAAACGACTTAACGTCTCCAGGTCTCAGCGGCGTGGGGAGGACTGAACTGGATGGAGTACATAAGCATTTAGGACAGTGCCTGGCACCTTACAGGGCTCAGCAAATGGCAGCTATCATTATCGGCATCTGGGGAATCTGCCCTCGGAGGGTGGCTTTCGGTTTTGACCTTGGCCTTGATAGGAGTCATTGCTTCTTTTCCCATCTGAGTGCTGTTTCTGTTACTGGACATTCTCCCACCAGCCCCTCGGAACTAGAGGCTGGCAGGACATGGGGAGGACCACCATCCCGCTGAATGAGAGCAGGAAGGGAAGTGACTGACTGTGATTGGTTGGGGTCACATGGCTCTTTAGTCTTGGAACATGACCTCTCTGCCATGGCTTTTGGCCCCGGGCCTCCTGACAATCCACCCCTAGGCAAGGCTCTGCTGCCTGTGGGCTAGTGAAGAGGGGTGCGTGCTCAGCATGTCGTCGGGGAGCTTGTTGATGAGCAGGGGGTTGGGTCACTCATCCGGATGTGCCCATGCGGTTATTACGGTGACATGGCACGGACGTGCGTGAGAATGACAGGGGAGCGAGGAAGGGGGAGGGAAGAAGGGCAGGGTGGCGGAGGGCCAAGCGTGGCTTTTTTCAGCGGGGACCCTGCTCTTGACCTGGAGTGGGGCTGCTGCTGTCAGAGCAGGGTGGGCTGCGTGTGGCTAACGAGGGTCTATGAGCTTTCATCACCTGGGCAGCCTGGGGCGAGGGGCTTGTCCAGATTGCCCAGGTGAGGAGGTGACTGTCTGCCCGCACCAGCGAGCCTGTCATTTCGCTCTGTCATCCAGGGCGTTACCAGGGCCTGGACTATGGATACCAATGGACGGGGGACTGGGCTGGGCATGAAGGAAGGCATTTGAGCTTGGCGTTGTGAACACGTCTCTGCTCTTGCAAAGTTCCCCTCTGTCCCCTGAAATGAAAACAGAGCAATTTAGTGGGATGTCAGTGTTTGTACAAGTCCAACGGGGCCTCTCCGCAGGAAGGTTACCTTACCCTTTGAGGATGTCACTTTATTTAATTTTTTATTTATTTTCAAGAGACACAGAGGAGGGTTAGAGAAAGAGGGAGACACAGAATCTGAAGCAGGCTCTAGGCTCTGACCTGTCAGCACAGAGCCTGACACGGGGCTCGAACTCGTGGGCCGTGAGATCATGACCTGAACTGAAGTCAGATGCTCAGCCCACAGAGCCACCCACGCACCCCGAGGATGTCCCTATATAACAATGACAAGGGAGCTGAGTGATGAATCTGTGCTCTGGAGCCAGAGACGCCAGGGTTCAAATCCAGCTGTGCCCCACTAATCTGCCATGGGATTGGGCTGCATACGCATCTCCATAACCAGTGTCTTCATCTGTAGGATGAGGATACTGATTCTCGCCTCCTGGGAATGTCGCAAAGATAAAAAATAAAACAAAACAAAAAACCAATGAGAAATAGGAAGCACCTTGCACGGTGCCTGAGACAAAACGTACCCATGGTCATTGCCTTCTCAGTTCATTGGCGGGTTAGTGCCCAGCGCTCTCCGGGTTGGAGAGCCAATGTATTGGGTGTGATAACGTCTTGGCTCTAACACACTCGGGAAAACCTCTTCCCTTTCTGGGGGGAGGAGACGTACTTTCCGCGATAAGAGCGAGGGACTCGGGCACAACCCTGGGGGTGTAGACTCGCACGCCCAGGTGCTCCGGTTCAGCAGAACGTGTGACATATCCGTGAGGCTGCCAGGCATGGGGATTTTGTCTGTCTTGCCTCCCTACCAGGTGGCAGGTTGAGAAGCCAGAGAGTCTGAACATCTCTCGTCTGGGGCTAGAATCCGAGTGGAAAACTCTGCTTTGACAGGTGCAGTGGGGAGGAGCTGCTCCCAGCTCTGCCATGGCTCCAGACTCTGGCTGTGTGGCCTTGGGGCAATCAGCCACCCTCTCTGGGCTTTGCTCCTCCCTTCATCTGTACAATGAGAGAGCTGGCCTCAGATCTCTGGGGGCTCTTTCCGATTTATCAGCAGGAGTTTCTGTGGTCTATAGGAAAAGGCCCCATGTCCGGGCCCCACTCTCATCCTGAAACTGTAGCCAGAGTGGTTACCGAGCTGCCTCCACTAACGCTCTCCCTTCGCTGAACTTGAGCTGTCACCTGGTGGGCCTCTCTGGGGGTTCAGCCTAAAGGCTGCGTCTAGAGACACCTCCTGATTCTCCAGTGTCTGTTATTCCCCTCGACAGCAGACTGGCCTTTTCCTTTACAGCACTCACTGCAATTTATGATTTTATATTTGTTGTGAGACTAGTTATTCCTTGTCTTCCCACAAAAAATGTCACGTCCGTCCTTGGCGATCGGCTAAGTGCCGCAAGCCGGAGGTGCCTGCCGAATGAAGGGGTGAGTGAACGAATGAAGGGGAAAGGGCAGAAGAGGAAGGGGTAAGAGGCCTGGAGGGGTGAAGAGAGCAAGGAAGGAGGCCGGGTCTGCGGGCTCGAGGGAGGAGCCTGGTCCAAGGTCTCTCACGGGACGGCGAGGCAGGCGAGGCAGGTGGCTTGGTCCCCTGTGTCTGGTGTTCTTCCTTCTCCTGCAACTGGGGGGCCCCTGGAGGGACAGGCTGGGTGCAGTGAGATGCCAAGCCCCCAAGGACCTAGGGAAGGGGGACCTCAGCCAGCTCCTCGGGCCGCTTCGCCCCTTTCCCCCAGCGGGCCGGAAGGACAGGGCAGATCTGTCAGCTTTAGACACCATCGCCCCAGGGGACCCAGCCCTGAGTCCTAGGAGGCCAAGGGAAAGAGGTGGGGGGGGGACAGGAAGCACCCGGGTCTTTCCCTCCTCCCTCCGGCCCCACCCTCCGCCCCCATCTCTGGCTGGAGCTCGCAGCCCCAGGCCTTGGCACTAAGGGGACGGGGGCGGGGAAATGGGGGACAGAAATCCTCTTTTGGCCCAATGTCTTCTTCTCCCCCTGTTTGATTTCTGGGCCTCAGGATGGCGACTGACCTGGCAGCCCCGGAAAAGCTGGGCCCTGGCCTTGGGGCTAGAGAGATAGAGGGAAAGGAAGGGGGCACTGTCCCCTTAAGGCCTTCCCACGTGCCTGGCACCTTGGGGACCCACCCTGCAGCCTAGGACCTGGGGGTGGGGGGACCCTCACTGTGAGGTGTGGCTGTGTGGCCATCGGCATCCCCCTCATCTGTCAGCATGGCCCACAGGGTCCAGGAGCTTGTTGTAAATCCTGAGTCCCCGGCCCCATTCTGAGTCATAGGTTTAGGTGGGAATCTGTTTTTATTTTAAGTTTATTTATTTATTTTGAGAGAGGCAGAGATAGCACAAATCGGGGGAGGGGGAGGGAGAAGGAGAATCCCAAGCAGGCTTCGAGTGGCCCATGCAGAGCCCGACGTGGGGCTTGAACTCATGAAACCGTGAGATCATGACCTGAGCTGAAACCAAGAGAGTCAGGCGCTTAACCAACTGAGCCTCCCAGACACCCTCGGAATCTCTTTTTAAAAAGCTCCACTGTGACTCTGGGGCAGCTGGTGGGGACACTATGGGAACAGAGGGTGTCCGAGGGCCCTGTCCCCAGCCTCACAAGCCCACTCCCCGGGCAGGCCATTTCTCCGGGCGCTGGAGCGCAGTGTTTGCAGGGAGTGGGGGCTGGGTGGGAGCTGCAGGGACCTGCAGAGATTCTAGGGAGCCTGGGAGGGCCCCCCCTTCCTCCTTCCTCCTCCACCTCGTCTTCCTCCAGACCTTCGCTCACTCACTTTTTCCCACGCCTGTCTCTGCCTCTTGTCTTATTCTCTGCCCAGATTCCCTTCTCTCTCTCTCTCCATGGCTTCCTCTTCCTCCTCTTTTCTGTCTGCAGCCTCCTGTCTCTGGGTGGCTTCGTAGTTTTGACCCCACCGCTCATTGCTCTCAGCATGTCCTTCCCTTTCCGGCCCACTCTGTCCCCGGGGGCCGGCTCTGTCCTCACTCTCCTTCTCTCTCCAGCCCGGCCCTGCTCTCAAGACCTCCATCTCTCTCGGGCTCTCTCTCCACAAATTTCTCAGTCTCTGCACCCCCACCCCCTTCCTGTGCCCCTGGCCATCCTTCACCTGCCCTGGAAATCTGGGGAGGCTGCCAGGGGGTGGAAGATCCCAGGAAAGCCAGGGAGGCAGCAGACGGGACAACTTAGAGAAGCTGAGACGTGTGCACATAGTTGCAGGGGGCCGAGGGCCCAGTGCTGCCTGTCCTGACCTTCAGATCTTCCCAGCCTGGCTCCAGTCCACGTTTCCGCTTGCCGCTCGCCAGGCCGCCTTGCCCTGACCACTTCCATGCATGGGCCACCTTGCTGCCCCCTGGGGCCTGTGCCCAGCACCCCACTGTCCTCTTCCTATTCCCAGCTTAACTGCCACTGCCTCTGGGGTCTTACCCCTACGCTCCCATGGCGCCATTTGGGGGGATGGGAAGAGGCAAAGGTGGGAGGATGGGTTCAAGTCCTTGTGAGGTGGTCCTCACTGACTTGACCGCAGAGCAGATGCTTATGCCTTCACACATGAGCTTTCCACCCCCCAGAGAGCCAAGGCGATGGGCTCAAGGGCGCATGGCAGGCTTGCAGAATTGGGTCAGTGGTGGTGAGAGGGTGGCAAGTGGGAATGGAGGGGATAGAGAAGGAGAAAGTGTCTTGATTTAGAAGCTAGGGACCTGAGTCCCGGGCTGTGCCACTACCTCGCAGAGGGACGAAGGTCATGCTGTCCCCCTCTCTGGGCCTCAGTTTCCCCATCTGGGCAGGGAGGGGCCGGCCTCGATCACCTCTGAGGCTCTTCTCACTCCCATTGTCGACGCTGGCAGGTGGGGGCAGGGGAGGCAAGGTGCGCTGTGACTCAACAGACCAGTTCCTCCTCCGTCCCCGGACTCAAGAGGCTCAGAAGGCCACGCACTTCTTGTCTCTCGTCAGTGACCTGCCTGGACAGGTGGCATCCTGCCTCCAGTCCTGTTAACCCGCTCAGGGCCAAGGGCAGGCCGAGGGCCGGAGTCTGCCAGCTGCCCCGTGAAGGGGCCTCCCTGGGGTCCAGAGACATCAGGCTGGCCCTGGCGAGGCCGAAGGCACCGGGCCTCCAACGCTTGGGTGGCGAGGCCTTCTGGCCACCAGGGCCTGGCTGACGGCCTCAGGCAAGGAGTTAGGGTCAGGATCCCCGGGGAGGTTGGCCTGTCCTGCATTCCATCCTGGGATTTCATTCCAGGAGCTCTGGGCTGGCGGAGCCCCTGGTTTTCCCAGACTCTCTCTCTGCATCCCACCTCCTGGCGGCCCCGCGGCCCTGGGTTGTGGGGACATCGGAGGAGCAGCCGGGAGAAGGGTTAAGTCAGGAACTCTGGGGATGCCTTTGGCCACGGCTATTCCTCCAGGAGAGGAGAACAAGGAGCCCATTCTGTGTGTGGGAATTAATAGCAAAGAGTCATCTGGGTGTCATTCAAGCCCTGATCAGCTCCCAGAGGAATGCGAGAGAGAGAGAGAGAGAGAGAGAGAGAGAGAGAGAGAGAGAGAGAGAGAGAGAGAGAGAGAGTTGCTGGTGGGGGTGGTGCGGGGAGAAGCCTGAGGCAGAGATGTCAAAGGAAGGGCATCAGGGTCCGGCTGGTGACAGGAGTCCTCCCTGGCAGGGTGGGCCCACGGCCCTAAGATCGGAGCTCTGCTTTTCATCACAGATGTAGCTCTGTTCCCACTTGGGATGGGGACCCCTTCTGTCATTCCATCACCCAGGGTCTCCTCCTTCTGTCTTCCCTCTTTCCCAGGATGACTACACCCTCCACCCCCATGTGACTGTCTCCTCTGAGGCCTGGAGCCCAGCCCAGGCTGTGGGCCTGTCAGGGCGGGTGACAGGCCTGCTCTCCGGGGTGCCCCGAGCCTGTCCCCATCTTTGCCTCGGGGTCCTTACTGTTCCATGTAGGAACAGCCCCGAGGCCGGCACTTTGGACAGCTGGCTCGGGCTCCCGAACTGTACCCTCCATCCTAGGGTCCGAGGCTTGGCTCCAGGTCCAGCTCAGACACATTCATGCCAGGGGCCCTCGGGCACCTTCAGCTGCCCGAACGTGGGAGGCCCCAGAGCACGTTGGCCCCCACAGGGGCCCAGCCCCTAAGCATGTCAGCCTCAGCCGTGGCCTGTGGGCTAGGTCTGCCACCTCTGGAGACCTCCTGAATGTCACGGCCTAAGGAAGGGCCTTGGTAAAGCTCTCAGTCACCCTCGATGGCCGAGGCCCCCGCAGGTCCCTGCGTCTCTCTGAGTCCTCTGCCCCTCAGCCCCGTGCCCTCACTCTGGCCCTCTGAGGCCCTTCCTGAGGCTGAAACGTGCCTTCACTGTGTGGAGCAGACAGAACTTGGGCTGCTGGGTGGGTCAAAGGATGAGGGCCTTGGGGCGGTCAGAACCGGGCCCCCCACCTCCTGCCTGAGTGACCTAGGGGTTCCCTTCTGTAAAATGGGGTCCGTAAACATTCACCTGGCAGCTTTGCTGTGAGGCCACAGGCATAAAGTGCCCGACACAATCCCAAACCTTGGAGTGTGTTGCTGTGTGTGTTGGTTGATCGTTACTCCTGGACGTGTGGGCACTCCCGCTGACCTCGGGCCGGAAGGCACGCTGTGTGTGCTGTCTCGCTGTCTGAGTCTGTGCCTGGCAGCCAGTGCCCCCTTGGGTGGGTTTAGGAACCCCATGGCTGGTGTTGGTGGGGGTGAGCTTCTCAGCCTCCCCTCCCCACTGGTGTGCCGGTATCGCTTCCACACCTGGGGACGCACCCGCCGTTCCTGGTGGATTGTGGTGTCTTTGTCCCCAACAGAGCAGTGCCGGGACAGTGTGCAGCCACTGGAGACCAGCAGTGTGCAGCCGGGGCCCTGGAAAGATCTGGGCCTTCGCTTCCTCCTCCGTAACGTGGTCAGCCTTCCTCACCAGGAGGCTCTGGGCGTGTCGAAGCCTGAAGGGGTCTTCGAGGTCGTCCAGCCCCACTCCCTGAAAGCGCATATGGGGAGCTGAGGTTTTTGGAAAGAGGGGGGCCTTTCTGAGATACTGAGGGACTCCTGGGTCCTGGTCTGAACTCAGCCTCCAGGAGCCAAGTGGACCTGAGTGATTCTGTCACCCATACCTGGGATGGGGACAGACAGGATTGACCGAAACAAAGGAGGTGGAGCCTCCTGCCAACAGAAAAGTGCTCTTGGGTTGGGAAGTTTTCAGGAGGGTCCATTTGGGTCCCTTCTGGCCTCCAGGAAGAGGAGGGCAGGTGGGCCACGCCTGTCTCTGTGCTCTTCGGCAGCTGCCATGTAGGGGTTGGGGGTGGCCCCACCCAGGGGAACAGACTCAGCATGGGTGCGAGGTGGGGCGGCCCAGGGGTTCCCTGCCTGGCTTGAGAGGTGGCGAGTGTTTGAAAGTGACATCCTCCAACATACTCAAAGCAGAGGGCGGGGCTAGCGAGGGCCCCAGGCTCTCTCTGCTCTGGGCACAGTCGCTGCCCTTCAGGAGCGCAGAGCCAGGTAACCTTGGCATTCTTTATTTGAGCTCTGGTTCTCTGCACAGGGCTTGGCATGTGGTTGGTGCTCAGGAAGGGCTGGTGGGATGGAACGGAGCGACCGGACAGCCCCGCTGCTGGCAAGATGATGCATTTGGGAGGGGGGCGTGTTTCTGAATCATGTCCGGAAGCAGAGGGGTGGGTGGGGGAGCAGGCAAGGAGTGCTGGCAGGTAGTGGGATCTGCGAGCGAGCGGCAGGGGAGGGGTGTTGAGGGAGGCTGGAGCACGGAGAACCTCCCAGTCTATGGTTCACTTCCTCACTCCGGCAACCTCTTCCTTGCTAGTTTCCTGCTCTGAGCCTCAGTGTTATTATCTGTTAAACAGCGATGGTAGGATGTGTCTCATGAGTCGTCATGAGGCCAGGAGTGGTGGTGTGTGGGCGCATCGTAGGCTCTTGACCGTGTAGATACATTGGACACTTAAACTGCATGACGAGGGGGCGCCTGGGTGGCTCAGGTGGTTAAACAGCTGACTTCGGCTCAGGTCAAGATCTCACGGTCCATGAGTTCGAGCCCCGCGTCGGGCTCTGTGCTGACAGCTCAGAGCCTGGAGCCTGCTTCGGATTCTGTGTCTCCCTTGTTCTCTGCCCCTCCCCTGCTCATGCTTGCTTTCTGTCTCAAAAAATAAACATAAAAAAAAGCAGTGTGATGTGAACAGCGATCTTTGGAGAGAATGGATGCAAATTTTAGAAATATTTCATAGGGTCACAAATACAGAAATAAATATGAGTTGTGTTATATTAGATTCATAAGGAATGATTTTTAGGGGAAATTCATGAGTTTAGTCATCATATGGACAGTGCCTGAGCGCTGCCCTGTGCCAGCTGGCTTCTGGCCTCCAGGGGTCCAGAGAGGAGTCAGGCACTGGTTCCCAAGGTCCCGTGTTCCATCAGAGAAGACGGATCGACAAACATCTCATTTGCTCCAACAGTGGTCACTGAGGGTGCATTCTTCCTAACCTTTGGCAGGGGGAGCTCAGGGCTCAAGGCCTGGAGGCTTTTCATCACCCCACAAAAATGAGAATCCAAACCCACAGTACCCGCTTCAAAAAAAAGAAAGAAAACAGCACAATAGAAATTAAGCAAAATTTCAAATGAAAAATCACAACAATCTCTTAAAATGTATTTATACCCAAACAATTATTTTTTTACTATGTGGTATGGGTATTTTTTAAAAAAGTTAAATGTTTATTTAATTTCGAGAGAGAGACAGAGTGCAAGCAGGGGAGGAACAGAGAAGGAGGGAGATACAGAATCTGAAGCAGGCTCCAGGCTCTAAGCTGTCAGCACAGAGCCCGACGCGGGGCTCAAACTCACGAACTGCGAGATCATGACTTGAGCCAAAGTCGGATGCTCAACCAACGGAGCCACCCAGACACCCCTTGGGGGTACTTTTTAATATGCTTGATATGATGTCGGGTCATTCTGGGAACTACAAGGGTCTTAGGAAATGATCCTGTGCACTGGGGGCTGAGGATGCCAGTAAAGGGATCTGTGCTGGGGCAATCAAGGAGGGCTTCCCAGTGGAGGGGATATTTGAATCAAACCTTAAACAGAGAGAAGGGTCTGAATAGAGGAAAAAGTGGCCTGACAGTAATTGAAGAAAAAGGAGCTATATGAACAAAGGTTCAGGGAGAGGAAAGCATATGGAGAATTTGGGAGAAGTGTAGGATGTTTGGAATGAATGCAAGATATTTTGGACTTAGGGTATGGAGAACAGGGGAGGGGCCAGAGTGACACTAGAAAGGTTGGTAAGAGCTTTAACCCGAGGAGTCACGGAGAAGCTTTAGGAAGGAGGAGATGTGGTAGGCAGCATAGTCAGACATTTATTTTTTAAAGTTCATTCTCAAAGCATTATGGGAGATGCATGCCGGGCTGAGGAGGAGGGAGGTGCTGGAAGAGACCGGACACAGGGAGGCCGGTTAGAAGGCTGGGATATTAATCCCGGTGAAAGACAGTGGGACCTGGCCTGGGACGAGGTCAGAGAGCAGAGAGGAGGAGGAGAGATTTGAGAGCCAGTCCTGCAGTGGCTGGAGGGAAAGACTGGAGGGCGGTGGGAATGCTCACACGGCACAGTTCCCTGGTGCTCACCGTGGGCCCCGGATGTCCTGTGATGTCTTTTCCAGAAGAAACTTCATCATGTCCCTCACACAGAGAAGGACCGGAGCGGGCTTCACCAAACTGAAGTCTGCGTTCCACGAACCTTCCACTAACCAGAATCCTCTATGCCCTGCACTTAAAAACAACTGTTGGAAAACATATAAAGGATATACATTCATGGTAGACAAATTAGAAAGTACAGGGAAACAGAATCAAGGAAGTAAAACTCCTAATCCCATTGTCCAGAGAGTGGTAACAGTTTGGTGAAAATGCTTCCAAACTTTTCTCCCTGAGCATGTGCGTCGGAATGTGTGTGGTCCGAGCAGCGAGGTGGTGGATGAGCTTGTCTTTAGGTGGAGAACAGGGTAGATGTTTGGGGTGCGCCCGAGTCCATGTGTGTCTGAGTGTTGGGCTTCCTCAGCTCCACGGTCAGCCAACTGTTCTAGATTCTCACTTTTGCTCATTTGATCTACCAGGAACTGAGAGAGAGGGTCCAGACCTCCTCTCTGAAGCAAAGTGCTTCAATTCTCTTGGAATCTCTTATGGCTTCTGCTTTGTGGATATTGATGCTGTTGTTTGGTGCATAGATATTTATTTTAAAAATATTTTCATAATGGCACCTGATGGCTCAGTGAGTTGAACGTCTGACTTGGGCTCAGGTCATGATCCTATGGTTCGTGAGTCTGAGCCCTGCATTGGGCTTGCTGCTGTGAGCACAGAGCCTGCTTCAGATCCTGTGTGCCTCTCTCTCTCTGCCCCTCTGCTCATTCCCCCCACCTCTGTCAAAAATAAATAAACATTAAAAATATCATTATAATGTTTCGCTTTATAAAGTCCATATTCTCATCATTTTTAATGCTCTTGTTCTAACTTTAACCTTGTCCTATCAGGCCCTAACTGTGTTTGCTTGGTGTCTGTTTACCATCAGCAAACAAATACACAGTGTAGATATTATTATCAGCAGTAGTAGGCTCCATACTCAAAGTGGGGCTCAAACTCACAGCCCCAAGATGAAGAGTTGTACGCTCTACTGACTGAGCCACCCGGAAGTCCCTACAGTGTAGATATTTAACTCTAGAGGCCAACGGAACTGAGTTGGAATCCTGATTCTGGCACTCGCAGGGTGTGGGGTCTTGGGCGAGTCCTTTAATGTTTCAAATCTCCATGGTCAACAAAGAGGCTGATAACCACCCACTTCGTAGGGTTGTTGGTGATTGAGAGAGAGGGAGTTGGCTCTGAGTGGGCACCCGCGTCTGCAGGGGAAGATGAGGCCTCCACAGAGGTCCCTTAGAGAATGTGTTGAGGGGGAGCACACTCATATGCAGACCTGATACCGGTGCCCACTGGGGCATCCACGTCTTCCTCAGTGGCTGGTAGCTTGGAGGATAGAGGCAGGAAGCCCAAGCGTCTTCTAGGAAGGGCAGGGGGTTGGGAGGAGCTCGGACGGAGAGCTTGGGGAGGACTGAGCTCACTGGTGAGGAGCGGGGGGGCGGGGGGCTCAGTATTTCCAGCAGGAGGCAGTCCTGAGGCACAGAGCGTGTGTGCAGACCAGTGGCTGCAGTGGTTTGTGTGGGGGCCAGGCTTGCGGGGAGAACTAGGAAGAGATGGGGCTGTGGAGTCCCTTACGGAGGGAATGTTAGGTTCAGGAGCCCCAGTCCTAAAAGGGAACCATGAAGGATTTCGGTTCAGGGGCTGCGGGGCACGTTCCCAAGCATTGCCGGGCTCGCCCTGGATGGGGTTGGATGGGAGAGTGGGGTTCTGGCTGGGGTGCCAGAGATGAAGGGTCCCGCCAGTGAGATGTGAGGATGGAAAGAGGTTGGTGACCCGCTGGTCTGTGTAGGTGGCAGGGTGAGGGGTTGTCAGGCAAATCGGGGATGGGAGGGGGGACTGTCACTGAAATGAGAAAATACAGAGCAGCACCCCCGCAAGTGAGGTTACAGACTGGTACCTTAGAAATTCCTTTAATAATTGGACATAGCTGTGATTTCCGGAGGCAGGGGAGATGAAATTTTATTAAATCTTTTTTTTAATGTTTTTTATTTATTTTTGAGAGACAGAGAGAGACAGCATGAGCAGGGGAGGGTCAGAGAGAGAGAGAGGGAGATACAGAATCTGAAGCAGGCTCCAGGCTCTGAGCTGTCAGCACAGAGCCCGACACGGGGCTTGAACCCACGAATCGTGAGCTCATGACCTGAGCCGAAGCCAGATGCTTAACCAACTGAGCCACCCGGGCGCCCCAATTCATTTTTTTAAACATACTTTTTTTAATGTTTATTTTTATTTTGAGAGAAAGTGAGCACACAGGGGAGGGGCAGAGAGAGAAGGGGGACAGAGGATCCAGGCTCTGCGCTGACAGCAGGGAGCCAAGGCAGGGCTAGAACTCATGAACCGGGAGATCATGACCTGAGCTGAAGTCAGATGCTCAATCGACTGAGCCACCCAGGCACCCCAGTCATTCATTTTTACTGTCACTTACAGAAGTATTGGCCCACAAAGGATTGGGTTTTAAAAAAAGTTTCTCCTTCCCTCCAGTGAGCTGGAGACGGGTGGTCCACATGGACAGCAGGTGTCCAGGGAGGGTGGTGAGGTGGTCAGAGAAGGCAGGGATGGCGGGTGGGGGTGGCAAGGGATCTTGGGATTGTTTCCAGGGCCAGAGGGTCAGAGTGAAGAGCGGTAAGCAGACCTCAGCTCTCTCTCCCATAGTGAGGGCCATCTTCTTCCAGCCATACTTCTCTGGTCATTCATTCGACAACCATTTAGAGAGCCCAGGACAGGTGTCATAGCACAGCAAAATTTTTTTAATGTTTATTTATTATTGAGACAGAGAGACACACAGAGTGAGCAGGGAAGGGTCAGAGAGAGAAGGAGACACAGACTCCGAAGCAGGGTCCAGGCTCTATGCTGCCAGCACAGAGCCCGACGCGGGGCTCAAACCCACGAACCACGAGATCATGACCTGCACCGAAGTCCAACGCTTAACAGACTGAGCCACCCAGGTGCCCCATAGCACATTTTCATACAGAGGGGAGTGAGCCAGATCCTTGTCCCCTTGGAGCTGACTGACCCCCTCTTACTCCCATCCTAAATGGGCGGGGGATGTCAGCTCAGCCCTCAGCTCGGGGGAGAGGGCCGTGGGCTGACTTGGGATCACCGTTAGAGTTCCTGGGGCGCACCATCTCCTGGGAAGCTGCAGGCTCACAAAAATCTGGAAGGACCTGGATTTTTTTAAAAGATTTTATTTTATTTTATTGTTTTTAAAGTTTTATTTATTTAAGTAATCTTTACACCTAACATGGGGCTTGAGCTTATGACCCCGAGACCAAGAGTGGCATGTTCTTCTGACTCAGCCAGCCAAGTGCCCCATTTTACTTTTGGGGGCTGCCTGGATGGCTAGTTGGTTAAATGTCTGACTCTTAGTTTTGGCTCAGGTCATGATCTCACCGTTTTGGGAGTTTGAGCCTTACATTGGGCTTCGCATTGACAATGTGGAGCCTGCTTGGGATTCAAGGTCTCCCTCTCACTCTGACCCTCCCCCCCTTGTGCTGTCTCTGCCTCTCTCAAAACAAACAAACAAACAAACGAATAAACAAACAGACTTAAAAAATTTTTACCTTTGGGGCACCAGGGTGGCTTAGTCAGTGGAGGTCCAACTTTGGCTCAGGTCATGATCTCGAGTTCATGAGTTCAAGTCCCACATGGGGATTGCTGCTGTCCATGAGGAGCCCACTTCAGATCCTCTGACTCCCTCTCTCTGCCCTTCCCCTACTTGTGCTCTCTCAAAAATAAACAAACATTTAAAAAAAAGATTTTCTTTTTAAGTAATCTCTACACCCAAGATGGGGTTCGAACTTACAACCCTGAGATCAAAAGGTGCCTGCTCTACCGACTGTGCTGGCCAGGCACACCTTGAAAGAACTGGATTGTACTAGTTATGAGTGCTCCATTTCTCAGTGAATAAAAGCAAGAGGTCCAAAGAGGGCAAGGGATATGTCTGAGGGCACCAGGCCGGGGTCAAGTTCAAAAGTGGAACTTGACCCTGATTCCTGACTTGAGGTCCTGCACACAGGGCTGGGCTCCCGGGAGCCTGAAAGGAGCTATGGGAGCACCCACACAGTGGGGGCCATGTCTCTGGCATCCCCAGCCCCTTCCTCAATCGGTCTCCTCACAGCAGGACTGTGGCTGGGGTGGGAGGACCTCTGGAGAGGGCAGGGGTGGGGGAAGGGAGCAGTCTCAGTGACAGGGGAGAGGCTGGTAAGGTGGGCAGCAGTCCGGTGGCTCGCAGGCACGGCGGTGGGGGGACACCTAGCTGCTGGGAGGTAGGTTCAGGGACAAGAGTCCTGACCCGAGAGAATGAGCCAGGAAAAGGAAGGCCCCCAGTTCCGTGGAGGTGCCAAGAGAGGCAAAGGCCGGAGTGGACCGCGGCTCTGGGAGCCCAGCAAGTGAGAGGAAGCTGGAGAGGCCGGTGGCCGACACCGGGTGTCAGGCTGGGTCGAACCAAGGGGCAGCTTCCGAGCCTCCGAGACCGGCTTCCACGTCACAGGAAGAAGGTGGGAGCAATTCTTCGCTGGGATCCTGGTTCCCAAGGAGGCGGCCCGAGGCCTCTGTCCTTACTGTGCCTGGCATGGGCCCCACACAGCCATGCCGAGTAATGGGTAGTGAATAAATGAATGTCTAAGCGAGGGATGACGGGATCTCAAAGCGGTTTAGCTGCGGCCGATTTCTGTCCGGATGACACTGGGAATCAGGGCAGTCAGGCTGCCCTGTGCCGGCCAGCGGGAATGGAGCTGCACACAGAGTGAGTGTGATCTGTGTAATCCGCCCCTGCCCCCCTTTGGGACCCTGCCCACCTTTCCCCCTGTCTTCCCTCCTTTAACTCCTCTGCTCCTTTTGAATGAAGCCGTTTGTATTTTATGTGCCCTTCTTTTCCTCACGTCCCCTTTGGACCAAGGCAGAGAGAACACCTAGAGACTAGGGAGGATTCTTATTCCTGGTGCTGTAATAAGACGTGCCAGTGGTCCCCCCTGGCTTTGGGATGGGGGCCTGGCAGGAGGAATCTGGTTGTAGATGCCAGGTGTGGTAGGAGCTCCGATCGGGTGCCCCCAGCACTGGGGAGACGGCTGAGCATACAGGTTAAGAGCACAGGGTCTGGAATACCCTTAGGCATGCTTAAAGCTCTCCACATCTCAGTTTCCCCATCTGTAAAGTGGGCAGAATGACAGCACCACTTCTGGATACAATTGTGATCTATGGAAAGTACTCAGAACGTGCCCGGTATGCATGAAACATTCCTTTTTTTTTTTTAGTGTTTATTTATTTTTATTAAAAAAATTTTTTACTGTTTTTGTTTATTTAAAAAATTTTTTAATGTTTTTTATTTATTTTTGAGAGACAGAGAGAAACAGTGCGAGCAGGGGAGGCTCAGAGAAAGAGAGAGACACAGACTCTGAAGCAGGCTCCAGGCTCTGAGCTAGCAGTCAGCACAGAGCCTGATGCGGGGCTCGAACCCACAACCGTGAGGTCATGACCTGAGCTGAAGCCAGATGCTCAACCGACTGAGCCACCCAGGCGCCCCTGTTTTTATTTATTTTAGAGAGAGAGAGAGAGAGACAGTATGAGCAGGGGAGGGTCAGAGAGGGAGACACAGAATGTGAAGCAGGCTCCAGGCTCTGAGCTAGCTGTCAGCACAGAGCCTGATGTGAGGCTCGAACCCACAAATGGTGAGATCATGACCTGAGCCACCCAGGCGCCCCTTAATGTTTATTTTTGAAAGAGAGCGAGTGGACGGGGAAGGGGCAGAGAGAGAGGGAGAGAGAGAGGATCCCAAGCAGGCTTTGGTCTGTCATTGGAGAGCCCGATGCAAGGCTGTAAATCACGAACCTCAAGTTCATAACCTGAGGTGGAGTTGGACGCCTAACTGACTGAGCTACCCAGGGGCCCTGCCTTCCACATTCCTTTAACAGACATTTATGGGCAACACTGAATTATAACAAAAATACAAATTCCAGTTGAAGGAAACTAACCAAACCCAAAGTAAATTAATTTTATATCATGTGATATGGGGGGGGGAGTTGAGCAGCGAAGGGGGAGCAGAGAAGGGCGTGTCTAGAGTAGAGAGAAGCATGGCTCACAGATTTTTTTTTTACATTTTTTAAATGTTTATTTATTTGTTTGTTTATTTAATGTTTATTCATTTTTTGGAAGAGAGCATGAGCAGGGGAGGGGCAGAGAGAGAGGGAGACACAGAATTCGAAGCAGACAACAGGCTCTGAGTTGTCAGTACAGAGGCCCGACGCAGGGCTTGAACCCATGAACTGTGAGATCATGACCTGAGCTGAGCTCAACCCACTGAGCCAACCAGGTGCCCCAGTGTTTATTTCTTTTGGAGAGAGACAGAGGGTGAGTGGGGAGGGGCGAGAGAGAGGGAGACACAGAATCTGAAGCAGGCTCCAGGCTCTGAGCTGTCAGCACAGAGCCCAAGGCAGGGCTTGAACTCACGAACGTCAAGATCATGACCTGAGCCGAAATGAAAATCGGATGCCTAACTGACTGAGCCACCATGGCTCCCAGGTGTAAGCGCGGTGATTAAGGCGGGTCTCACTGAGGAGGCATGGGGTGAAGGCCTAACGCAATTAAGCGTACTGATACCTGGGAAAGAACATTCCAGACAGAGAGAGCAGCCATGGCACAGGCCCTAGGCTGGGACAGGAGCAGTGAGCAAAGGAGAACGGGGAGGAGAAGCCGCCGAGGTAATTCAGAGGACAGGTGATGTCCACGGTGGCCCTGGTGGCCCAGTGTGGCTGTGAGAAGTAGACCGATTCTGGGTCGTGTTGTTTTCCCCATTTAAAAAATTCTGATCTTGGGGCACCTGGGCGGCTCAGTCAGTTGAGCATCTGACCTCGGCTCAGGTCATGATCTCGCGGTTCGTGGGTTTGAACCCTGCGTCGGGCTCTGTGCTGACAGCTCAGAGCCTGGAGCCTGCTTCGGATTCTGTGTCTCCCTCTCTCTCTTCCACTCTCTTATTCACACTCTGTCTCTCTCTGTCTCAAAAATAGACATTAAAAAAATTAAAAAAGAAACAAACAAAAAAACCATTCTGATCTTGTAACAGCTTGATTGAGGTATGGCGACATATAGTGAACTGCACACATTTAAGACGTGCACTTCGTTGAGTTCTGACACGTCTGTGTACACACGAAACTGTCACCACAGTCAGGAGCACGACCATATCCGTCACCCCAAAACTTCCCTCCTGCCCCTTGCCTGTCCCTCCCTGTGCCCCCAGCCTTTCCGAGGCAGCCACTGCTTTCGGTCACCATAGATTAAGTCACATGTTCTAGAATCGTAGCTGGATGGACTCAGATAGTCGAGAGTCTTTTCGGTTTGGTTTTTTTCCTTCAGAATACTTGTTTTGAGATTTATCCATGTCAATGTGCATACCAATAGTTTATCCTTACTACTAACCGAAGAATATTCTGTCGTACAAATAGACCACAATTTGTTGATCCATGCACCTGTTGAGGGACAGGTGGGTTGTTTCCAAACTCTGGCGCTTCTACATGAAGCTGCTAGGAGCATTTGTGCACCACTCGCTGTGTGGACAGGAGCTTTCATTTGAGCAGGTCGAGGCTTAGGGTGTGGAACGGCTATGCCGCACGGTAGGTGTGTGTTTAACTTTTCGAGAAGCCGTCACACTCTGTTCCAAGGGGGCTTTCCTGTTTCGCATTCCCGGCAGCAGTGCCTGAGTCTGGACCACACCGGATAGGGTCAGTCTCTGCAATCATAGCTTCTGATACTGGAGTAGTGCTTCGGATGGCTGTTTCCCTGGGGACCGGTCATCGCGGGCACCCTTTCACAGCCTATTTGCCACCTGCGTGTCTTCTTTGGTGAAGTGTCTCCTCGAATTTTTTGCTTGTTAAAAAAATTGTTTTCTTTCTTTCCTTTTTTAATGTTTATTTTATCTTTGAGAGAGAGAGACAGAGCATGAGCAGGGGAGGGGCAGAGAGAGAGGGAGACACAGAATCCGAAGCAGGCTCCAGGCTCTGAGCTGACAGCACAGAGCCCAACCTGGGGCTCAAACCCATGAACCCTGAGATCATGACCTGAGCTGAAGTCAGATGCTTAACCGACTGAGCCACCCAGCCACCCCACTCCAAAAAGGATGATTTTCTTAGAGTATTGAGAATTCTTCATGTATTCCAATGGCAGTCCTTTATTAAATATACCCTTGGCAAATAGTTTCTCCTTGTCATTCGCTTGCCTTTTCATTCTCTTACTTGTGTCTTTTTTTTTAAATGTTTATTCATTTATTTTGAGACAGAGGGTGAGTGACAGTGTGAGCGGGGGAGGGGCCGGGAGAGGAGAGAGAGAATCCCAAGCAGGCTCCGTGCTGTCAGTGCAGAGCCTGATGTGGGTCTTGATCCCACAAACTGTGAGAGCACGACCTGGGCAGAAATCAAGAGTGGAATGTTGAATGGACTGAGCCACCCAGACCCCCTTACCTGTGTCTTTTGAAGCACAGATTTTTGCAATTCATATACATTCCTGTTTATCAATTTGTTCTTTTATGGGTTGTGCCTTTAATATTGTATCTAGGGATTCCTTGCCTAACTAGGGTCCCCAAGATTTTCTCCTCTATTTACTTCTATTTAGAGGTTTATACTTTTTTTACATTATTATTTTAAGTTTTATTTATTTAAATAATCTCTACACCCAACATGAGGCTTGAACCTGCAACCCCAGATGGAGAATCGCATGCTTTCTGAGTGAGTCAGCGAGGCTTCCCTAGAAGTTGTATAATTTTAGGCTTTCCATTTAGGTCTGTGATCTCTTTTGAGTTAATTTTTTTATTTTTGGTATATTATGGGACATAAAAGTCAGATTTCATTTTGGTTTGGTTTGGTTTGTGTGTGGCCATTCAGTTATTTGAGTACCAATTGTTGAAAAGGCTCTCCTTTCCCTGTTGACTTGTCTTTTGCGCCTTTGTTGAAAATCAGTTGACCATATGTTTGGATCTATTCTTTTTTTTTAATGTTTATTTATTATTGAGACAAAGAGAAACAGAGCATGAGTAGGGAAGGGGCAGAGAGAGAGGGAGACGCAGAATCTGAGGCAGACTCCAGGTTCCGAGCTGTCGACACAGAGCCTGACTCAGGGCTTGAACCTACAATCTGTGAGATCATGGCCTGAGGCAAAGTTGGACACTTAACCAACTGAGCCACCCAGGCGCCCCCTTTATTATGGAAACATACTTGACATTCAATGTTCTATTAATCTTAGGTGTCCCACACAGTGATATAATTCCACACCTTACTCAGTGCTCACCATCGGGGCTCAGTCAGCTGAGCGTCTGTCTTCGACTCAGGTTATGATCTCAAGGTTCATGAGTTTGAGCCCTGCGTCCACTCGCTACTGTCGGCCTGGCAGCACAGAGCCCGCTTCAGATCCTCTATCCCCCTCTCTCCACCCCTCCCCCACTTGTGCTCTCTGGAAAAGTTAAGTATTTAAAATAAAATAAATAAAATCAGCTGTCAGTTTCTCCAAAATAACCTGCTGGGATTCTTATTGGGATAAGATGCAATCTATAAACTAGTTTTGGGGGAAGGGACTGATACCTTCACAACATTGAGTCTTTCTTTATTCTTTTTTTTTTAACATTGAGTCTTTCAGTCAGTGAACGGGCTTCATCTCCCCATTGATTGATGTCTTCCTTCATTTCTCTCAGAAGCGTTTTATGGGTTTCATCTTTTGACCGATTTATCTCTAAGCATTTGTATTTTTATTCTATATTAAGTGATGAGCTTTTTTTCTTTTTTTTAACTTTTTAGTTTGACATAGTTTTAGTCTGACAGAGGAGTTATAAAGACGGCACAAAGGGTCCCCTGTCTCCCCTCCACCCAGCTTCCTACAGTGTGCTTTTTTTGTCCCAGGAGCCAAGCCAGGCTCCCACATTGCGTTAATTTGTCATCCTTAGTCTCCTCCCATCTGTGACAGTTCTTTAGTCATCTCTCCTTGTATTTCATGACCTTGACATTTTTGAAGAATCCTGGTCAGGCATTTTGGAGAATGTCCCTCAAGCTGGGTTTTTCTAGTGTTTCCTCCTCATTAGACTGAAGGGATGGATTTAGGGGCAAAGGACACCATGTAAGAATGTGCTCCCTCCTCGCTGCATCATATAAGGGGGCACACGATATGGATCACCTCCACAGTGACATCCCCCTCATCCTGGTTACGACAGTGTCTGCCAGATTTCTCCACTGTGAATATACTACATTCCCTTCTCATACTCTGTTGGAAGTGAGTCATGGAGGCTGGCTCGCAGTCAAGGATAGGGCAATGAACGCCATCTCTAGCTCCGCGGTGTCTATTCTAGCCTTTCCCCATCACTTACCTGTGACTTCGGTCTCTAACACGAGCAACCTGGCTCTCATTATCTACAATGTATTTACCTATTGTTCACACTTAGTATATATGTAACATAGTCTTAGAGCTGCTAAGCCACGTCTTGTGAGAAACACATATACCGAAGTACAGTATTTGTGCACAGTTCTTTTTGCCTCTAGCCCTACAGTAGCTGGCAAATACACCCTTGTGGAAAGTTACGTAGGTCAGATCTTTTCTTCTCCACCCTCTCCAGTGTCGTTATGTCATGCTTTCGTCATCCAAATGGATTCCGAAGCATTTCACCCTTTGTGGTTTTATTTTCGATGCCATGCAACCATTTTAAATTTCCGTTTGTTTTTGCTAGTGTTTGGAGACACATAATTGATCTTTTTGTATTTATTTATTTAATCGTATCTTGCAACCTTGCTAAACTCATTTTTTTCAAGTAGGTTCCACGCCCAACATGGAGCCCAATGTGGGGTTCGAACTCATGATCCTGAGATCAAGACCTGAGCTGAGATCAAGGGTTGGTTGCTTGGAGCACCTGGGAGGCTCAGTTGACTAAACGTCCAGCTCGTGATTTTGGTTCAGGTCATGATCTCACAGTTTGTGAGTTTGAGGCCCGTGTCAGGCTCTGTATTGGTGGTGAGGATCCTGCTTGGGATTCTCTCTCTCTCTCTCTCTCTCTCTCTCTCTCTCTCTCTCTGTTCCTTCCTTGCTCTCCTTCTCTTTCTCTCTCTTTCACAAAATAAATAAATAAACATCAAAAAAGAGTCTAATGCTCAACCAACTGACCCACCCAGACACCCCTAAATTCATTTTTTTTGGGTTTTTTTTGTAGATTAAGTAGGATTTTCTCTATAGATGACTATTGCCTATGCTATAAAGAGAATGTTGCTTTTTCTTTTCTGATCTGCATGTCTTTTATTTCATTTTCCTGCCTTATTGCACTGGCTAGGATTTCCAGTACTTGCAGAAACAAGTTAGATTGGGCATTCTGGATGTATTTTGAAAATAAAGCTAACAGGATATCATAAAGGATTGGAGTTCAGTGATTATTATGAATGCAGACTTTCCTCTGTTGGAGAGAGAGAGTCGGTGCCCACACAAGGCGCCTGAGGCCTCAGCAGGGACAGTGCGGATGGTTGGCAGGGAGTGGGAGTCAGAATGTCGTCAGGAGGCCTCTGCTCAGCAGAGGTGACAAGTGGGTCACAGGAGGCTTTCCTCTGCGTCTTCCTTCTAACAGTTTGGGCTTCAACGTGAAGAGACTCAGAGGATTTCTTGTGATTTTTTTTTTGGAGGGAAGACAGGCTAAAGCCAATTTTGGGGACCAGCCCCCGAATAAGTGGGTTAGCATTCCTCTGCTGCTCAATCCCAGATTCCCAGTATTGGGTGTCTATCCCAGGGCAGTTGAGTAGTCAAGAAAAATTCCCGGATCGGGAATATGGAGCTGGGTTGGAATCCTGGCTCTGTAAATGCCAGTTGTATGACCTGAGGGGAGCCCCTGGCCCCAGGTGGACCTGAAGCTCCGCGTGGTTGTGAGCATCCACCATGACCACGACCATGACCATGACCATGACCATGACCAGCACCACAGTAATAATAGCGGCCATACTATTGACCCCAACCATGTGTCAGGCTCTGTTCTAAGTATCTTATTTGTAGCATTTTTGTCTTCCCAAGTACCTGTGAGGTAGATATTACTATTATCTTCATTTTAGTAAGAAGGAATTGGTGGTGAAGGGATAGGCAGGGGCAGGCTGGGGGTTGGATTCCCACTTCTGCGGGAATCGTCGATCCTGTTTCGGCAGGTGCTGCCCCCTTATCGGGAGCATCACCTCTCCCTAGAACTGTCCCCACCATCCTTCTGACCACCTGCCCAGCACCAGCCTAACACCACACCCACTTCCTGGGTCCCCATGCACCCCTCCCCCATGCTCCCCTCAATTAGGGGTCCTGTCTCCCACATTCCCACAACCCAGCCTCTAACAAGGGACTCAGCGGCTACCAGGGCTCAGTGGGTCTCTGGCCCCGAATACACAGCTCGGGCAAGCAGCCTGGGTTGCCAGATTGTGGACTAGTTGTGGGCTCTGGCCACACCCTTGGGGGTCACTAAGAAGGCCTCCTGCCATGAGGCCTTCCCTCTGGACGAAGCCCCAGACCCCAAGGCATCTTGGAGCCGGCTCCGCCCTCTGTGCCACCACCAGCCGGCCCCAGGATGCTCCAGGAAGTGCTGTGCATGACACCCGCCCCCAACGCCACCTCCCAGAGAAGGGACCATTGTGTCCCAAGGGTTAACAAGGGATGAGGGATGCGAGGAAGGGGCCCTTTAGCCATGATGCCCTCTGACCTTTCATAAATCAGAGGGGCTGGGGGCGAGGGGGCTGTTTGGCAGGACTTGGTGGGGTGGGGGCTCAGAAGCAGCTGCGCGCGAGGTTGACATTGTTCCCACCATTCTGAGTGCAACAAATCCCGCTATTGTGTTCCTGGTTTATCTGGTTCCTCTTGTTTATTAGCAGGGCTCCTTTGGCAGCAGCTCCAGCCCTGGGCGGGTGGAAAGGGTGCTGGCACGCACCGCGGGGGGAGGGGGCCGAGAGGGGGCCGCCGTCAATGCCCGTATTGTTCCCGCGCTTTTTGTTTCTACTGTAATGACATGTTGGAAGAGAGAGAGGAGAAAAAAAAAAAAGACGTGCGTTGGGGAGGGAAGAGAAGGGCAGAAAAGAAAGAGAGAGCAAGGGCCCTGGTGTGGATTGATGTCTGGGCCTGGGCGGATGTGCTGGCAGCTGGGCACTCGGGTGGATGGAGCCAGGCCGGGGTGCGGGCGGAGGGGGAAGAGGGCGGCCGTGCGAGGGGCCGGCAGTCCCCCAGCCCCAGCCTCTGCTGCCTGGCACCAGGTCCCCCCACCATCCTCCAGGCCTCGTCGGGCATCTGTGGGGCCGTGCCAGAGCGGGGACAGGTGCCGGGGTCTGGGGTCCGCCTCCTGGTGTGCCCCAGACTGGCTGTGCCACCCGGGGCAGGCCACTTAACCTCTCTGGGTCTCTGAGTCCAGGATCTGCAAAATGAGGATGTTGGGGGAGGAGACGGTGGCGTGTCTTTCCAGGTTCTGGGTCTGGACTTCTGAGCCTGGGGCCGAGGTCCACGAAACGGATGGCCCAGTACTGCTCCCAGAGTGATGGTGCCCAGTGCCAACCTGGCAAGGTGGGCCTCATCTCCTATTTGGGCTTCGTCTGGGCCGTGAAGGGGGTGCAGGGAGAGGGGCCTGAACCGGGGAGGCTGGAATGCCAGCCCCACCTGGCTGGGTTGGGTCTCCCCCTCCCCAGGTGGCAGGACCCTGAAGCCCTTCCATGTCTGGCTGCTGGGCTGAGGGGGGAGAGTACAAGGCACCCACCTCTGCTGGCACACCGCCAGTGACGCAGAGTTCCACACTCTGCCTGCAGATCCTTCTGTCCTTGCCCAGCCCAGACTTTTGGGAAGTTCTTTTTTTTTTTTTTAATGTTTTAATGTTTATTAATTTTTGAGAGACAGAGAGAGAGAGAGAGCACAAACAGTGGAGGGATAGAGAGGAAGACACAGAATCCAAAGCAGGCTCCAGGCTCTGAGCTGTCAGCACAGAGCCCAGCGCACGGCTTGAACCCAGGAATGGCGAGATCATGACCTGAGCCAGAGTCGGGGGCTTGACCGACTGAGCCACCCAGGTGCCCCCGGGAAGTTCTCATTCTCTTTTTTTTAATGTTTATTTATTTTTGTGAGAGAAAGAGAGACACAGTGCAAGCCAGGGAGAGAGGGAGACACCGAATCCTCAGCAGGCTCCAGACTTTGAGCCATCATCACAGAGCCCGACTCAGGGCTTGAGCTCACAAACCATGAGATCATGACCTGAGCCGAAGTCGGGGGCTTGACCCACTGAGCCACCCAGGCGCTCCTGGGAAGTTCCTTTCAAATCTGTCTTCTTGGAGCTTCTACTTTCTGGTTCCCGAGCTATTCATCAGAACCACACGGAACAAATCAAGCCTCCCTGAGAACCGGTCTCCTTACCTATAAAATGGGAATGATTGGCCCCGTCCTGCCACATAGCAATGGCTGTCATGTGGATCCTGTAGAAAGTTCTCTGGATCTTCTCAGACTGCAGCTAGGACTTTCTGTGCTTGAGAAAGGAGTGAGGACCATTCCGCATGTGAATGAAGGCAGAGTATTTTTAGAAGCTCGGGCTCAGGCTGTGATCAGGATTAATACTTAACTCCGGGGGCAGGACCAGGGCTCAACCTGGGGCCAGTGTCAGGGTCAGGCCTTAGCTATGGTAAAAGTTCATTTTGGAAGAGGGGAAGGGCTCAGTTTGGGGTCAAGATCAGAGTTCAGGCTCTGGCCAGGATAAGCGTTCAGTCTGGGGTCAGAATTAGGGTTGTTTAGGGTTTGGAACAGGGTTCAATTTATAGACAGTGTCAGAGATGGCTTATTCTGGAGTTAGGGTAACAGCTCAGTCTGCGCTCAAGGCTCAGACTATGATGAGGATAAGTGTTTATTTTGGGGGTCAGGATCAAAATCCAGTCTGGCCAAGTTGAAGGCTTATAAGCATTCATTTTGTGCTGAGCGTCGGTCTGGGATCAGGGTCAGGGTCAGGGTCAGGGTCAGGCCCGAGGCTCAGGCTGGGGTCGAGGCTTAGGCCATCACCCGGGTTTGACGGACAATCTCTAGCGAGGGTTGGGGCTCCATCTGAGGTGGACTGGGGTCAAAGCTCAGCCCTGAGGTGGATCGGGACTCGGTTTAAGGTTCTGTCTTTATTAGTTGACCTGGGTTGGGACTGACCTCCTGAAAAGACGCATTTTTAGCATCTTGCTCCCTACTAGCTCCTGCCCCAAGGCTTTCCCGGCAGACTCCACTCTCTGGAAGTCTTTAGCAGACCTGGCAGCACCAGGGTGTGCCAGGAGAGCACAGAGGGAGGTGGTCCTCTCTCCAGGTGGCCCACGGAGGAGGCCGGGGCGTGGTGTATGTGATGGAGTGCTGGGGGTTAGACACGGGGGAGGGGTTGGGCTCTGGAAGACCAGGACAATCTGGGCAAATGAAATCCCAGTTCTTCAGGGGCATGAGAACCAGCCCACTGGCCTGGGGATTGCCAACAGATTGTTAGGGGTGGAAGAGGGTAGAGCAGGAGAGGAAGAGCAGCCTTGGGGGCATCTGACCCTTCTCCTCGTGCACCTGGGCAGGTATGCTTTGTATGGTGACATGTGAATGTATGAGTGGACATGTGTGCACCCATGTGCACAGGGAGGGTGGCGGTGGGGACATACTTGCGTCCGCTGGGCTGCGGACTGCCCGTGGGTCTGGGGGCACGTGTGCGGCTGTGGGCGGAATCAGGATGGGGGCAGGACGACACCAGGCTTCCTTCTCCTCATCCCTCCATCCCCCAGCTGCCGGTGCCCCTTCTTCAGCCCCTGGCCTCTGCATCCCCTGAGGGTCCTGGCCCTCCCACATGACCGGCATCTGAGCCCTGGACGACACATCAGCTGAGGGCCTGTGACCCACTGCCTGTTAGCGGGAGCCACCCAGGAGCAGCCCTTTCTGGAAGACTCCTCTCGCCAAACCGGAAGACTCTCAGGTTGGGAGTCCTGGTTATGACCCCCTGGGGACCACACAGCCTTCCTCCCCGCTAGCCTGAGCATGACAAAAACCCTTCCCAGGCACATGCCCAGGATGGAGAAAGGCCCCAGGCAAAGAGAGAGGGGTCCCGTGGGAGAGCAGCGGTGGGCACAGAGTGGGGACACAAGCTGAGGCCAGGCCAGTGCCAGGGAGGAGGGTGGCGTGCCCCCATCATGTGAGTGGGGCCACTGCCTAGGTCTGCAGTGGCCTTTTAAGAAGGTCGGGCCCGAGTCTGCAGGATTCCTGCTACCTTCCTTGGTGTAGGCCTATTGACACTGATCTGTTTCTTGGTTCTTTTCTGCTGTCACCGTCCCAGGGCCAAAGGGGTGGAAGATGGCCCTTTGAAGTCTCTGCCCTCGTCCTCTGTGTCTCTCTGTGTTCTCCTTCACTTCCCCTTCTCAGCATCTCCTACCCCCCGGGGTTCTTTCTGGTCCGACTGTGGGCTGCATATTCATGGACCTTGGAGTCAGGTCATTGTAGGGTGTCGGCGCCAGAAGGGGTCCTGGTCCTGTGCCCATACGTACGTACGTACGTACGGCCAAGGGAGGGCTCCTCTGTCTGTGTGTCGCACCTGCCCCACACTCACAGCCATGCCCTGAGCCCTACTGTGCACCAGGCCACAGAGGAGAGGCCTCGGGGAGCCCTCTGCCGCCTGGGGGAACGACCAGCCAGGGAAAGCCTGGCTAGGGGAGCCCTGGCTACAGAAGGGCGACCTTGAACTAAGGTGTGTAGATAAGGAGGAACTGGCCAGGCAGGACACGCGCTTGCGCTTGTGTGTGTGTGTGTGTGTGTGTGTGTGTGTGTGTGTGTTTGTGTGTTGTGGGCGGGCAGCCTTGAACTTGCCGGCAAAGGGGGAACTTGGCCATGGGGCCGCCTTTGCAAAGCTTTTCCTCATGGTTTGGGGAGAGGAACTCCGCTAGAAAGAGCACAGTTTGGGGGTTAGACCCGGGGGGTTGAGTCTCTGACACCTTCCAGCCCCGTGACCCGAGAAGCACGAACCCCTCGGAGCCTCGCTTTCATCACCTGCAAAAGCGGGGCGAGGCCTCTGTCTCCTGGCCACTAGCCCGTGGTCTACGGGCAAACTTGGGCTGATTTCATTGTGCATTCTCAGTAAAAACATGGGGGCGCTGAGTCCCAGCCCACGTACAAATATTCCTCACATCCGAGTTTGCTTGGCCCCTGGTCTGGATGGCGAGAATCCGCTGCCGGGGTTCGATTCCTGAGGCCATCACTGAAATACGTGTGGTTCCTGAGTTTCGGAAAGGGAAGGATATGAAAAGGAATTTCTCAGAATCTAGTTAGTTCCGAGGTCAAATCTCAAGGCCTATCTAGTTATATACAAGTGCGTCTATATTAAATACACACACACTAGAAGTTTCAGAACAATGAGGGAAAGAGTAAACATGGAAAGAGATTGCTGACATTTTCTTTTGCACCCCGCCGGGTCACTCTGTGTTTCCCTCGGGGTGTCCCACCCCTTCTAAGAACGTTCCAGGTCTGAGGCTGGGGGCGGTGATGGGTGACCCCAGAGCGCAGGAGGGCCCGAGTCAGAGAAAACCATTTATTCCTGTCTCTTTGTCTCACTCACATCCTGTGCTGGGCCGGGGACACGAACCGGGAGATGTGACATCTGCCTAAAGGAAGTCAGTGATGTCTGTCTAGTTGTTTCTCTTACTACAGGTTACACAGGGGAAAAAATTTTTTCTTAAAATCTAAAAAGAATGTCCTCAAAAAGTGACGCTGATTTTTCCCCAGTAGTAAAGTCTAGGTCACCTGAAATGTCCCGTTTTACCCATTTTCCAGTGGGTACGGCAGTGACATGAAGCACATTCACACTGCCGTGTGACCAGCGCCAGAATCCACCTCCAGAACTTTCTCATCTCCCCCGACGGAAACTCTGTGCCCGGTGGCCACCAGCTTCCTGCTGTCCCCCGCCGCAGCCCCCGGCCATCACCGCTGTCTTTGTCTCTGTGAGTTTCACCGCCCTTCGGTACCTCCCACGAGGGGAATCAGACAGCCATCTGTCTCCCTGCGTCTGGCCCCTTTGCGTTGAGTGTCATGTCTTCAAGGCTTATCCATGCTGCGGCACGTGTCAGCGTTCCATGGGGACACAGGGGTACAAATATCTCTTGGGTCCCTGCTTTCAGTTCCTGATGTCTTCTAGAGAGAGGGTTTTTGGACAACTTTTCCCCTGGTCTGGGAATCACGGGTTTGTAAATGGCAGTGGGCCACAGGGACTGTCGTAGACGCATATCTGTGAGAGCACAGGACCTCACGGGGGTGCGGGCGGGCAGGGGGCTGGACACACGGGGGAAGCCTGGGCAGCTGGGTGTGGAAGGCAGGGCCCGGAGGTGAGGAAGGTGGTGTGTCTGAGTAGGTGGTTGGATCGGCCTGAGGAGCGGGGCTGTGGAGGAGCTGGCGGCAGGCGGGGAGCGGGGACAGGGGAACAGGGACCAGCCCCTGGAGGCTGTGGTTGACCCAGCTGGGGAATCTGGGTCTCTCTTGGAGGGAAGAAGAAGCCTCAGAGATTCTCTGATAAGGGTTGGGCCTGGGGTGGGGGTGGGGACACTAGACAAGACTTGCTCCTCCCCAGGGGCTGGGTCCAGTGCGGTGCGCCCTTGCACCTGGGGAGGCTGGGGAGGGGCGAGGCGCCCGCCTCCTGGCACATGACTCCCTTCTGGGTGTCTCCTGGCCTCTAAGAGTCCCCTGGTCTCCTTTCTGGTCTCTCCACATTCTGCAGGGCGCTCGGCCTCTTCACACACTGGTCATTTTGAGGTTTAGCTCAATCCCCGAAAAACAGACCATAAGGGATCCTTTCACTGCAGACACGCATGCACATGTGTTTGCACACTCATTCCTGTGTTCACACCCATGCACACGCACGCACGCATTCGTGCACCTACACGTGTGCTCGCACACAACCATGCCACACCCATTCGAACGCACGTGCTCATTCACACACGTGTGCACTCACACACAACACACACTCACGCATGCACAACTCACAGGGACACACACACTCACACCCCTACCTCTGCACACAACCACAGTGCACAACACTCACACCCCGCCCCGTCTCTCTTCTCCCCCGTTCGCCCATCTCTCTCATTTCCGGACTTCTCTGGGGGCCAGAACTATCATTTACTGAGAATCTCTGGGGGGCGGGGCGCTGACAGTGGGTTCGGCTCTCTCCGCTCCTCATGACAGTCTTCCTGCGTGGGTACCGTCACCCCATTGTACAGAGGCAGAAACTGAGCCTGGAGAGCTGATGGTCTCACAGGAGCTGAGGGTCCGAGGACCCTAACTCTGTGCCCTCCGTTTGGCACTTTTCACGGTAGCTCAGTGCTTTTTTCTGTGTCGTAAACTCACTACGTCACATTGGCAAGACCCCCCCCCGGCCCCCCCTCCCCGGGGTCGGGACCACGTTTCCTCTTCTTGTGTCTCCTACATGGGCCTGGAACTCTGAGGATGTTCAATGAATTGTCTTAAATCAGCACCTCTGAGCTCCGATGTCGGGGGGGGGGGGTGGCGTGTCTCAGGAGCCCCCGTTGCATCCTTGTGCTGTGCCCCTCCCCCCCCAGACCCGCCCTTCAAGGGGCTCTTCTCAGGACCCCCCCCATGCCCTGTCCTCCATGTTTGCCACGCTCTACTGGAACCCACCCCTCCGTGGGACTGTCATGATCGTTAGTTAGTATTTACTCTTCTGTCTCCCCTGGGAGACCATGAGCTCCGTGGGGACAGGGCTGTCACTGATCCACCTTTGGGAGCCCAGAGGCGCTCCTGAGGCCCCCACAGTGTCCCCGGATGGGAGGACTGTGTGCACGTGTTGGGTTCAATTCCCCGACTGAAGGGGCTCTCCCGCCTGCTCCTGGGAGAAGCCTTCCGTGGGGTGCCTCCTCCTGCTTCCCTGGGGGGCCCCCCTGGCATGCTGGCCTTCAGAGGTGCCGGGCTGGAGATGAGGTGGGGCTTAGTTGGTGCCCTTGTCAATCCTCCTGGGCACTGAAGCTGAGTGAGCCGCTTGTGAGCAGGCCACCCAGTTTCCTTCTTGCTCCTTTGCGCCCAGGGCGGGCAGCTGGCTAGGATGACCTTGGGCGCCAGGGTCCCCTCCCCTTCAGCAAGGACAAGGCAGTGTGTGCAGATGAAAGAGTCCAACAGACCTGGGATCCCCCCTTTCCCTAGGGCCGGCCTCACTCTGCTGTGGTCACGACACCTCTCTGGGCCTCAGTTTCCCTCTCTGTAACACCAGGGGGTGTCTCCCTGACCCCAGGGCCCTCCCTAGCTGCGCCTTCTTGCACCTGTGGGATTCCGAGAGCAGAGGCGGGAAGGCGGGATGGCCCCTCTTTCTCTGCCGCCTCTCCCTGTCCCCCAGGGTCACCCCAAAGCCTCCCCCTCCCCCGGCTCCCTGGAACTTCCCCGCAGCTGCAGGCCTGGTGAGACAATTGGGTGTTTTAGAGAAATACATTTTTGGGCTAATTTGCCATGCATAAGTGTTTCTCTTACCCTTTAAAGGCGGAGAACAAAGAGGCCTTTCTACACCCAGGCAGGCTGCTGGGGAGGGGACCGCAGCTGTACGGGGCCGGCGACCCTCCTCCCTCCCTCATCCCTGTGAGCGCCCCGCCATGCCGCCCACTGCCCCCCAGGAGAGACAGCCTGGATTTTCCCAGCCTCCCCCAGCCCCCTGCCCTGCTGCTGCTCTGAGGCCCCTCTGGTCCTGCCCCACCCCGGCCCCCACCTTCCCACCAGCTGCCCCAGGCAAGAGGGAAAGTGTGCGTGGGTGGGGGGGATGGATGGATGGGGAGGGGGCACGGCTGGAGAGAGAGGCTTTCCACGAGGCTCGCCAGGGTGGTGACGGCCCGGCTGGACTCCTGCGGCGTGCGTGGTGCAGTCACGGGGTGCGGGATGGTGTCAGTCATCAGGTGACTCACCAGTGTCTAGGGGGGACGTGGCAGTCCCCCCATTCATTCCGGCTCCAGTCCGTTCACTCATTCCTTCATCTAGCCCCGGCTGTGTTCCCACCACGTGTTGGCCTCAGGGCACCCCCGTCCTGGAGGAACAGAGAGGCGCTCACGATTACAGTTAAGCATCTGAGGTCCACGGACAAGGCTGTGGGTGTGGAGATACGAGCAGCAGGTGCACCGTCCTGCGTGGGGCTGGAGGCCTGGCACGGGATTAGGGGGACGGGGCTTGGTACCCTTGCTGGTGGTGAAGGTCCTGAAACTGGAGGATTCAGCATATCACTGTACTGAGGCCACACCTCTTCTCTTTTGGCAGGGGGCCCTCTCCTTGCTCCCAATCCTCCCCCATCAGGACTTGGCCCCTCAGATGTCCTGTCCATCTCCCCCAGCACCTCTGGAGAGCCCATGTGTAAACACACACATCCACACACCTGCACGAGCCACCGCTCTTCCCCTGGCTGCCCCACCCCATCTTCTTGAGCTCACTAAGGGCAGGGGCCTTGGGTGCCTGCTCAGCACCCAGCACAGGGTGAGTGCACAGCCATCTGTGCTCAGGAAAGGAGCAAGGAGGACTGGACACTCCTCGTAACGGCAGCGACTAATGTTTATTGGGCACTTACTGCATACCAGACACTGCGGGTGACGTCTGTTAACTCACCCAGTCATAACAGGTGCATTGGGTAGGCGCTCTTCCTGCCACTGTTCTGCAGATGGGGAAACTGAGACCCAGGAAGATTGGGCTTTTGCTATTGACCATCTGGCACCCAAGGGAGGAGGCATCAGGGTCCTCGCTCTGAACCATTCTATTCCTATCACCCTGGAGCCTTCTGGGACGGACTGGCCAGCACTGGATTCTCCTCCTGACATCCCACAGCTTGCTCTGCTCATCCCTGGGCCCTGCCTCTACCCCAGATGGGTGCGGGAGATGGTAGGACACTGAGGTTGAGCTGCAGGGGGTCGCCCCACGAGAGCCCGCAGGGGCTTGGGTTCCTTAGGGAGAGGCAGGGCCAGGGCGGGAGGCACAGCGTTTGGTGCTTGAATTAGCAGCCTCACAGGGTCCCGCTGCTGTCAACAGACCCGATGGCAGGAGTGACACCTCTCAGGGCTCCACGTGTCAGTGCAGGGTGACCAATGGGGGCTTCGCGACCCTCCCTGGGCAGGGACGTGTGCGCGCTTGTGCACGCACAAGCGTCTGTCTCTGGGTGTGCCCATGTGTGGGTCGACCTGTGCACACCTGTCCAGGGGGTGCACAGGAGATGAAGAAGGCAGAGATTGATAGAGGACAGCAGTTTGGAGTGAAACAGGCAGAAAGGGAGATGTGGCTGTTTGCCCCGGGGGGCTGCGGGGGAGCCTCTCCGTGATAGGCAGGCGACTCAGGGCCTGTCTGAACAGGGACTTCGAGACTCACAAAAGGCCCTGCAGGCCCCGGCTGCTCGCTCCGTCGCAACCCGTTGACGGGCATTTAAGGGTGGGTGCTGACTGTGTGCCCAGCCTGTGGGCAGGGCCAGGGGTGGGCGGACACGGCCTCTGCCCTTTCGGAGGAACCCAGAGCCCGAGAGAAAAGAGTACCCAGGAAACTGGAGTTCCGGGATCTGAGGCATGAGCTGTGTGGTCTGGTGTGTGTGTGTGTGTGTGTGTGTGTGTGTGTGTGTGTGTGTGATGGGGGGTGGTGGTGGATGAAAGCTGCCAGGGAAGGCGGGGAGGTTAAGGAAGGAGACTTGAAGGTTAGAGATGGAGAGAGGGCGGGCCCATATTCACAGAGTCCTAGAATGTGAAGGGCAGAAGGTCTTTGGAGATTACTCCATTCGAGTCTAGTTTATAAGGAGGAGGAAACTGAGGCCCAGGAACAAGGGATGACTGCCCAAGACAGTGATGGAGCCAATTCACGTCAATTCAGCAAGAAGTTCCTAAGCCTGTGGGGCACCAGGCTGAGGACTCAGCCTTAAATAAGGGCCTGTCTTGCCTCAGTTACTGCGGTCTTGTGGGGCAAGGGACCCACAGACAGATAAGCGCTGTCAGGGCCACGAACATGACCATCACAGCGTGTACAAGGCAGCAGGGCAAGGGGTAATGGAGGACTGTGATCTAGGGCAAGGCCTCTTGACAGAGGAAGCAGCTGCGTTGGGCTTTGAAGGATGAAGAGGAGTTCAAAAGCCTGAATAGGGAATGAAGGGGAAGGGATTCGTTTCCACACACCAGGATTGGTTCGTGTTGGCTTGTTTTTGCCACTCTCCCGAGGGCGGTCTGTCCTCCATGAGCACCCCGTTCTCTTGGGGGACTACGGGTAGACTGGAACCGCAAGGGGGTTCTGGTATGTTTGTCCCGAGGCAGGGGGATGGACTCAGGGTCTCCTGGGGCCCCGGGGCCCGCCTGGTTGCAGGGCTTTGATTCCCCTTCCATTCAGAGAGCATTTACCAAGCGCCAAGTATGAATAAACCTTATTGAGGATTTCAAGAGGCAAAGAGGAAAGAAAGGCCTTCCAGGAGAAGGGAACAGCACAAGCAAAGGCGTGGCTTCTGGAAGCACCTGGAAGCTCAACAGGCATCCTCTCTCTGGGGCTGGAACAAGGGACACGAAGGGAGCAGCAGCTCAAGATGCAGTTGGAAAGATCGGCCGGTGCTGGAGCTGGAAGGCTCTCGGGGAGAAGTGGGGCTTTAATCGGTGGCAAGCAGAAGGTGCTAGTGGATATTGAGCAAGAGCAGCCCCCTCAAGAGCCCAAGACTGGGCCGGGACCTTAAGAGAACCCAGAAGCCTCCCGGGGAACCAGGAGAGGGTGCCCCTAGACCGCGGTGTGCTGGCAAACGCTTATCAGCCAGTTCTGTTGGGGAAGAGGGTGGCCATACAGGGATGGGTTTTCACAGGGTGAGAACTCGCACCGGGGTCCAGTTCAGGCTTCCCAGCCAACCTCAACAGCCTTAGAAGGTTCTAGAAAATTTAACAACCCCCCCCCCCATGCACCATGTCACCCAGGGTTGTCAGCTGTGATTTCCGGTGCTTCATTCCCCTTCACTCCGGGTTCACTTTTCCGGCGGGACCCGCCAGTGGGAGCCCAGGGACGGAGAGCCATCCCAGAGGGATGCGGTCTGCCCAAGCTCAGGGGCTTCCGAAACCCCAGGTCCTGGGCGGCTGAGCCTTGGTTCTGCTGCTCACGTGCTGGGTGACCCAGGCCAACCCCTCGCTCCTCCGGGCTGACCTGCTTTGCAGGGTCATCGGGGGCTGGATGGCGGTACAGTGGGGACGTGTGGGGGTGGGAGAGGACTGAGCTGGGAAGGCCTTGGGAGCCTGGGTGGCCGCTCCCCGGAGGGTGGGGACCAGCCCCATCCCCACGGGCCCCATCAGATCACCAGGTAGCACTTGGGCAGGCGGGATCCTATGCAGTGAGGGGACCAGGGACGGGGTGCAGGGCAGGGAGAGCCCCATGGGTGGCCCCAGGCTACTGACCACCAGTGCCTCCAACCGTGCCAGTGGAAAGCAGGTTTCTCTGCCTTAAGACATGTTGGTTCCTCCGCCTGGTGCCTCGCTCTCCCTGTCTCTCCCCTGTGCGGCCCCAGCTCCAGCACCCCTGTTCCATGAAGCAGGGATCAAGAGCACTGGATAATCTGCTGAGTCTTTCTTAACCTCATCTGAAAAATGGGGACAATGAGACCTCGTGGCTTGTTGGGTGGCTCTATGAGAAGACGGCCTATCACACGCGACTTCTGAGAAGCGTGATATTACTGTCACTCCTCAGTTACGCCCCCTCCCCCGCGTCCCTCCCAGGAAGCCCCATGCCCCGTGAGGACTTCTTCAATCAGGTGGTATTTGTGGCCATGTCTCTCCCACTCGACAGCGAACCCTGAAGGTGGGGATTGGGTCTGATCTGCCTGCGGGGCTCCAGCCCCCCACTGCCTCACACGATGTTTTAGGCGAGGGACTGACCCTGGCCAGCTCCCTGGCCTCGGCTCCGGCACCGACCAGCTTGGTGTCCTGGCCAAGGGGCTACTCCCCGCTGAGCCTGGGTTTCCTCGTGTGTGACCTGGATGACCTCCGAGGTTACTTCTTCCAACCCCCAGACGCTGCGAGTCCCATGGCCCAGCCCCCGTCACCATCCTGCCCCCAAACCAGCGCCCCCCCCCCACTTCCCTGCTGCATCAATGGCTCCAGTGTTCTCCAGTGACCCAGGCGGGAAACTTCGGAGTCATTTTTGACTCATCCACCCTTTTATCCCCTCACGGCTAATCATCAGCCGCGACAGTTTTCCCCTCAAAATGTTGCTCACATCCGCTGTCCCCTCGCTGGGAGTGTGGTCCCCTCTGTCTGAAGTTGGGAAGAGGTTGCCCACTTTCTAAGTCCCCTCACCTCCTGTCGCGGCCATCTTCCCAGCAGAGCTGTCAGGTTCCCCCTAGAAATGCACACCTGTCACCTGGCCAGGGATTAGCAGCCCTTGAATCTGTCAGCAGGGAGGGGGAGGGGAAGGCGAGACGAGGGGCCCTGGGTGGAGTATGGGGGTGCACTTCCCAGGTTGCGTCTGCTCACACACCTGTTGGGCCCAGTGCTGAGTGTGGGCCGGGGACCCCGGAGCGATTGGCCAGAGCTCAGGATGGGGGGTGTACAAGGGGTGGGGGTGGGGGCTGCTCCCTCGGCCTCCGGAATCGGGAAGCTTTGCAGGGCAGAGACAGTTGGTCTGGCTCTTGCAGATGGAGAAACTCTGTCAAGGTTGGTGTTTCAGGTGGGGGCGCCTGGGTGGCTCAGTCGGTAAAGCGTCCAGCTTCGGCTCAGGGCATGATCTCGCAGTTCGTGGGTTCAAGCCCCGCATCAGGCTCTGTGCTGACAGCTCGGAGCCTGGAACCTGCTTTGGGTTCTGTATCTCCCTCTCTCTCTGCCCCTCCCCTGCTCATGCTTTGTTTCTCCGTCTCTCAAAAATAAATAAAACGTAAAAAAAATGGTGTTTCAGGCTCTATCTGTGTAGCTGTAAGAGCCCCCGGGGAGGAGAGGTGTGTGGGGTAGCGGTGCTGGGAGGGGTGAGGCGGCAGGGGGGCTGAGCAGGGCTGAGGTGGGCTGGGGAGGGACCCTCGCTGGTCAGAGGTAAGCAACCTCACGGACCCCTCACTTTGTCTATAATTCACATCCCCCGAATAGGACAACTCCACTGCCCTTCGAGGCAACTCCTCTCTGTAAAAACAAAGTGACGGTCTGTGGCACTGCGCTCTACAGTTTACACAGTGCTGTCCTTCCCCAGTCCTTGTCTTCCTCTATCAGCCCCGTGAGGTGGGACCGCGCAGCTTCTCACACCCATTTTACAGATGACGAAGCTGAGGCTCATGGAGGGGAAGGGACTTGCCCCGGCTGAGCAGCTAGTCTTTGGTAGAGTGAGGCCTGGGATTTCCTCCCCCCGCCCCCCCCCCCCATGCTGGACGCTGGAGGTTGAAGGGAGGGAGGGAGCGAGGGGCTCAAGCGCCAGTGCTCATGTCCTCCTGGGGAGGGGCTGGCTCTGTGGGACCCAGATGCAGGCTGGGACCCGGGACCAAAGTGAGCCCTGCTGGGCTGGCATGGGTCCTGGGGCGGAGCCCCTCCCTGGGTGCAGGGGGTGGGGGTCAGGCCCGAGGACGCAGGAGGGACTGGGTGGCGGATTTGTGTTTCCACTTGATTTCCCCCGGTTGTTTTTCTGAGAGCTGAGGCAGGATCCCGAGGGGCGGGGTGGAGGCGGGGAGACCTCAGGAAGTTGCCTGTGGCCGTGGCCCCCGCTGCCCGCCCCCCATGTGATTCCTCTGACTGACGACAGTGCCACATGGAAGGGCCTCGAGGCTTCCGTCCTGCACCGGCAAGACGGGTGTGTGACGCGGACCAGGGCACCAGGCCCACACTGGGTGACTTCCCGCGTGACCGGCACTGACTCCAGTGCACTTTCCATGGTGGGGGGGGCAGCCCCTTTGACTGTGGGGCGAGAGAGGCCTGTGACCGTCGCCTGACCCCCACTTCCAGCACAAGCCCAAGGGGCAGGCACATAGGGCCAAACCCGGACAGGGCGCAGGGGTGGGGGAGGCGTGCCCTGAGCGCTGGGACTCTGTGCGGTGCCTCCCCGGCTCTCCCAGCCCCTCCGACCCCTCCAGCTGCCCTTTGTAACTCCATCTGTTGGCCGAAGCCGGGTCCCCTTCCTTCCTCTGCTGCCTCCCAACACCATTTCAGGCCTGCTGTCTGTCTCTCTCGACTTCCCCAGGCTTGGCCTCCCCCCTGCCACTCACCTGTGTGTCCCCATCCTGTCTACACCTTCTCAAATGGTGATGGGAGGCGTGGGGACAGCCCCTCCTGCCCTTAGAATCTGTTCAACCTTCTTACACTGTGTGGTGGCAGGTGAGGCCTGGCCCCTCTCTGGGCCTCAGCTTGCTCCTCAGTGAAGTGGGGGGTAAGAGTGCCAGAGTCAGCAGCCTCCTGGCACTACATCTGCGGATACAGGTGCCCGGTACAGGGCAGGGTTGAGGGGAGGGACTGGAAGAACACAAAGGGAACCAGGCCTCAGGCCAGCTGTATAACCCTGGACCCTTCTGAGATTTCCCTAAGGCTCAGTTTCCTCCTCTGTAAAATGGGTATAATAATCATTCCTTCCCCCCGGGACTGAATGAACTACTCCCGGGACGGGGGTGGGGGTTGGGGGGGGGGGCGCAGTTCTCTGCGTGGCCTGGAGTGAGGGAGGGCCTCCCAGAGGGGCAGCAATGCATGGCTCTAGACAGTGACTGACTGGCAAAGGCACCCAGCCTTCCAGGCTCCCACCCCTGCCAGGGGGCTGGTGTCACTTTCTGCTTTGCACCCTGGTTCCCGGCTCTGTGCCTCTCATTTGTGTGGGTCCTTCTGTCGACAAACCCTGCCCATCCTCGGGAACATGCACGGCTACAGCTGTATTCCTCCAGGAAGCCTTCCTGCCTCCTCTCTCTTTTTTGTCAGCAGAGCCTATTGTAAAAATGACCGTGTGGAATTATATTGTAAAGGGTGCGCAAGCCTGGAACCTAGCAGGAGCCCGGGAACACTAACCCCGCCCCTAGCAGCCTCCTTGCTGGCTTGACACCCACCCATATGCCCCCAATCCCTGCTACGGGGCTAAGGGGCCAGAAGGGACCAGAGACCATCTGACAGGACCGGCCAGGGCCCACGGCAAGTTGGCGGGGAGCAGACAGGGACACAGCGCTCTCTTGTGCCCTTGCTCTCTCTTTCTCTCTTTCTCTCTCCCCCTCACTCACTCTCTCTGCCACCCGTCCCCCCAGGTGCCGAGCCACAGGCTGGGGCCTAGTAGGGCATATTTCCTGTCGGTTCACCTGGAACCTCTGAGTCTGTCCTGCCTTTGTCCCTCTGGGCCATGCGGCCTTCCTTCCCTACGGGCGGTCGGTCTGCTGTTGGAGGGTCCCCTGATATTGTCGCTGCTTTCAGCAGCCACCACTCCACTCGGCCCCACGTCACCGCTGCAGGCACTGGACTAGGGCTGAGCCGAGGTACCCGCTCTTGCACTGGGAGCACACAGAGGGTGCAGGGAAAGCCCTGGCATTTGGGGGGGGGGTGCTGCCCCTTCCCAGCTGGTGACCGCTGCCATCACTCACCTCCTCAAGCCTGTTTCTGCCCCCTGCTGAATGAACTAATGCCTTTAAAAAAAACTCTTTTTTTAAAATCTTTATTTAATTTTGAAAGAGACAGAGCATGAGCAGGGGAGAGGGAGAGAGAGAGGGAGACACAGAATCCGAAGCAGGCTCCAGGCTCTGAGCTGTCAGCACAGAGCCTGATGCAGGGCTCGAACTCACAAACTGTGAGACCATGACCTGAGCCGAAGTCGGGCGCCCAATAGACTGAGCCCCAAACTCCTGCCTTTTTATGCACGCATCAAACCCACAAGGGGTGTGTGGTTTTACAGATGAGGAAACTGAGGCTCTGGGAGGCCAGGGACCTGCCTGAGGTGGGGGGTGGGAGACAGGCCACGGAGCCCCTGCTGTGCTGGGCCATTTGCAATATCACAGCACTGTCCTGAGAGTCCTTTGTGAAGCTTTAAAAACTTCCCAAAGAAGAGGTTTTGTTCTTGAACCAGGGTGTCTGCGGGCTAAAGTTCACGCTCTAAATGGTTCTACTGCAGGGGCCCAAAACCCCCCATTATGCACCGCCCCTGGGGGCAACCTTGCTCTCTTTGTTTATTTATTTTTAAATTTTTTAAAAATGTCTGTATTTTATTTTGAGAGAGAGAGTGAGCGGGGCAGGAGCAGAGAGAGAGGGAGACACAGAATCCAAAGCAGGCTCCAGGCTCTGAGCTGTCAGCACAGAGCCCAATGCGGGGCTCGACCCCACGGACTGTGAGATCATGACCTGAGCCGAAGTTGGACGCTCAACCGACGGAGCCACCCAGGCGCCCCAACCTTGCTCTCTCTGGAACCTTCCCTGTTGCCAGTCTTAACACATCGCAGGTGCTGGGTCAACGCTAATGCAAAGAATGACTGGACCATACTTATGAGCAGGTGGCAACATGGGGGGGGGGCGCGTAGCCACCAGGGATGGGAGCACATGGGGCTCAGGGGGCTGTGGCAAAAGTCCTGACCGGTCTCTAGCCCTCACCTTGAACTTCTACAGTTTATGTCTTGCATGGCAGCCAGAATGTCCTGCTTGAAATGGAACTTGGACCACACCAGCCGCTGCTCCAAGCTCCCGCCTGCCCCTCACACCTCGGCTCCTGTAGCATCCTCCGTGGTCTGACCCCCCTTCTCTCACCTCCCCTGTCCCCTCCGCTCCCCTCACTCTGGCCTCCTCTTGGCTCCTAGAATCCTCAGCACATTCCCTCTCAAGGCCTTCCTGCGTGCTGCTCCTGGTGTCTGGAACATTCTGCCCCCAGATCCTCTTCCTCTCTGCTTTCAGATCTTTGTCAAACGTGGCACCCACCCTTCCAGGGGCCTCCGCTGACCACCGTTTCTAACGTGTGCCCTTCCTGTCTCTCCCTCCCTTGGCCTGGCCTTGTCATCATAGAGCCCGTGGCCACCGATGGTAACTCGTGTAGTCACTTGTGTCTTGTCCATCCTGACAAGACCATCCTCTCAGCAAGGCCAGGAGTGTCTGTTTTGTCCACTGCTGTGACCCCAGAACTGGGACAGTGCTGGGTACCTGGCTAGTGCCCAACTCATATTTGTAGGAGGAGGGAAGGGAGGAAGGAAGAAAGGTGGGAGGCGGGAGGGAGGGAAGGCCCTCTTTCTTCTGCACATCCGTGGTGTGCCTCCGTGTGGCGGCCCTCTGTTAGATGCTTTTAGAGCAAGAGCATCAGCAAGAGGGGACAGCAGACCCCAAGGTGGCAATGGTCACTAAATGAATATATATGATGTGCCCAGAGCACTGTCTCTTCATCTTATTTGCCCTCTAACCAGCGGGATCTCTAGGAGCCCGAGAACCAGGGCTGGTGGGTGGAAAGTGGGGGAAGGGGAGAAAGTTGGGCAGGGATGAAAGAGATTTAATTATATTTTAGGAAAAACTTTTTTAACAGGCAAAACTGTGCACCAATGGAAGGGACTTCTGAGGGGGACGTATGCTCCCTGTCAGCAAAAGGAGGCGAGTGGAGGCTGGGTGGCTCTGGAACCCGAACCGTGGGCCCTGAGACCCAAAGCCAGAAGATGTAAAGACTCAGGGGGGTCCTCCCCGAGGTTGGGGTGTGGCCAGGCCCTGGAACTTGGGAGTAGGCATGGGCCACCCGTCTGGCCACACCCGGGCAGCAGAAGCTACAGCTCCAGTCCCTGGGTCCAAAGGCTTCTGGGACTTGGCCAAGCAGCCATATTGGGCCTCTGGACCTATGAACCACAGACTAGGCCTGGGAGACAGGAAATTGCCCGGCTCAGGGCCTGAAAGCCCCCTTAGCGTACCCTCACTCTCTCCGCGCCTCCCACAGTGGCCTCAGGCCCCTGCGCCCCGCGCCCATGGGGTTAAATCTCTCCCTGTCTCTCTCTGCTCCAAGTTGTTTTCCAAGTGAAGCAGAGAATGGTTCTCTTGTTACCAACATGGCTTCTGGGCATTGGGTAATGCGCTCCCTCTTCTCCCTGCTCCGCTCCACAAAGGGACCTTTTGTTCCTCTCCCTGCCCCTCTCTCTGGCTCTTCCCCGGCCCCCCACCCACCCCGACTCCCTCCTCCCCGCCTCCCGCCCCACACTGCACCCCTGGGCTGTGAGGAGTGACCGTGGTCTGGCTGTGGTGCCCTCCCTCTCCCGAGGCACCCGGGGAGGAGAAGGGGACTTGTGGCCGTGGCGGCCATTTTGAGAGCGGCCATTCCGGGCAGGCCCCGGCTTCCTGTGAGGCTTTCGGGATGGGGGAGGCCACCATGGGGTGGCTGGGGCTCAGCAGGAGGTCTTGTGGTGCACCTCCTGTCCTCCAGGGAGTGGGGGGGGGACCCTCCCAACCGCCACCCCCGACCCACGCCACCTCCTTGCACTGAGACAAGACACTTTCCCATCCACCATCTCGCTTGACCCACACAGCAGCCGCTGAGGCAAGAGTGACACCCCGTCTTCCTTAGGTGGAGACTAAGGCTCAGCGGGGTAAGTGTCTGTCCCAACCAGAAGCTCAGTGAGCAGGTGCTGCGGCCAGACTGAGCCGTGTGCTCTTCCCCTGCAACCTGTCCAGGAAGGAGCCCTTGGAGTCTGTCCTGACCCATGGGACGTGCCGAGATGGGTCTGGGCCACCAGAGGAAGCCTAAAATCAAATTTACTGGAGCTTTTTTGGAAACAGAACAGACTGTGCCCGAGATGGGAGGGTCAGGAAGCCAGTCAGAGACTGAAGTGTCTGCTCTCAGGGAAGACGGTCTCTGTCCACCGTCCCCTCCCTTGCCCCCTCACAATAGTCCTGCAAGGCAGGCGGGGACAGGCTGACGACGATATTTTTCAGATGAGGAAACAGGCCCCAAGAGGATCCGCAGCCCGGACTTGGCGCTCGCCCAGTTAGATTCCGGCTCTGCTTGTCTCTGGCCAGGGCCACTACCCACCCCGGGAGAGGCCCAGGGACTTGGGGAGGGGACTTAGGTAGGTCACAGCAGCCCTGGCCACCTTGTCGGCAATCACAGGAGCCGGAGTCCTGCGGAGGCTGTAGTCAGGTGCCTCAAACATCCACCGATACCCCCGTCGCCCTCTGTCCCTGTGTTTACAGAGACGTGAAACAGAGCACCATGTGTGCTGGCGGATTCCCCGGTGAGCCCTGGGCTGGCTCTGGGGCCTTGGGGCCCTTGCACGGAGTAGAAGGGTAGATTGGGGATGGATGGACGGGGAGCTGGGGGGGGGGGCAGAGAGAGTGCGAAGATTTGTTCAGAGTTGAACACAACCCCGGACCTGAGCTCCAGGAGCCACAGTCCAGGAGGAGAGCTGCATCAGCAGAGGCTGAAAAGATGAGGATAAGTTAACGAGGCAAAGAACTTGAGACAGAAGGTAGGAAAGGAGCTGGCAGAGGGGGCGGGGCTGGGGCTGAGAAGGAGGTGGATGGTGTGCGATGGGGTAAAGAGGCCACACCCATGTGCCAGAGCAGAGAGGGGGACAGGGAAGGTGGGAGAGGTGGGAAGTGGGAGGAAGCCTGTGGGCTGTCGAGGGCAGTCGGCGGGGGGGCGCTCCTGGGGGCTGAGGATGCCCTGATGAGGTATCTGGATGAAATCCTGAGGACAGTGGGGTGGTCACTGAAGGATTTTAAAGGAGTCAGGGCTGGCTTTGTGCCAATCTGGCTTAGTACTGTTTCCCCAGAACCCAGCTCAGTGCCGGGCATACAGTAGGTGCTCAATAAATGTTTTGGGTCAATGCATGAATGCCGCCAGTGCACCCTGAGGTAGTGGCTAACTCCAGCTGTGGGACTTTGGGCCTCAGCTCCCTCATTTGTAAAACAAGGGTCACAACTCCCGTCTGGGGGGGTGTGCCGAGATGGTTGAGGGATGTAGCTGGTGGCAGGACTGCTCAGTGTCCTGCATGAGGTCGTGCCCCATGGCTGGTCCCTTTATGATACGTGTGCGCATGTGCTGGGGACAAGACGCAGGCAAAGACCAGGTTAGAAGCGGCAGAGCCATCCAGGTGAGAAAGAATCTACCCACGGTCACGTCCATCAAGGGAAGGGCTTCAGCTGTTCATACATTCTACTCGAATCAACCTGAAAACAAGTGAGTGGAGAAGGCCCTGGAAACCGTGGTGCAGAGAGGCAAAGTGACTTTTCCTGAGGCCCCAAGACTGGTCAGTGATGGACGGAAGAGCGCTGGACGCCGGAGCCCAGCTTGGGACCACTGAGCAGGTGACGGAGACCAGTCTGGGCCACCACCGGGGGAGGCGACACGGTCTGAACTGATGGACCAGGTGGTAGCGGGCCAGGCATGGAGGGGCAGGCAAGGATGCCCCTCGGTCTCGGGCCCGGGCAACCGGGTGGCAGGTCACTCCATTTCCTGAGCGAGGGACACAGCCGGACAGGCTGGCTTGGGGAGGGAGGATACGCTGAGTCTGAGGGGCTGTCGGGATGTTTCGGGGGACATGTCCGGGAGGTCTGGGCTGGGGATCTGGACGAGGGTGAGCTCCTGGGGCAGGTGGAAGCAGGTGGGGGTAGAGGGGCCCCAGGTCCGAGAGGTGGTGCCGCCTAAGAGCAGTGACAGCAGACATCATATAGCATGTGCTCTGGGCTTCTCTGAAGCCCTGTATCACCTTATTCAAATCCTCCCAACAAATGCTGTGAGGAGCCCATCACCAGCCTCACCCCTGCTGAAAGGGAGAGGCCCTCACTGCCCTGGCGCCCAGGCTGGGACCGACCCAGGGGATGTGTGGAGAGGCTCCGAGGGCTGCCTGGGTACGAGCCGACATGGGGGCATCCGAGAAAAAGAGGACGATGCAGGCCTACCTCGTTTGACTCTTCAGGGTGTGGTTTGGTCAGCTCCCCTCCCCGCACCTCTGCCACCCGCAGGCCCTGGCCTCGTCTCTATGACAGAGGAGGCCGGCAGGGAGATGGGGCTAGCTCTGTTCTTTTTAAAATTTTTTAACATTTATTTATCTTTGAGAGACAGAGACAGAGCCTGAGCGGGGAAGGGGCAGAGAGAGAGGGAGACACAGAATTCGAAGCAGGCTCCAGGCTCTGAGCCATCAGCAGAGCCTGAAACGGGGCTTGAACCCATGAGCTGCGAGATCATGGCCTGAGCCGGAGCCGGACGCTTAACCGACTGAGCCACCCAGGCGCCCCTAGGGCTA
>NC_043709.1:9504836-9540007 GCF_006229205.1 Suricata suricatta | reverse complement strand
AAGCAGGCTCCAGGCTCTGAGCCATCAGCAGAGCCTGAAACGGGGCTTGAACCCATGAGCTGCAAGATCATGGCCTGAGCCGGAGCCGGACGCTTAACCGACTGAGCCACCCAGGCGCCCCTAGGGCTAGCTCTGTTTTCAGGGCCTCCGTGGGGCCGGACTGTGGGTGCAGACAGCATTCCCCTGGAGAGGAGGGGGCTAGAGTCGTGGGGGCTGGACGGGGGAGAAGGGGCGCTCTCCTGCAGGCAGTGGGAGCCGGGGGAGATGGGGGGAGGTTTGGAAGAGAGGCCACAGAGGCCTGGAGAGCAGTTAGAGAGGATGAGCGTGGTTCTGGCTGGCCGGACGGCATGGGGGGCGGTGACATGGCTGGGAGGCCATCAGACGCTGGGTGGGCCTGGCGGGTTAGGTAAGGAGCAGGGAGGGGCACATGGGGAGGTCAGGTTGGCGATGGGCAGGTGGAGTCGGAGGTCCTGAGGGCCCCCCAGGTGGAGACAGTTGGTTTCGTGGGTCTGGACACTGGGATCCGGGCATGTGGGAAGCCGGTTCAGTCATGAACCCTTGGGGAGAGGGAACGCCCAGCTGGGAGCAGGCGGAGGGGGTCAGAGAAGGAGACACAGAGGGCGGGGGGCCGGCGAGGTAACCCAGAGACAGGGAGAGAGTGTGGGGAGGGGGTCCGATGCCATGGCGCCTTCACCAGAGCAGGATCAGGGACTGGGGGAGAACAGAGGAGCACTCAGCCAGGGAAGAAGTGTAGACAGCAAGTGTAGACAAGTCTTCAGGGAAGCCGAAGACAAGGGGAGGTATGCAGGGCAGTTGCTGAAGGGGACTCTAGTATTGTGGGTCGTTCTTAGGAGAGATGGTGATGGTGTGGCGCAGAGGTGGGTTAAGTGGGGGAGGGGCTCCAGGAGCGGGGGTGGGGCGGCCCTGAGCTGGATGGGGGGAACCCCCAGCTTGAGGGAGGGGAGGCGATGGAAGGGGGTCTGCAAAGTCTTTTGCAGCCTGAAGGAGGCGGAGGTCAGTGGCCTCTCCTCTCTCTGTGACGGAGGAGGGGTATGGGGAGGCAAAGGGCTTCAAAGGGTCCTGAGGTCTGTGTGTCCACAGAAGGCCCTGGAAGAAGGAAGCCTAGGGGATCAGAGAGGGTGAGTGGAGCCGGAAGAGGACCCAGCGCAGGCAACCACCAGCCAGAGGGGCACCGGGGTTTAAATGGCAGTGTCCCCGCTCCTCTGTGTGTTCTGAACGCCGGCCAGGTGCCCATGTCCCAAGGAGCTGCGCGGGGCTGTCCTCCAGGGGCTTATTTGCTGCTTTCTGGGGTGTCCCTGCCCTGGTCCTGGGCAGCCTGTCATCACCTTGCCCGGTGCAGGGGGCAGAGCGGCTCCTAGGTATTTTCCGCGGCCTCCGGCTGCCTTCTCTCCGGTGCGAGCCGGTCCCCCTTCTCCCCCACCAGCTGCCAGGCCCCAGCTCACCGCGCAGTACGGCCTGGGTGCTGTTTGCGTGCGTGTTTATGTGATTTCCCGCATTTCCGAGCTCCCCGTGCCCCCTCCCTGCAAGGCACAGAGTGGACCAGACTCCCAGGGCAGCCTTGCAGTAGCCCCCCACCCATCAGCTCTTCTCCCGAGGGTGCCCCTTGCCCAGAGCCCATGTTCCCCCCCCCCTGCCCCTCCAAGTCTGACAAACTTTGAATACCCTGGTGCTCAGGTTTCTGAGCCCAGGGCAGAGTAAAAGGAAGGTGTGCACGGAGGGACTGCTCAGGCGGGCAGAGACTGCTGCTTACACTTAAAAATCTGCTCAGAGGGTCAATCTGATGGTAAGTATTCTTCTCACCAAACAAATAAGCAAACAGAACTAAAAACAGAGTTGCTAAGTTGGCCTCGTTGGTAGCACGCATCTGTGCCTAATTTCAAGGGAAGACACACAGGCACGGCCAGGCTGCTGCCCATCGCGGGACCTGCAGATGCTGGCTGGTCACTGCTGTCGCGAGCCGGCACGACGGGCGGCCAGTGTGTACGATGCTTTGTCAGAGCAAACTAGGTATGAATCAACAGTCATGCGCAAAGAGGTCTGTTGCCACGTGTAGCATGTGGCCAGCTGGTCACCACCTTAGTGCTCAGCAGTAGGGAAGTGTCACGGTCTTGGGACAGAGTATGACACAGCCATTGAAAATGATGTTTATGAAGAATTTTAATGACCTAGGAAATGTTTTTGGTATAATTTTAAGTAAAAACCAAGATGTAGGGGCTCCTGGGTGGTTCAGTCAGTTAAGCCTCCAACTTCAGCTCAGGTCATGATCTCACGGTTCATGGGTTCGAGCCCCACGTCGGGCTCTGTGCTGACAGCTCAGAGCCTGGAATCTGTTTCTGATTGTGTCTCTCTCTCTCTGCCCCTCCCCCACTTGCTCTCTGTCTCTCTGTCTCTCTCAAAAATAAATGAACTTTAAAAAAAAATTTTAAAAACCCAAGATGTAAAATATGCATATTTCATTCAATAAAAAGGAAAACCACATGCTGTGAGCTTGACTTTGTTTAAAAATTATAGGAAAAATGGAAAGAAAACACAAAAGTGCTAACTTTATCATTTCTGGGTGGTGGAACTTGGAGTGATAGAAAATGTTTTTTAGCGCTTTGTCTTGTATTGTATTTCCACATGTCTATAAGAATCACTTTCAGATTTTAAAGTTATTTGAAATGAAGGCATGGTGTGTATCCTGTCTTTAGGAAGAAGTCCCATTTCTCTGGAAAATCTTATGTGAACATTTAAGATCTTGGCACGTATTTATATATTTTTCTCAGCATGAGCTAGGGAGCTTGGATCAGTTAGAAATGTGTTTTGACTGCAACTAACAGAAAATCCAGTAACATGGCTGGGGGGGGCGGAGTTTGTTTTCATCCCTGTAACAAGAAGTCCCCCTTAGGTCATCCGGGGCTGGTGTGGCTCCGCAGTGCTGCTGTGGAGACCTGATTTCACCCTGACACCATCTCTTTCAAGCTTCTGGGTCAGTTCTGGGACTGAGGCCAGCCTCTGCCCACAGTGACCCGTCCCCAGCCTCGCTGGAAGCGGGGGGGTGGCTCTGTTCATCATCTGGCTGTGTCTTCCACGTTCCACTTGGGGACTGGGACCAGGCGTCCCAGAGGGGGCCTGCTCGTGGGAGGCTGTTCATGAGGAAGTGCCCTGTCCCAGGTCACCCTGCTGCTCAGGGAGCTGGAGGAATAAAGACTAAATGGATGGACGGAGGCATAGTTAGAACCTGGCCCTTAGCTCTCTTCCCCACGTGAACGGCAAACCGCCGAGTCTCAACATCTAGCACGGCATGTCAGTCCCTGGAGGCCCTGGCGACCTGCTTAGCCTTGTGTCTCCCCACTGACCTGCTGTGGCTCACACACAGCCTCTGCCAGTTTAACTTTGTGCCTTCGCTTTTGCTGTTCCCTCTGCCTGGAATGCCTTTCTTTGCTGCTGCCCCCGCCACGCCCTTTGGTCTAACTTCTGCTCATCCTTTTAGGGTCAGCCCAGCATCATCTTTTCTGGAAGCCTCCCCGACCTCCTGGCTGGGCTAGGGGTTCCTCTTCTGACACCCCATAGCACTCTGTGCTTGTTGAACTTACCACACTTCTATTTTTCTGTCCATGTTCTGACTGCCCTCCCCGCTGGCCTGTGAGCCCCTCGGGGGGCGGGGGGCGATGTACCTGACTGACCTCAGCAACCGGCCCTGGCCTCAGAAGGGGCACGTGTGAGCAGGAAGTCAAGGAGTCTGGCCGCACCCTGCTCCTGCTGCTGCGGAGAGCCTTGGCAGGGGCGTCCCCGGGTCCCTTACAAGATGTGGGATAGTTGAGCTGCATCAGGTCACTTTGGAGGGTGTGGTCATTCACTAGAGGGGCGGGGCTGGCACGGGACAGCCTGTACTGGGTGCCCAAGATGTGTGTGTATGTGGGGGTCATGGCCAGCACCTTTGGTCAGCACCCTACTGTGGCTGCTTACAGTGCCTGGTGGCAGGGAGTGGGGGTGGGTGCGAAGCAGGGGAAGCAGAATCCTACATTCTGGGAGCCTGGCACACCAGAACCCACCAAAGTTGCTGGGCTGGCGTCCTCACGGCAGGGGGGTGGCCCTCAGCGGTTATCAAAGGCCAGCAGGGATGCCTCCCTCAGATGAGGGCTGAGAGGGGGAAGGGGATCTCCCTGGGGCTGGGCCATCCGTCAACCTTGAGCACAATGGGGTCATTAACCCCTGACCCTGGGTCCTTCTTAGCCACTTCCGCTGGAGGGCTCTCCCCACCAGAAGAAGAAGGGAGGGGGAGATTGTTCTTAAGCCTCCGTCTTCAACGTCTTCAACGAGGGGCCCAGGAGCCCCCAGTCTGGTGTGGGAGTCACAGCCTTGCAGACTCTTCCAAAGCTCAAGGTCCCAGCTCTCCAGCTCCCATCCTCTGTGGCTGCTTCGGGGATCCGGTGGTGGCTTCTACTCTCGGCCAGCCGCAGGAGCAAGTGTGCACGGGGAGGGACAGAGAGGGACCCTGAAAGAGACACTTGAGCTCAGAGACTATTCACGGGGACCTCCCAGACCAGTCCCCACTTGCGAAAGTCAATGCAAGGACTCTAAACAAAATATCAGCAAAACACACCCAGCAGTTAATAAAAAGGATACACACATATCACGACCGAAATGCAAAGGGGTTCAACATTGGAAAATGTATTAGTGCCATCCGTCGTGTTAATAAATTAAGGGAGGGAAATCACATGATCCTCTCGAATCTCGCAGTGAATTTCAACATCTATTCATGATAAAAATGTTTTAGCAAACTTTGGATGGAAAGGAACTTCCTTCAATTGGTAAAGCTTGTTGACAAAACCCAGCACAAATATGGTCCATTAAGGAACAGCAGACAATGTTCCTTAAAACCCGGGGCAAGACAATTTTGCCTGCATCCATGTGTCTATTTAATATTGTAACTGAGGTCCTAGATAGGGCAGGAAGAGATGAAAAAAAAAAAAAAGAAACAGGGGCGCCTGGGTGGCTCAGTCGGCTGAGTGTCTGGCTTCAGCTTAGGTCATGATCTCGTGGTTCATGGGTTCAAGTCCCACGTCGGGCTCTCTGCTGATGGCTCGGAGCCTGGAGCCTGCTTCCAATTCTCCCTCTCTCTGCCCCTCCCCTACTCATGCTGTCTCTCTCTCTCTCAAAAATAAATAAGACGTTAAAAAATATTTAAAAAAAAGGTATGAGGATTGGAAAGCATCATTTGCAGATGGTGTGATTGTCTACCTAGAAAACCCCAAATAATCTACAGGCAAATCATTAGAACCATGAATGAAATGTAACAGATGTATAGAATATTCTGGTATCAAATCATTATGAACAATGAATTGCACCTACAACCTGTGGGTGAATCTTGAAAATATCACGTTGAGTGAAAGAAGCCAGACACAAAAGGCCACCCTATTGTACGATTCCATTTATATGAAATCTCCCGAAGAGGTGATTTCATAGAGACAGAAAGTAAAGTAACAGTTGTCAGGGGCTGAGCACGGGTCGGGGAGGCAGGGCAGGGAGGGGCCGCTAATGGGTAAAGGTTTCTTCCTAGGGTGATGAAAATGTCCTGGAATTAGGCAGTGGGGATGGTTGCACATCTTGTGAATATACTAAAACACCACTGACACGTACGCTTTAAAATGATTACTTTTATGTTGTGTAAATCAGATCTCAATAAAGAGCAATTGCATTTATAAACATGAGAGCAAAGTATAATTTTAAGAGATCCTCCATTGGGGCGCCTGGGGGGCTCGGTAAGTTAAGTGACCGACTTTGGCTCAGGTCATGATCTCGAAGTTTGTGAGTTCGAGCCCTGCGTTGGGCTCTGTGCTGACAGCTCGGAGCCTGGAGCCTGCTTTGGATTCTGTGTCTCCCTCTCTCTCTGCTCCTCTGTGTCTCCCTCTCTCTCTGCTCCTCCCTCATTCATGCTCTGTCTCTCTCTGTCTCTCAAAAATAAATAAAAGTTAAAAAAATTTTTTTAAATCCTCAATTTACAATAATAACAAGAATTAAATCTGACAAAATATCTGCAGAGGAAAGCACAAAACTGAGGTCCAGCCATTCTGGAAAATAGTTTGGTAGTTTCTTTAAAAAGCAAAACACACACTTAGCATGTGACCCAGAGACCACGCATCTAGGCCCTTGTTACAGAGAAAGAAAACGAATATCTTCGTGAAAATACATACATAATTACACACAGCAGCTTTACTTGTGATATAAGAAACAAGGGCTCCTGGCTGGCTCAGTCTGGAGAGAACGTGACTTTTGATCTCAGGGTGGGAAGCTCAAGTCCCACGTTGGGCAGAGCACTCACTAAAAAAAGAAAAAAATCTAAATGTATCTAAATGCCCTTCAGTGAGTGAATGGTTAAAATATTAATGCATCCAGGGACACCTGGGTGGCTTAGTCGGTGAAGCATCTGACTTCAGCTCGGGTCATGATCTCACAGTCCCTGAGTTCAAGTCCCCCGTCAGGCTCTGTGCTGACAGCTCAGAGTCTGGAACCTGCTTTAGATTCTGTGTCTCCCTCTCTCTCTGCCCCTCCGCTGTTTGCACTCCGTCTCTCAAAAATAAAATAAAAACCTAAAAAAAGTGTTTTAATTAATACATCCAGACTACAGAATGTCACTCGTCAGTAGAAAAGGAACTGATGATGAAAGATGCAGCTCCGCGGATAGGGCTCGAGGGAATCACGCTACATGAAGAAAGCCTATCCCGAAAGATTACACTCTGAGTCGCTCACTAATGTGACATGCTCAAAAAGACAAAAGTAGAGAGAGCGGAACCGGAAAATCGATTAGTGGTTGGAGGGTGGGGGGAGGAAAGAGGGAAGGGAGATGGTAGTTGGTCAGACAGCTCTGTGTCTGGCTCTTGGTGATGATTACACGAGTCCACACAGAGGGTGAAACTGCATGGAACCACACACACACACACACACACACACACACACACACACACACACTCTTGTGCGCACACTGGCACATGCATGTAAAACTAATGGAATCCATTCGGGGTCTGTGGACGGGACCGATGTCAGTTTCCTGGTTTGGGTAAAGTTCCAAGGTGTTGTGAGATGTCACCATTGGGGGAAACTGGGCGATGGGTACCCGGGAACTCTCTGTACTATTTTTGAACTTCCTGCCAATCTATAACTATTCAGGAACAAAAAGTAAGACCCCCAAAAAAATCAATAGCATTATTAGGAGACATTAAAGATGACCCCAGAGATTTGCTTGAAATTAAGGAATGCTAGGAAGGGACATGGCTGAACAGACAGTGGCCACGAAGGGTAATGGGTAAAAAGTGCTCTGTGACCCTCTTCCCTCTCTTTTTGTACATTTGACCTTTTTCTCAATAAAAAGCAAAAGAGGGGCTCCTGGGTGGCTCAGTCAGTTAAGTGTTCGATGTTGGCTCACTTCATGATCTTGCGGTTTGTGAGTTCGAGGCACAGAGTTGGTCTCTGTGCTGATGGCTCAGAGTCTGTCCCCTCTCTGTCCCTCCCCAGCTCACGCTCTGTCTCTTTCTTTCACAAACAAACATTAAAAAAAATTTTTTAAGTAAAAGATAGAACTCTAAGCAAATGCAGAGAGATAGCCATTAACCTGCACAGGGAGACTGGCTATCATAGAGTTCTTCCCAAATCAACATCTAGATTCAGTTCGGTCCTGATTAAACCCCGACAGGGGTTTGGTGGCGCTTGTCCAGCTGATTCTAAAAGCAGTAAGGAAAAGGGCAAAACACTAAGAATAGCAAAGACGCTCTGCAGAAAAAGGCAGGGCACTTACCCCACAAATATCAAGGCTGATTATAAAGCTATTGTGATCAGGCCAGTGTGGCGGACCCGGGAGCAAAGGTGGACCGCTAGACGGATGGGACAAGACGGAGACACTGACACACAGGCCGGGCTGTGGCAGATCAGAGGGGAAGGGGGAGACATCTGTGTCCCGTGTCATCCTCGCACCGTGTGGGGCTGGATCTCCCCCAAGCATCCCAACATCCCATTTTGCACTCGGTGGAGGCTCAGAAAAGGCCAGCGGTGCCCAAGGGCTTCTGACTCTGGTCCTAGGCTCTTCCCAAAGCGGGATCCTCCCAGGGTTCCCTGCCCCGTGTCTGAACCATGGGCCCCCATGCAGAACCTGCTGATTCATAATCTCTGGGGATGTCCAGGCATCTGCACACCTGCTAACTTCCCACTGGAGCCCGAGACCTCGTGAATTAAAGAAAGGGAAAGAGATGATGGGTGCGGGTGGGGGGGGGAGCGAATGCAAGGGAGCATGGAGCCAGTCACACTGAGGCCAACGGGGCCTCGCTGCCAGCAGCGGGAAACAATCAGGCACTGTCCCACTCCTTCTACCCCCCAGGCTCTCATCACTGACCAGACTCTGGGAGCAGAGCGCTAGCGGTGTGCATGGTGGGGGGAAGGTCAGGGGTCAGCCCCCTGCGTGCCAAGCAGGGCCAGGAATAGAGCCGGTTTGGAGATGGCTGGGGGGACTCGGGGCCCCACAGGAGCCCACACCCTTGTACCGGAGGAGGCCACTGAGAAGAGCAGAGGGAGCTGCCCTGCACCCCAAGGGCAGGGAGGCCCATGGCTCCATCAAAGCTGCTAAGCGCTTCTGGAAGGATGCAAATGCCTTTGAGCAGCGCTAATTCTCCTCCTCAGCCACTGCTGGCCGAGCGGGAGGGACTTTCTTCTGGTCTGTCAGTCTGCCTCTTGGTTCCTGGGCCCCACGCCCCCACCTTGCTCAGATCAGGGGCGGGGAGACTCTGCCCACCTCCGTTGACCTGCTGTGTAAGTGGGGTCCAGCCACCCACAGAGCTGACTGTGCCGCTCTTTCTCTGCTGGGCTCCCTGTCACTGCCCCGTGTCAGGCTGATGGAGTCTGGGGGCCTTGATTCTGAAACTAGAGCCCCCCGTTGTCTCTGACTGCCACCTGGTCTCTGAGCAGCGCTCTCGATGACATAGTCATTCATTCAGTGGACATGCATTAAATGTTATATGTGCTGGGCACTGTGCTAAGTGTTGGCTAAGTGACCGGGACTGGCCGGGTTCCTGTCCGCAGGCAACTTGTAGTTCTGGGAGGGAATGGGTGTCCGGAGAGACTAACCAGGGGCCGCACTTGAGCAGCTGCTGGGCAGGAAGGGACTTCCCTGGGGAGGTAACCTGTGAGTTGAGACACGGATGAAGTGAAGGGGTGTGCGTACCTGGGGAAGAATGTTCCAGACGCAAAGCCAAAGGCCCTGAGGTGGAAACATTCCAGCATGTTCCAGGAACAGCAAGAGGCCCTGGAACAGAATGTGAACAGAGAGGAAAGCTGGGCCATGTGTCAGAGAAGCAGCCAGGCCAGGTCTGAGATAAGACTTGGGTTTAAGTCTGTGTGTGTCAGAAAGATGGTGGAGGGGGTTTGTCACGGTCAGACTTAAAGCCAACGCTCAGGCTCTTGGGGTACCCATTTTATCCATGGAGACCAGGGCTCAGAGAGGTCAAGTGGTGTTTCCAGGGTCACATGGCCACCACTGAGACAATGGTCTGTCCGACCCCTCACTGGCTCCCCCAGATCTACCATCATGCCCCTTCCCACTGGGCTCGCCCGTTAGATTTGGGGCCTCTCTCTGGAGTCGGAGGTGTTACTCTCCTTGTGCAGTTGAGGAGGCTGAGTTCAGAGGGGCCAGGCCACCTGTCCACACCCACACAGCCCAGGAAGCCCAGGGATCCCAGAGCCAGCCCCGGGTCAGACACATCTGGCTTTGAGCCCTGGCCTTACCGGTGATGAACTGGGAGGTGTCTCACCCTTCAGGGCCTCATCCGGGAAACAGGGTCGGAGATAACATTGGATCTGACCCCTGCCGGCCTCACTGACCGTTTCCTGTGCCAGGCCCACTCCTTCCAGCCACGCTGGCCCTTCTCTTCCTCGAAGATGTCAGCTCACATCTGCCCCAGAACGTTCTGCCGCCAGGCTCCCTCTTGGGGAGTCTCTGGTCACCTCTTCAGAGACCCTCCCAACCACCACATCTATCCCCCCTTCCCTCCCTTCTCTGTCTTCCCCCACAACCCCCCTCCCCATCTTACAGCATCCATGTGCCCACCCCCAGCTGGAATGAGCCCTTTTCTTGGTGTTTGGGTTGACTGCCGGCCTCTCCCACTCATGTTCGTTCTGTCAGGGCGGGACCTTGCTTCTCCTGTTCCCGGATGTGTCCCATGGCCTGGACATAGAGGTGCTGAGTGCATATTTATCGAGGGAACAAGTATAGGAATGGAAGTACCGCGTCGGAGGACTGTGGTGACTTTGCAGGAGCTAGTGCATGGGGACTGTGTGGCACGGGCCCTGGCCCAAGGGACCTATAAGCATCTGAGGCTAGGACTAGTTATTACGCTCGATCCTCAAACCCATCTTCTCAATCTCTGTGCTGCTGCTGCTGACTTGAACCACAATTTACCCACACGCCGCCAGTTTCTTGACCTCCAAGGCGGTCTTCAAAGTCGGTGGTCAGTGAGGAGTCCGGTCCTGTGCCGGGGCCACAGCGGTGTTGAAGGGCGGGCACCTTGGTCACAGCACGGCACTTGACCAGTCTCACTCATGGCCCACAGGGTACAGGGACCAGAGACAGGCAGGTGGTGGTGGTGACTGGATTGAAGGGGGGTACAGGGACTCACTCTTCTAGGGCTCTGGTGCCCCAGCAGGTGTTTCTCCCAATGGCCACTGGGTGGCAGCACTTCTTCAGGAATATACGGTGCAGGAGCTCGGCTTTTCTTAAGTGTTGGGAACACAGGCTGGGAATCTTTGAGGGGACCCAGGCGCAGGGAGGAGCTGGGACTTTCCCAGGGTCACACATTTAGTGGCAGGGCCTGGACAGGTGAGAGGTCACTCGCCTGCCTGGAGGGAGCAGAAGGAAGGAAAAAGAGGAGGAGCAGCTGGGAGGGTGAGCTTGAGGGCCAGCCCTGACTCAGCCACCTGGGAGGCGGAGGATGCCTTTACCCCAGTCGACCCCCAGAATCCTAGCCATCCTTGAGCAGGTGCTCACAGCTCCCCCCTGAAGCCCTGCTGACACCTCTCACCCAGGCAGACGTGGTGGCTCGCTCTGCACTCCCACCTGGACTTGCATGGCTGTCATTGTCCCCACTGACTGTCTCGTTCGCCACACTGGGCTGGGCCTCGCACCCCCAGGCCGCCTGCACTAGCTGTATGCCCTCCGCCTGTGCCATCCTGTCCCTCTTCAGGGACCAGCTCCTTCTTCAGGACCCAGCTGAGATGCCCCTTCCTCCAGGAAGCCTTCTCCAGCTTTCAGCCTGGCTAGAAGCCCCTTTTCTGGGGACACATAAGGCCCTGGGCTCCTCCTGGATGGCGAAACCTCTGGAACACCATTTGTTGGTGAACCTAACAGGCCCACGAGAGTGTGCACAGACGCTGTACCTTCTTTTATTTTTATTTAAAAAATTTTTTAATGTTTTTAATTTATTTTTGAGAGACAGAGAGAGACAGTACATGCAGGGGAGGGTCAGAGAGAGGGAGACACAGAATCCGAAGCAGGCTCCAGGCTCTGAGACATCAGCATAGAGCCCGATGCGGGGCTCAAAGTCACGAACTGTGAGATCATGACCTGAGCCGAAGTTGGATGCTTAACCAACTGAGCCACCCAGGTGCCCCTCAAGTAACTGTTTCTGGAGCTGAGACAAAGGAGCAAGATTTATGAGCCAGATTGTCTGGTAACGCTGCCTGAAAGTGGTGGGTCAGAGCGGTCTGGGAGATGGCAAAGATAAAGCAGAAAAGAGGGACCTCCCATGAGAAGAGGAACCAGAGTGGGGGGCAGTCAGGAGGCTGGAGTGGCATCTATGTCGTAAAACTGACTCTCCTTTTTATCTTGACCTTCACAGGTACCTGTTGGGAGGATCAGTTTTCCCTAGTCTACGGCTACTGGAAGCTCAGAGTCAGACAGTGACTTGCCCAGGATCCCCCGGTCACAGGATGGTAGGATCTGGGCTTGAGCTTGGGACACTATGTGGCAGAGGAATCGCCGTCCATGTTAAAGTATCCGTTAAAGTTTTTAAATGTTTACTTATTTTTGAGAGAGAGGAGGGGCAGAGAGAGGGAGACAAGGGGATCTGAAGCCCCTGCTCTGTGCTGAGGACAGAGAGGCCAAAGCAGGGTTCAGACTCACAAACTGTGAGGTCATGAACTGACCCAAAGTCAGATGTTTAATCCCCTAAGCCACCCAAGTGGGCCTGGAGGCTGCTGCTTTTGTTTTTTTAATTTGTAAATGTTTTATGTATTTTTGGGAGAGCCAGAGCATGAGTTGGGATGGGGCAGAGAGCAAGAGACACGCAGAATCTGAAGCAGGCTCCAGGCTCTGAGCCATCAGCACAGAGCCTGATGCGGGGCTGGAACTCATGAACAGTGAGATCATGACTGAAGTCAGACGCTTAACTGACTGAGCCACCCAGGCGCTCCACAGGGCTGCTGCCTTTAAAAAAAAATTCTGGCCTGAACAGGCCGCAGAAGGTCCAGCCCTAGCTCTTCCACCGACCACCTGTGAGACAAAGGGAAGCTGCTTCTCTGAGCCTCAGTTTCCTTACTTGCACAGCGTGGCTGACAATCCTCCTCCTCGCACAGGGTTGTGCTCAACTTTGAAATCCTGCAAGTAACCTGCAGAAAAGTGGGAACATGGCAAGGTCGTCGCCATTGTGGCATTCTGCACATTTGCTGAGCCTCAGATTATCTTCCTAAGGAGGGGGTGGAGTGGGGATCCCATCAGATGGTGGGCTATGTGGATAATTATCCTTCTGTATCTCTCCTTTCTCTGCTGCCCTGGAAGGAAGCTGTAACCCTCCAGGGGCCCCTGCTCCTCAGGATTAAATAAGGAGATGAGCTGCGAGGAGTCTTTCACCAACTACCATAGAAGCATCTGCCTCAATGCTCTTAGTTTGCAAATGGGGAAAGGGGACCCATGAAGGCAAAGGAAGGTAACTTGTCCAATCCGTAGTCAATAACTGAGCCACTGAATACAAGTGTTCAAGACTTAAAAAGGCGCTGAACCAACTGGCAGGGTTCTCAGGGTCAAGATCTAGATTGTATACCAGTTGTGGGCTGCTCCGGACACACATTCCTTCCCTTCTCTGGCATTTTCCTGGTCGAAGAACTGGGATTAAGCTTCCTTCCGTCTCAGAGACTGTCATTCTAGCAGAGAAGAAACAGCACCCAAGACGGGGTGCTGACACTGTGAAAGGCTTTGTATCCCACCGAACTTTGCCAGAAGCCTCTGCGCCCAAGGATGCTTCCGTTGCCACGGCAACCGCCCAGCCGGCGTGGTCTCCGGTGTCCCGCTGAGGAGGCTGGGAAGATCCCTACCCTTACCAAGATGGCGGCGACCACAGGTCAGGGGGCGGGGTTGAGCGCTGTTGGCCTGTCCAGACCCTCCCCCTGTTTCCGCTTTTTCATGCTAAGGGCGAGCTTCCGTCAATACTTGTTCTCTCCTCTGGTTCTCGGAGCCCAGGGAGCCAGGGAGGAAGGCTTATCTGCGGGGATTGGGGCAAATATCCGGGTGGTGGAAAGGGTGGGACTTCCGCGTCTCGCCGGAAGTGACGCGACAGTCGCGGCCGCAGACAGGTGGAACGGCAGGTGGGTTCAGGTGCCAGCCTGGCCTGGACCCGGCGGAGGGACTGACGCTTCCGGTGAGCGACAGCGGTAGCTCCCAGGGGCCTGAAGACCCGTGGGGCCGGCTCTGGGGTCTGAGCCCACCGCCCTGGCCTGGAATTCGCCCTTGTACCTAGTAAGAACCCCTTACCTTCCCGCCCCCAAACCCCGGGGACTTCCCCCACTGTCCAGAGGGAAGGGGGAGCGTCTGGCTCTCCCGGATCGCCGGGGTGGAGGTTGACATCTGGGCACCTCGGGTCCCTAAACCCTATGCTCTTTTCTCTCCTTGATCCAGGTCCCCATTCCCCTGCCGAGCTGGACAGTTAGCCAGCCCACCTCAACTCTCAGAACCATGTTTTCAGACTTGGATTATGACATCGAAGAGGATAAACTGTGAGTATTTTGTTCCCTTCAAGCCCCAGGGCCTCCAGATCCCCAGACTTCCCAAGTCCATAGACCCTTGCTTCTCAGCGGGGGATTGGGTCTTGTACTGTAGCAGAAATGGACCCTGTCCTTCCAGGAGCTCACCCTCTGTAGGGGGCTGTGGACACATTAGCAGAGACTAATCCAGGGCCACGTGGGCACTACCAGAGAATGGCCCGGCCACAAGGAGCAAGCAGATGGAGCAGTGCTTTTGCTGGGATGCTCAGGGAAGACTTTACAAAGAGGTGGCAATTGAGCCAGGTTTTGAAGGTGAATAGGAATAACGTAAATCTAACTTCCTCCCCAGCACAGATGATCAGCAGAACAGATTTTTAAAAATCGTTAGCCTCCTTACTAAAAATATATCCTCCGTCACTCCGCTGCCTGTGTCCTTAGCGCTTAGTACGGTGTTTGATGCCAGTAGGTTGTTAGCAAATGTTTGTTGAATGAGTAAGTGAACAAAGGCAAATATTTACCACAAAGCATAAGTAAGCGCGGACTTCTCATCATGAAAACTGAGAGGTAATTGAGCAGAGCGATTGAGAGAGGGGGGATGGATAGTTTAACGGGAGAAGGCTTGCTGGAGAAGGTGGCCGTAATGTTCCATGTGTGCCTGAGAAGGTGACAGAGACAGAGTCTGACTCACGTCTCAGAAATAAGATGAAGGAGAGGGAAGGGGGACCTGTTTTTAGGGAGTGCCTGCTTCTGGCTGGGTGAAAGTGCCTTCTATGCACTTTCTTACAAGACCTTTGAGGGGCGCCTGGGAGGCTCAGTCGGTTAAGAGTCCGACTTCAACTCAGGTCATGATCTTATGGTTCGTGGGTTCGAGCCCCGCATAGGACTCTGTGCTAACAGCTCAGAAGCTCAGAGCCTGGAGCCTGCTTCAGATTCTGTGTCTGCCTCTCTCTCCGCCCCTCCCTCACTCATGCTCTGTCTCTGTCTGAAAAATAAATAAACATTAAAAAAATAAGAAAAAAAAAACCTTTGATAGCCAGCCATGTTTATCCGTACTGTTTGATGGATGAGGTCGCTGAGATGCAGAGAGGTGACTTTCCCACCCATCCCTGTAGATGACAAATGGCAGAGCTGCAGTCTGACATGACTCCCGGGAGCTGTCCAGGATGCTGTCTTTTGGGCCAGATGAGAAAAAAAAGCCGAGCAGCGCTCGGAGCCCCCAGGGGGCTTGGAGGGCCTTCCCTGTGCTCTCCAGTCATCCTTCCTCCGGGCGATGCAGCTTCGTGTCTTCTCTTTCTAGCGGGATCCCTACTGTGCCTGGGAAGGTGACCCTGCAGAAGGATGCTCAGAACCTGATTGGGATCAGCATAGGAGGAGGGGCCCAGTACTGCCCCTGCCTCTACATCGTCCAGGTACAGGGTGCTTTGGAGGTAGGGGTGAGGCCCCGGAAGGGGCGAGCCACCTCCCTGCGGGGCATGGCCCAGGCAGGTTCATTCTCCACTCTGCCACACTCATGCCTTCCCGTCGCCGAGTCTGGCCTTCCTGACCACCCCGTCTCAGCAGGTGCGCCCCCGTTGTCCTGTCATTGCAGCATGTTCTTGTCCTTCTCAGCCCTCGTCACCGTCTGTAACCACGGGGTTGCTCGTTACTGACCCCTGGCCAGCCGCTTCCTGGGCCCCACGCTGTGAGGACGGGAGCCTGGTTCGCTGTATGACTGCACTTGGCACCCAGTCCTGTGCCCACCGCAGCAGCGACCCGCCATGACAGTGCCTTTCATGAATCCATTGAAGTGCCGGCCTCGAGTCTTGGTGCCACTCGAGTGTAGGGGAGAGTCCACAAGTCCACGAAGTAGTCACAGTCTGAGTCGGAGCCAAGCTCTCTGGGCCTCGGTTTCCTCACCTGGAAGGTGCCAGCCTAAAGCGTGCAGGTCACTGTGAGGGTTAAACAGAATGACGAACAATGCTGGTCATTCAGTAAGCACCCACGGAGCAGTGGCTGTTGCTGTTTTTGTGGTAGGTGCTCCCTTTCCCAGACGACCCGCTGCCGGTGCTGAACAATTTTGTGGTTCTTGTTGAAGACATGGCCCTGGGGACACTCCGTCCACTGTGACTCTGGAGTGGGGATGGTTTTCGTTGCCCTTGGCTGGTCAGGAGTCACTGGTTTTTCCCGCAGCCTCGGAAGGAACCTTGCCGCCTCGGATGGAAACTTGACCTAGCTTCTGCTCTGCTCTGACTTTCTCAGCTCAGTAGTCGCTGACGGCAGATGGGACACTGCAGTCTCTTGGGACCCTGCAGAAGGGTCGCTTCTGGGCCTTGGGGACAGAGGTTCCCGGGATCCAGCCTGGCCTGCTCAGGGTCAGGGTGCCGCCTTCACGGGCAGTTTGTGGCCCCCTCTGACCTGGGAGGTGTTGGGGGGCCTCGCCCAGGCCTGGCCCCCTTGCTGTGCACCGTGTTGGCCCCTGTCCCCTCCCCCTCCTCACCTGTCTGGAGCCAGGTTTGTTTAAGACAAACTGTGCCTATAAACTCATAGAATTTGCTTTTTTTCCTTAACGTTTATTTATTTTTGAGAGAGAGAGACACACACAGCATGAGCGGGGGAGGCTCTGTGAGATCATGAACTGAACTAAAGTTGGCCGATTAACTGGCTGAGCCACCCAGGTGCCCCTAGAATTTGGTTTTTAAAAATTGAATTGTATTGGGTGCTTGGGTGGCTCAGTCATTGAGCATCTGATTTTGGAGCAGGTTGTGATGTCACGGTTTGTGAGTTCGAGGCCTACATTGGGGTGAATGTGAGCCCCCACTTCAGGTAAAAACAAACAAACAAACAAAAAACAAGCCCCACTTTGGTTGAGGCGGCTTCTCTCTCTCTCTCAAAGAAAATTGAATTGTACTTTTATCAAAGTCTATCTGATTTGCTCTGGGACAAGTCAAGAGCACTAGAAGGCCAGTGTCAAATAATACATCATCTGTGCCACCCCTTCAGACCAGCCTTCCCCACCCCACCCGCCCTGCCCTCACCCCCACCCAGCAGCACCACCACTCCCCCCGCACACACAGCAGCACCCTCCCCCAGCTGTTTCTTCAGGCGTGTTTCCATTTTTCTCACTTCGATGCTTGTCCTGTTATTTCTTGGTCTGTCACTCGTAAATATCTGTCAGCCCCTCCCAGTGCGGGAGATGGGAGTGGTAGCTCTCTCCCAGAGCCCCTCTGCTCCCCCTCCCCCATCGGCCCAGCCTAGTCATTGTGCGTTTCCTGGAACCCACTGTGAGCGCGGCAGGCCAGGGTCTGCGGTGGGCGCCAGGGATCAGCACGTGAAGAAAACCAGGATCCCGTCCTCCAGAGCTGGTGTTGTAGGAGAATGGTGACGCTCAGGCATCCTCCGTGGTCATAAAAAGAAAATTATTGAAGGGGCACCTGGGGGGCTCAGTCAGTGAAGCGGCCAACTCTTGATTTCAGCTCAGGTCATGATCTCATGGTTCATGAGTTCAAGCCCCGCATTGGGCTCTGCACTGACAGTGCGAATCCTTTTTGGGACTCTCTCTCTCCCTCTCTCTCTCTCTCTCTCTGCACTCCACCCCCTGATTGAATAAATAAATAAACTTAAAAAAATTATTGCGGTGAAATTACCTATGGTGAGTAGTTTTGAAGTTAAAATTGAGTGCCGTTTAGTGCATTTGCTAAAATACAAACACCACCTCTGTCTAATTTCAGAATTTGGGGGGGGGGGGCGCCTGGGTGGCACAGACAGTTGAGCCTCTGACTTCGGCTCAGGTTACGATCTCGCAGTTTGTGAGTTCGAGCCCCGCGTCGGGCTCTGTGCTGACAGCTCAGAGCCTGGAACCCAGTCGGATTCTGTGTCTCCCTCTCTCTCTCTCCCCCTCCCCGGCTAGTGCTCTGTCTCTCTCTCTCAAAAATAAATAAAAACATAAGAAAATTTTTAAAGAATTTTTTTAATCCCCCCAGAACAACCCCTTGTCCCTTCCCCTCTGGCCACCACTCATCTGGCTCTGTGATTAGTGTCTGCGCTGGTTATTTTATTTAATTTAATCTTTTAAAGTTTATTTATTTATTTGGAGAACGAACAAGCGTTCATGGGGGAGGGAGAGAGAGAGAGAGAATCCCATGCAAGCCCTGTGCTGTCCGAGCAGAGCCTGACATAGGGCCGGAACTCACAAGCCGCGAAATCATGACCTGAGCTGAAATCAAGAGTCTTAACCACCTGAACCCAGGCGCCCTGTGTGCTGGTGATTTTAGGTTGGTTGGTAATCTGGTTATTATGGAGGCTTTTTCTGGATATTTTATATAAAAGGAATCTCAACATGTCACCTTTGGTATCGGGCTTCTTTCATTTAGCATAATGGTTTTGAATTTCAGTCAAGATGTGGCATTTTTCAGTTATTTGTTCTTTTCTTGACCAATCTTCCCTTTAATGGCTGTGCCACAATTTGTTTATCCGTTTGATGGACATTTGGGTTGTTGGCACCTTTTGGCCGTTAGAAACGACACTACTGCAAACATGCACGCGCAGTTTCTGTGCGGACACGTGCTTTCCGTTTTAGGGGGTGCATACCTGGGGGTGGCAGTGGGGTGCTGGGCCACCCAGTGCCTCTGTGTTTGACTTTTTGAAGAACCTCTTTCTTTTCTTAACTCAGTCTTCTTATTTAAAAGAAAAAACTTTGTTTATGTTTATTTTATTTTTGAGAGAGAGAGAGAGAGAGAGAGAGAGAGACAGCGCCAGCAGAGGAGGGTCAGAGAGAGAGGGAGACACAGAATCCGAAGCAGGCTCCAGGCTCCGAGCCGTCAGCACAGAGCCCGACGCAGGGCTTGAACTCACAACCTGTGATCACGACCTGAGCCGAAGTGGGACGCTCACCCGCCTGAGACACCCAGGCGCCCCGTAGTGTGATTCTAAAAGGTCGTGAGAAGAAATATTCATCGCCATTATTTCCTCTCTTCCTTGTAACCTTATGTCCAGGAGGCGTCATTAGGCGTTCTATCTGCAGGCTTTGTGGCGAAAGTGCAGGACCAAAGATACGTTAGAGGGAGGTCGCGCCGGGTTTGGAGCTGCTGACGGTTCTGGTGTCTGTCCTGGTGGCCGTGTTCTGGCGATCGGTTTTGCATTCTTGTCCATCTCTGTAAACGTGTGCGTGGCCCCAAGCTGCCCCTTGCCCTGAGGGTCCCTTGCACATCTGTGCTCTGACAGGCATGCCCGCCCCCCGCCCATGCCCGGCGAGCGCAGGCCCCATTGAAGGGGTCCCCTTGGGAAGAGGGGCGCACCTGCGAGCTGGAGTCTGCTCTTTGGGGACTGTGAGCAGGTGCAGGAGTGGAGCGGAGGTGCTTTGCGGCTTCTAGTCAGCTCAGGGCAGCAGTGCGGGAGAAACCTGTTAGTTTCTTTTTTTTTAATTAAAAAATTTTTTTTTAACATTGATTCATTTTTGAGAGACAGAGAGAGACAGTGTGATCAGGGGAGGGGCAGGGAGAGAGAGGGAGACACAGAATCCGAAGCAGGCTCCAGGCCCTGAGCTGTCAGCACAGAGCCTACTGTGGGGCTCGAACCCACAAACCATGAGATCATGCCCTGAGCCAAAGTCGGACACTTAACCGACTGAGCCAGGTGTCCCAAGGGAGAAACCCGTCGGAGAGAGGACTTTGGAGGAGCACGTGCTCAGCTGGGTGTGCGAAGTCTGGGCTGAGCCTGCCCCTGCTTGGGCTGCAGGGGACCACTGTCTCCCCCCAGGTGTCTTCCCGGTGCTCTCTCTTCACTGCTCACCCCACCCCCTCTTGCACCCACAGGTGTTTGACAACACCCCAGCGGCCCTGGACGGCACGGTGGCGGCCGGCGATGAGATCACCGGTGTCAATGGCAGGTCAATCAAAGGCAAAACTAAGGTGGAGGTGGCGAAGATGATTCAGGAGGTGAAGGTGAGGCTGCTGTGCGGGGCGGGGCGGGGGGTGGACATGGCAGCCAGGCCGCTCCTGAGACGCCCAGCCGGCCGGAGGCCCCAGCAGGCCTGCGAGGAGACGGGCCCTGTCTTGGCCGCCTCCTTGGTGCACCGGGGTCTGGGCCACTCTCCGGTCGCCCCCCACCCCCAGCGTCTCCCACATGTGGTCAGCAAACACCACTCCTGCTCTAGGACTGGCACTGCCTTGGCCACCTCTCCGTCCCCAGCCAGTCAGCTCCCAGGGGAGCTGTCGGACTCGAACCACGCCTCAGGGTGACCCAGTGGTTCCCCACTGAGGGCTGGAGCTGGAGCGACAAGTCCAAGGTGACCCTGCCGGGGTCAGTAGACCAAACTGATGAATGTCAGTTGGGCCATGCTGGGCCTGGGAGGGGAAGGAGGGAAAGAGGAGCCTCCCCCATCCCTGTAGGGACTTTCAGTCCCCTGGGTCCTCCTGGGGTCACAGACCCCCGTGTCCCCCCCGCCTACCTGCCCCCCACCCGCACAGGGAGACTTCTGGGCTCCGGGGCAGCTCCCAGTCCAGCTGCTGGGCATCTGTTCCACAGGCCACAGTCACATGCTGCCTGTCTCCTGCTCCCCACGCCCCACCCCAGCTGCTAAAGTTGAGGCCTCACCCTGCAAGGCCCTTCCCTGCAAATGGCAGGAAGCGTCCCGACCACTCATGGAAGCAAACGTGCAGCCTTTTTGCCATTCCAGCTCCTCGACCCCATACCTCCAAGCCTGTCCTCACCCCCTGTCCATCCTCCGTGTCTCAGGCACCCAGGCCCCCGCCAGTCCCTCCTGCCTGAGCCCCGGGCCGGCTGCTTCTCCACCTTCTCCCCTTTATTCTCCTGTTTGCCCCACCTGGGCTGGTGCTTCTGCCCTGGGCTGGCCTGCTGGGCAGAGGAGCTCCTTGTGGGAAGCAGGTGGATGGTGTTTCCCCCTGGTGCAGACGGTGGGGTGGGCGAGCCCTGGGTGGGCCCCTTCCTCATGCCTCTTCACAGCCCCCTGTCCTCAGGCCTATGGCACACCAGCCCCCACCTCCACCCCCGTGCCCACGAGGACAGGAGCCTTGACATCAATGCAAAGATGTCCCAGCTCCCATGTTTGGGCATGGGCAGGGACTATGGTCCCCGTTTCACTGGTGCCCAGAGAGAGGGAGGGATTTGCTTGGTCACACAGCGGGACCTGAGCCCGAGTCTGACGGCCGCTGTGCCCGCCGCAGTGGGCCCTGGGCCCCCCGACGTGCTCTGCTGCAGCCCGGGAGCCTTGTGCTTCTGCCCCCGCCTCTGACGGCATCTGTCAGGCCATCTTGGTTTCCCTTCAGGACTCTGTTGCAATCCTGTTTTGTGTTTGAATGGATTCTGTCCCAAGTTCAGGGGTCTTAGGATTGCATGGATGAGAGTGACCGTGGTGGCCTCACATGGTTAAGGAAGGCGTCTCTGGAGACGCTGGCGCTTCTCTTCCAGATGTCGAATGCGATTTGCGTCAGGCCCCCTGCTGGCTTGGGCCCTAGGAGGTTGGGGCCGCCCTGCACCTGCTCCCGGCGCCCCAGCACCTGGCACGGAGGAAGTGCGCAGACGTGTTAGCTGAGCGAATGGAGAGACTCCTGGGGACGGGGGTGGGGGGAAAGTTTCGAGTGTAGAAGATCCTCGATGCAGGGCACATGGCATAGTGAAGGCCCGGAGCATAGCGTGCATGCGGGAGGGCGGGGCACCTGAGGCGGTAGGAGCACCGGGAGTCAGGGGCTGCCAGGCTGGGAGCTCTGTGGCAGTGGGGACCGTGGCTGTCCTTGTCCCCGCTGGTTCCCCAGGGCCTGGCGCATCGCAGGACAGGGAGAGGTACATGGGAACAAACCAGTTAAGTCAGGGCCGTGTCGCAGCCTGGGCCCGGCTTGGTAGATTTCATGGTTGGTCTGGCTCCTCCCCAGGGCCCAGGATTCTCTTGTGACCACAGATTTCGGGGCAAACAGGCTTCTCCAGGGAAGGGGGCCTGGGACCCAGGAGCCTCCATCTCAACTCTGCCTCTCCTGCTTTTCCAGGGGGAGGTGACCATCCACTACAACAAGCTGCAGGCGGACCCCAAGCAGGGCATGTCCCTGGACATTGGTGAGCTGGACCAGAGCGGGGGCCCCACATGCCCCGGGCGCGTGCCCTGCCTCTAGGACCGCGTGTCGAGAGAGTTACTCGGCTTTTGACCAAGCTAACGCAGAGAGGGCCTGGGGGGACCCACAGTGCTCTCCTGCCCTAGCTCCCAGGAGTCTGTGCCCGATTTCGCTCTGCCCCGTGTGTCAGCCCTGTCACCCCGGCCACGTCCTCTGGGACCTCGCTGCCCTCGGGTGGCCCTTAAAGACCAGCCCTACACCCTTCCAAAAGGAAGGGCAGCTTCCACTGAGGGTGCCCACTGGCACCCTGCTCGGCCAGCCGCCTCTTCCACCCGCCTGCTCCCAGGAGGGCCTGAGGTCTGAACTAGACCTCAGGCCTCGGGCAGAGGGTGCCAGGCCAGCCCCTCCTCCCACAGCATTCCCCAGGACAGGTTGCCTCCTGCTGGCGGGGGGCCGGGAGGGGGTACTGGGTTTGGTTTTGTAGCTTCAGAACTCCAGAGCTGGGCAGCAGCTTTGAAGTCCTCTGGACCAGCCACCTCCTTCTACGTCATGGCCTGAGGCCCAGAGAGGGCTCTCTGTCCCCCGGGGTGGATGTACTCACAGGTCTCTTGGCTCCAGAGCCCAGCACACTTTTCCTCCACCCCGGGGGCCGCAGCCACCTCCTGGGTCTTAAGGAAGGAGGCTAAGGGCAGGTCAAGTCTGTGCTGGAGACTCTCCCTAGAAAACCCTTTAGTGCCATCCTGGCTCCCTGCCAGCAGCTAAGTGTACAAACACGCATACGATAATTGAGTCCCAGGTCCGAGGGTCCGAGGTCACTCGTGGTCGGTGGTGCCTCCACTCCCAGATGTGGAAGCGGGAAGAGGTGCTCCCTGGTTTCCTGTTGGCACTTTATGTATTTCCCTCCTTCCGACTCCCTGCACTGCCCTCATGTAGAGTGAATGGGGCAGGGGACCCAGCACGCCCTGCTGGGGCTCTCCCCACTCCACGGTCACCCCTGCACTAAGCCCCAGTTCCAGCCCGCAGCCCCCGCTGTCACTTTTGGTGACAGGAGATGAGCCGGGGCAGGGATGGTTTGAGGTCCCTGCTGCAGATCCCCCGTCCCTGAGTCCTTTTCTTGCCTGGTCTCAGTGTTGAAGAAAGTAAAGCATCGGCTGGTAGAGAACATGAGTTCGGGGACCGCGGACGCCCTGGGCCTGAGCAGGGCCATCCTGTGCAACGGTGAGTCCTGTCCTCCCTCGCAGCTGCCCGGGGATGGGGGTCACGGGCCCAGGCTTCCAGAGACGGGTGCCCTGGCCCCCCACATTGCTGACGTGGGTCCTGCTGGCTGTGGAGCGGATGATCCCCTTCCACATCCCCAGGGGCCTTTCTGCCTCCCAGTCAGCCAAGACCGCCTGCAGCCATGGCCCCCACGCCCAGGTGGAGATGCCGGGCCTGGGGCACAGATGCAACCCATGCACACTGCAAGGTGCTTCCTTCCAACACCCCCAGCTGGTACCACCGCCCTCACCTGCTGTCACAGCGCTGGCTGCAGCCATCATGGGCCCCAGCGCCCTGCTCCCATATTGCCCACCTCGCCCCTGCCTTTCTCCAGGAGGGGGCGCTGCTGCCCTTGTCTTGGCGGTTTCTGCCTTGGACTGGAGGTGGGGGGCGGGGAGGGCCAGCCACGGACTCACATGTTCACACTCACGAAAGTGTGTGGCCAGTAGAACACTTGGCCCTGCTCCGAGCGGCCCCAGCCCGAGGTTATAAATAGCAGTTCTGCGGTCTGTGCGTGTGGGGGGTGGATAGAAATGCTCGTATCTATGGCCGGCTCCACTGGGCACTCGGCTCCGCTGGCTGGGACGCGGGGGTGGGGTCTGAGCCCGTTCCAAATGGTGCACAAAAGTGGCGGCTGCTATTTTCAGCTCCTTGGTGTCTATAAATCCCTGTTACTGTAGTTACCATGCGTGGAGATGAAATTAGAACTGCTTGTTGTGTTTTTCCCCCCAAACCTTGCAATTTCCCCAGCCTTAAATAGGGCTTCTAAAATTGAAGCTGTCACGATGTCCCATGACCCAGCTAAAAACAACAGCACGGCCCTTCCATGGCTCCTTTCCTGCCAGGCTGGCCGGCTGCCAGGGCTCTGGGGAGCCAGTGCCTGGGGCCCAGCCAGGGGCCCAGCTCCCCGAAGACCTCCGAGATGCCCTCTACCCTCCCAGCCCCCCAGCGGGAGCCCACCCTCCTCCCTGCCCCCTGACACACAGCCACTGTCTCTGCTCAGACTCCGTGTCTGCTCCCCTCCTCTCCACCCGCTCAGAAAACCCCGACCTGGGTCAACAGGGGAGACTGGGGGGCCAGACAGCACCCCGGCTTGAATCGTGCCTGGCTGTGTGCCTTAGGGCAAGCTGCTTTACCTCCTTGTCCCTCATCTCATGCAGAGAATGAGGGACGCAGGCCTTGCCCCAGAGGCTCATAGGAAGGAGGGACTGAGCTGGACGCAGGGAGCCTTGACTCCAGAAACCCAGCACTGTGGTCAGAGAGCCTGAGCCCAGCCTGGGGGGCCGCCCCGAGAACCCCTGGCACAGCCCCTGCCCGGAGGGTGCTGCCAGTGGGAGGTGGGAGGAATCTCGTTCCCTTACCCTTAACCGCTCGCCGCCCGGCCCTCCCTCATCTGAAATGCCTGCCCATCCCTGCTTGCGCCCATTTTGAGCCCTTGCGGTGAGGCAGCTGCCTGCACCTCTCACTCACGACCCTCGAGGTTACTCTGGTCATGTGCCGCCTGCCCTCCCTACTCTCCTCTGCTGGGACTCGGGGCTCAGTCACCAAGGTCATTCTGTGGGTCGTTTTGTGTTCTGGCACACAAAAGGTGCCTAAGAAACAGCTGTTAGGCGTATGAAGATGATCACCCAGGCCCTGTCCGTGCGAGGTCATCCTCAGAGCCCCTCTTGAATTTGCCTTCCCTCCCTGGGGGTTCTCCCTTCTGGGCCTTTGCATTGGCTGCCTGCTGGAGACGTGTTGAAATAGCTCCTCTCCGGGTCCCTTTGACCGCCTTCCTCCTTGGCTGGGGGCAGGGTTTGTGGTGCAAGCATGGGAGCCTTGACTGCTAGGAAAGGGCCTGCCTTTGGCTGGCCGTTGGGGGGGGCCCCACCCGGTTTCCGCTGGTGACGTGTACCAGTGCCTCAGTTACCATTGCCTTTCTGCCCCTCTGATGTGCCTGTCCTGCATGGGGGGTGGGGGGAGAGCCCGTCTCAGGAGCCGCCTGGGGGCGGCCCTGCCTGTCCCCTGCTTGGTTTAGGGGTCCCAGGCCACTACAGAACATGACCCCCCCTCCCTGGGACCCCGTTCTGTGCCGTCCTTCTCTTCTGGGGGCTGCCTCTGTCCCACCCCTGCCTGGCTCTGGCCTCACCCCGCGCTCGCTGACTCCCTGGCCTCACCTTCTCCTCTGACCCCTACAGACGGGCTCGTCAAGAGGCTGGAGGAGCTGGAGCGGACCGCCGAGCTGTATAAAGGTGAGCTGGTGCACACTGGCCGCGGGGGGAGGGGGGCGGTGTGTGCCCGGCCGAGCAGTAGGCGCCTGGCACCGGCCCCGCCCTGGCGTCGAGCTTGGAGTGCTGCTCTGAAATGGCCGCGGTAGGGGCAGGAGGGCGCCCATAAAATTCTAGGACCGTGGCCATTAGGAGTTCATAAGAAAAAAAGACTCTTAACACATACTTTTTCCAATCGCGAAAGTAACACACGTCCACAAAAATTCAAATAATAGCACATGTAAATGAGAGTCTTTCAGGGCCCCGCTGTCTCCCAGAGATAAAGCCCACAGAAGGCCCTGTTCACCCACCCCTGCGAAGTCCCGCCTCCCTTCTCTGGTGGGGGCACCTGTTGGGTGGTGCCAGGGCTAAGCCTTTAACCCTACTCCCTGGCACGCCTGTGGGAAGCGCCAGTGAGCTCAGGCCCAGTGAGGCCCTCGGGCTAGGGGGTTGGCGGCGATGTCCTGGGGGACCACTGTGGTCTCCCCACGTTCTCCCATTCCCCTCTGGTTGGCTCTCTCCCACAGGAATGACAGAACACACCAAGAACCTCCTACGGGCCTTTTATGAGCTGTCGCAGACCCACCGGGGTAAGGGCACCCCTAAACCTACCAGGTGACCCTGGGAAGACCCTCACTCCCTCCTCAGCTCAGTGCTTGCCCATACAGTGAGGATGTGGCCCGTCCCCTCCCTGGGGCCTTTCTCACGCCCACACTCTGGGCAGCCGCCACAGCATCTGACTCAGGCCTCATTCGGGCCGGGCTTTGTATAGACACTGGGATATAGCAGTAATGGGGGCCAGTGGGGAACATGGGGACCAGCCAGTCTTCCGTGGGGCCCAGGCACTTGTCTGGGCCCCGCCCAGTCTTACCTGTACTTCCCCCTTACAGTGTACCCGGGGTTCCTGTCTTATTTGTGGTCTCATTTCCTACAAGTCTGTTAGCTGGGCAGGGCAGCTACCAGTAATCCCATTTGACAGTTGGGATAATGAAGCCCAGACAGGAAATGGTCACAGGCTCCTCAGGGCGGAGCTGGCCGTATGGCCCTGGGATCCAGATTCCCAGACCGCTTCTCTGCTGCCAGGCCACAATGGCTTCTCCAACCTTGACCGAGCCTTCTTACCCCACGGGCTGGTCACTCTGGGGAATGAGGGCCACGCCCTCGGATATAGACCCAGCTCCCTTGGGGGTACAGACCCAACTCTCTTTGGGCAAGGAACCCACCCACCTTGGGGATGTAGACCTCATGCAGACCTTGGCCTTCAGCCCAGCGTGCGCCCCCGCCCTGCTTCTCCCCGACAAATCCCTGGCTTCTTCATGAAGGGGTCAAGTAGGGGCAGCCTTCAGGGCACACTTGTCCTGCAGCCTTTGGGGACGTGTTCTCTGTGATTGGGGTGCGGGAGCCCCAGCCAGCTGCGAGCGAGGCTTTTGTGAAGTTTGCTGATGCCCACCGCAGCATCGAGAAGTTCGGCATCCGGCTGCTGAAAACCATCAAGCCGGTAGGTCACGTCAAGCATGTGTGTGTCAGCATGTGAGGGTAGAGAGGGGACAGTGCCACCCGCAGAAAGGGTCCCGTACTGGAGCTGGAGCACCTGGGTGCAGGTCTGGCTTGGTCATGGACACGGCTGACTGTGGGTATGTCCCTTCGCCTCCCAGGCCTCACTCAGCATTGACGGACTCGTTACAGTTTGCCCTTGGCCTGGCCTGTCTCCTCACCCTTCAGTGGACAGAGCTGTCTGGGAGCGCCCTTTGGCCCCAACGTCTGAGTCCACGAGAAGGATCAAGGGATCAGTGCCATCTTCGTCCCCCTGGCCAGCCTGCCCCCGGCCCCCAGGGGACTAAGCCTCTGTGCGTCCATCCCTTCCAGATGCTGACGGACCTGAACACGTATCTCAACAAGGCCATCCCGGACACTCGCCTCACCATCAAGAAGTACCTGGACGTGAAGTTTGAGTACCTGGTGAGGGTCTCAAGCCTCTGGGGAGGGAAGGGCCGGCATGCGGGGGTGGGGGGAGAGCCCACCCGGAGATTCGCTCCTTTGCGGGCCGCAGGCTAGCAAGCAGGATGGGGCCAGACCCCCTGTCGTGTCTGATTGAGGACGTGGGACCAGGGACCTGGGAGGTACTGGAATTAGGCAGCAGCCTGGACACTGGCCCCAGCTGCTCAGAGGAGACTCTGGGAGGCTGGGAGCCTGGGGGAGGCAGAGTGCTCAACTCTGGACCACTCTGACCTCTTGGGATTTTGGGGTCACTTTTAACAGTGGGTCAGTGGTTCTAAAGTAGATGCCAAGGGACATTATTGAGTTGTATGTTTACATAATAATTCTTATGGTCAAAGGAATTGAGAGAAAATGCTCCACAAAGCAAGCCAAGGTTTCTTTGCTGCAGGACTTCTCAGAGCCTTTGACAGGCCCATGTGCAGCATGAGTCTTCCAGGGCCTTCCCCCGCTCTTTTGACCATGGAATCCCCTTCCCCACCCCCAAAGCATCCCCCCCTTGCCAGCCTCCCAGTTGCGAGCCCTGTCCCAAGTGCTGCCCCCTCGCCCTGGGCCTCCCTGAGCAAGGGCCGGTCTGAGTGAGGCGCCAGCCTCCCCCCGACACGTCTCAGCCTGTCCTGGTCCATGGGGTGCAGGGCCCAGGAGGCCCGGCGTGGCTGCTTCTCGGCGGCACATAGGGGTGCTGTGGCATGGGAGGAAGCGGGGTGCAGGGTGGGCATCCAGAACATGCAGCCGCCCTGACCTCGGGGCCCCACCCACCCCACACAGTCCTACTGCCTGAAGGTGAAGGAGATGGACGACGAGGAATACAGCTGCATCGTGAGTCCTCGGGCCGTTGGGGTGGCCCTGGGGTGGGAGAGCGGGCGGGACGCACCCCTGCTTGTCTCCCGGGCCGAGAATGTCCTGGGTTTGCGGGGGGCGGGGGGGTGACCGCAGGCAGGTCAGGCCTACCTGGGAGCGGCTTGGGGGACTGGCCGGGCTCCTGTCCCTGGAGCTGGCCCCCCTGGGGGAGCGCTGGCTGGCTTGCGCTAGGACCCCTCCCACACTGGCTGCTGCCCCCAGGCCCTGTGATCCTCTCGCAGGGAGAACCTGACTTTCCTCGTTCCTAAGAGGCCTTTTTAATCCAGCTTTTTCATACGTTTGAAATCTGGATCCACCTCAGGACTAAATGCTCATTATTTGATGTGGCGAGGGTTTGGTTTTGGGTTTTTTTTCTTTTTTCCACAAAGCTGTTAACGGGCTTCTATCCATCACTGGCGTCCTCAGAAGCGGTAGCTTTGCAAAGGGCCCCGCGGTGCAGGGGAGTGAGCTGGTGGGTGGGGGGCCAGGCTCCACAGCCTTCCTGCGGCCTGCCCCCAGCTGCCCCAGAGCAGGCTCCCCCGTCCCTCTCCAGCCCCCTGCCGGTCCCTGACATGCACCTCCCTGCCCCAGGCCCTGGGGGAACCCCTGTACCGCGTGAGCACTGGCAACTATGAGTACCGCCTGATTCTGCGCTGTCGCCAGGAGGCCCGTGCCCGCTTCTCCCAGATGCGCAAAGACGTGCTGGAGAAGATGGAGCTGCTGGACCAGAAGCATGGTGAGGGGCGTAGGTGGGCGCTGGGGGGCCTCTGGTGCATTCCCAACCCCAACCCTGTACTACCCTCAGGACTGGGGAGGTGGCTGCCGTCTTCTCCCCATTTCAGAGCTGGGAAAACAAACCGTGGCCTGGACAGGTCGGTACTTATGTGAGGTTCCACAGCAGAGCTTTGGAGTCTGGCTGCCCTGGCGGAAATGCAGCCCCCTTCCTGGGGTCTGGCCTGAAGGGGGCTGGTCCATGCCCTGTGGGTGTGGTGGGGTGCAGGCCCGGCTCCTCCTTTCCCTGACCCAGGAGACCTGGGTTCTGCGCGGGCCAGAGGCCCAGGCCTTGCCGGGTCCCAGGCCATGAGGCCTGGCGAGGTGGGCGGTGGGAAGCCCAGGGGAGGGGGCGGGCCCACGCAGGCCTGGAGGGTCCTCTCCACCGGCGCCTGTCTGCCCGCCCGCCTGCCCCAGTCCAGGACATCGTGTTCCAGCTGCAGCGCTTCGTGTCCACCATGTCCAAGTACTACAACGACTGCTATGCGGTGCTGCGCGCTGCCGACGTCTTCCCCATCGAGGTGGACCTGGCCCACACCACGCTGGCCTACGGCCCCGGCCAGGATGAGTTCACGGACGGGGAGGACGAGGAGGACGAAGATGACGACGACACTGCGGCGGGGGAGCCGTCCAGGGATGCGCCCTCCAAGGATGCGCGAGGGGCCGCTGGGCCCCTGGACAAGGGCGGGAGCTGGTGTGACTCCTGATTGCCCCCAGGGCTGCAGATCTGGGGGGCAGGGTGAGCGGGAGGACAGCACCCGGAAGCGGGGGCGGGGCCGCCGCACAAATGGGCGGTGCATAAAGGCCTGCTGGCTCAGGGCGCCCGCCTCCCTGCTCCTCTGTCCTCCATGGAGCCCAGGCTCCTGCCCGGGAAAGTCCTGGGACCTGGACACCGGCCCCCTTCCTCCTCCTCCCCCCCGCCAGCCAGATGGAGAGCTCAGCCTCTGGAACTGCTTTAGAAGGAGAGGGGGGGCAGAAAGGAGTGGTTGGAGCGAGGCAGGAAGTCCAGGACCCTGTCCCTCTGGGTAGCTCCACTGGCCCCACCTGGAGCCTGCTGGAGTTGGTGGCCGTGGGTGGGGGGACAGCCGAGGTTGGGGCCAGCGTCTCCGGGACACCTGCCCCTCTCCCCGGGTGCCCCACCGCAGCCCACGCTCACACCTCGGCGGCCTTTATTTATTTCCTTGCATCCCGGGCTCGGCCGCTTCCCCGGGGAGGAGCCGAGCACTGGGCCTGTATTGAATAAACGCAAAGCCAGATGGAGCCGGGCTCTTTGCAGTGACCTGAGACCCTCCTCCCCTCGACGCCCCAGCTGCTGCCTCCCTGGTCTCCAGGGAGGGGGCGGCCACAAGGTTTATTGACACTCCTTTCTTGTATGTCACTTACTCCTTGCACTAGCTCTGTGAACTGGTATTGCTGTCTCCACTGACAGCCGGGAAACTGAGGCTAGAGAAGTTCCTTGCTCAGGGCCACCCAGTGTTACAGGGACAGGGTTGGCTTTGGACTTAGATCTGGTGGGTCCCGGAGGCTCCAAGGCTTGCTGTTCTGGGGGGGCCTTTTATGGCCTCCCTCATCTTTGATCCGCCGGCGCTTCTGGCTGGCAGCTCAGCCTTTACTTGGGGAAGGACAGGACAGGTGCTGAGTCAGGAGGCCCCGAGGCCCCACACTGGGGGGAGAATGTGAGGGTGCCCTCACCCTCTGGGCGCACCTGTTCTGCCAGGGCCGAAGGGCAGTGGTGAATGCTACCCTGGTACTCTGTGTCGTTGCAGAGTGGTGGAAATAGGGTGACTGTGAGCCATTCAGTCACAGTCTGTACCTGTGGTCCCGTGTCATTAATAGTGGCCCTTTTCACTCTGAAGTCGTCCCTGTTTGAACACTGGATTACACGGTTGTGCTGAGAAGGGAAGAGGCTGTGAGGGGTGAACAGAGTCTAACGGGGTGGAGTGGGGGAGAATGGCTTTCTGTTTATCAGCTTGGAGTCCACAGGTCATGGGCGGCAGCCGAATGGGACTGTCAGGCAGGACCGGGAGCAGGGAGGGAGGAACGGGCTGTCCCTGGGAGTCCACCCGGGTCCCCAGAGCTGTCAGAGCTGACCGCCTCTCTGGAGGAACAGCAAGCCTGGAGGCCAAGGGCCCAGACTGCAACCACTGCCTGGATTCCAGTCACAGCCTCTCCAACCCTGAGCTCCTCCCTCACCACCCTGTGCCTCAGTTTCCCTATCTGTGATTGTAGCCAACAATGGTCGCTGCCTTATTGGGCTACCATGAGCATCTGAGGAGTTAACATTTGTAAAGGATTCAGCGCCTGGCGCGGTCTGTGCACCACGAATGTTAAATAAAATGTCGTCACTGCTCCAGTGACGCAGGGGAACCTCAGACCTGTGTGAGCTGGCCGGGCACCTGGAGGGCTCCCCACACCTTTGTAGGGCCTGGATGGAAAATGAGACCAACAGGGAGGGGTGGGGGGAGGCACTGGTGGGATGGACTCTCCGGAGCCCATGGCTGAATAGTCGGGGTCTGTGGTGGGAAGGCTCCTTCCCACTTGGGCCTGGGTCTCTGCACCCATGATTGGGAGGGAGAGAAGCAAAGAAGAGGGGCGTCAGATTTTCAGGAAGAGAATAAATACACAGAGGGACCTTCGGGGGCCAGGGTGAGACACGGAGCTCCCCACGCTTGGCTCAAAGTGCAAGACGGCAAAAGTCACAGTGTGAGCAAGGCCGCTAGTGCCCCTAAGTCTGAGAATACCTACCCCTCCACGCCCCACCCTTCCCCCTCTCTGCCACTTCCTCCCCCAACAGCTTCCAGGTCAGAGGGCCCTGGGCAGAGCGTCTCAGACCCTCCCCACCCCATCCCCCAGCCCTGACCCTCAGGACGCAGCCAGAGCTGCCAAAAAGCACAGGAACAGAACTGTCTTGCCTCTGAGCTTTATGAGTGTGAGTTCACACGGGCCAGGCCCCTGGTGGTGCACAGCGACTCCCCTGAGCGAGGACAGGGCCTGGCCGTGGCCTGCTGGGCAGACAAGGGAGGGAGCCCAGCCGGGACCCCTGGGCCGGCCACTGCAAGGCAGCCTCCAGTGCTCCAGGCCCTCTTGGGACAGCCAGGGCTCTGAGAGGGTAAGCCCCATTCCCAACGTGACCAGCCATCTCACCTAGGGCCCTCGAGCTATCCAGACGTGGAGGCTGTGCCCGGCTCTGCCTCCAGCTTTGGATCCACCAGCCCGGCCCCCCCGGGGCGTGGCACCTCCAGGGCCTGGAGGCTGCAGGGCGTCTCGGTGCCCGTGGGAGGGGCCGCAGTGTCCTCCTCAGCCTCAGCGTCCTCTGCGTCGCTGGCCCCGCCCTGGGCGCCTTGGCTGGGTGGGGTGTCCTTAGAGCAGTGCAGGCAACATTTGGTGGCCACAGCCATGAAGATCCCAGCCAGGGCCACCTCAGAGCCGGCCAGGTAGAAGATGATCTCATAGTTCTTCAGGGCATCCACCAGGCGGCCTGGGGGAGGAGGGCAGGGAGGGGGAGGTAAGGGTCTAGGGGGAGCCCCACCCTTTACCCTTCCCCACAGCCTCAGCTAAAGGGTAGTGCCCTCCCTCGACTGGGGTACATTTGAGTGACACAAACACCGGCCCCAGTCTATTCCCATTCCACAGGTGCTGGCCACCACCCCCGTTCTACCACTTGTGACCTTAAAAACGTCACCACCTCCTTGGACCTCCATTTCTTAAGTTGTGTGAGGCCTTTGGTGAGGCAGCACTTTTCGGTTTATAGGACACCCCCGCCACCCCCAGATCCAAACCCCATGTGTGCCCTGTGACTTGCCCAGCCAGGGAGTGGGGAGGGGACACTGCGCTCAGCCTCACCCTCCTGGGAGCCCCCAACTCTTGCTCTTCCCACCTAACCCTACCCTGGTCTTCAGGGGCCTGGCTCAGTTTGCCCTCCAGCCCCCTCCCCAGCCCCCTCCTGCCTCCGGTTCCCTAGACGGAGCTGAATTCACTGGCACAGGCTGGGGGCAGGACTTGGGGGCCACAGCTCCTCCTAACGCCTCTGTATTTCCCAAGTTTTCTATCCAAGCACATAGTACTTTCAGACTCAGGAACATCTTTTCATTGCAAATCATTTTTCCCCAGAGAGTGGTTTCTCTGTGGGCTCCATCCTCTCTTGGCAATTTTGTGGGTGACCACCCCAGGCTGTGACCCCTTGCTCTACAGCTCTGTGGCCTCTGCGGTGGGGGGGCTTCCTGGTGTCTCCCCAAGTTGGCTGCCCACCTGAGTCCCCTCTGGGCACCGCTCCCAAACTTGCCTTCCTGCCCTGCCCAGCCAGCCGCCAGTCCTGCCCCTGCCCCTCCCGCACTCAGCCCTGCAGTGTCCTTCACCTTCTTACCCCCTATTAGGCCCACCCCCAGGTCGCATGTGAAAATGGAAGATGACTCCCTGAGTATCTGTGGAGGGGGGTGGGTTGTGGCTTTTGGTGGAGGACTTGGAGGCCACCCTCACACGAAGTTAGGTGACAGAATTAATGAGGGCACTCCGCCAGCCCAGCCCTGGAAGGGGGGGCAGCTCACTCTATCTCAGGGGCAGCCCGGGCCCCACAAAGGTGGCTCCCCTCATCGCTCCATCCCACAGCCTGACCTCAGCGCTGCTGCTCACTGCCAGGCTCCCTGCTGGTTCGGGGACCACCTGACCACCCAGGGGAACCCTAATATCCCCCTGCTTCCCAAGCTCAATTCCTGCCTCACTTGTATAGGAACACGGTCCCCTAAATGTGCCCCATGCTGTCCTGCGTCCTCTTTGGTGGGGCCTACCCTGCCCCGTGAGGCTGCCCTCATGCCAGCCCCGCCGGCACCCTTTCCTGGCCTCTCATCCTAGTGATTTCCAAGAGGTAATGACCATAGAGTGCCAGATGTGTCAGGGCACAGCAGCTGTACTGAGTGAGGGCAGGGCCTGGCCATGGCCTTCTGGACCGAGGAGGAGGGAGCTCCTCCCTGGCTGGGCCTCCAGGGGATCACCCCATGTGCACACTGAGCACCCCGGCTCTGCTCCTGGTCTCCCGGCTGGTTCCTTGAACATGCCATTTCTATCATGATCACCCTTAGAGGCTGGGGATGCAAAAGCCCTCAGAGGCAGTGTTCCAAGGGCAAGGGCATCTAGCACTGGGCGGGGCTCTGCTCAGATTGGGGACTGCTCGAGTTCTAGACCTCTGTGCCTCAGTTCCCCACATCCGCAAAAAGAGAAGAAGCATTTGCACTTCACAAGGCCTCTGTGCTGGAGATGACCCGGTAGGTCAGCAGCTGTCAATGGTGGGTTCTTCCTGGACCTTTCTTGGCCTTTCCGTCCCCACCCAGGGCTAGTAGTACTGGCTTGGAGGAGGGGCTAAGTGGCCACGGGAAGGGGGGGCCACCCCCTAGGCTGTCTCGCTGGCCAATGGGTCCCTTCCCCTCGTCCCTGGAAGGTCCACCGGGGACAGAGAGCACGCTTTCCTCGATCTAGAGACATTAGCCCGTCATCCCCTCCTCCCGCGGGGCGCACCGGCAGAGGGAGGTCCAATGAGCACAGCTACGGCCTCCACGAGCAGCACCAGGCCCAGAGCGCTGGGAAAGCGGTGCGAACCCACGGCTGCCATGAGCACCTCGAACTGCAGCGCGCCCACCATGCCGTAGGAGAGGCCGAAGGCGATGCAGAAGGCGACCAGGGCGCCGTAGGAGCGCGCGCGCGCGCTGCTCAGGTCCGTGAGCCCGTTGGCCATCAGGGCCAGGCTGAAGAGGTAGGCGACATGAGGTCGCAAGCGCGCCAGGCCCGCCAGGGCGCCGCACGCCGGCCGTGCCACGATGTCTACGAAGCCCACAATGGACAGCAGGAAGGCGGCGTCGGCGTCCGGCACGCCCGCGTCCTTGGCGTAGTTCACCAACAGGATGGCGGGCACGAAGAGGCCGAGGGCCATCAGGAACTTGGTGGCGGCGTACACCCCGAAGGCGCGGTCGGCGCACACAGCCACGTCCAGCAGGCGCCGGCGGGTCCGGCCGCCAGG
>NC_043709.1:9497624-9504736 GCF_006229205.1 Suricata suricatta | reverse complement strand
CAGCAGTGCAGCAGGAGGCCGCCGAGCAGCAGGAAGCCGCCGCGCCAGCCGAAGTGCTCGAGCAGCCGTTGGCCGAGCGGCGACAGCGCCGACAGGAACACGGGGCTGCCCGCTGCCGCCAGCCCGTTGGCCAGGGGCCGCCGCCGCTCGAAGTACAGCCCCAGCATGATGAGCGACGGCTGGAAGTTGAGGGCCAGGCCCAGGCCTGCGGGCGAGGCAGCGCTGTGCCGGGCTCCCCGAGGGCGCCCCCCACCCCAGCAACCGCCCCCCTCGGCAGGAGGGAGGGCGTGAGACCCCGAAGGGGCGGGCAGAGCCCCGGGGGAAACTGAGCCGAGGGACTCGAGGACCGCCTTTCGAGGGGACACCGGGGACAGAAGGTCTTGCAGCTAGGACTCCCAACCCCTACCCTCACGGCCAGCCCCCATCCGCGTAGGGGAGGTGCGCAGGGGCCGCCCTCACCTGTGAGCACCCCGGCGGTCAGGTACAGCTCCAGGAGGCGCGTGGCGAAGGATGCTAGCACCATGCCCGCCGAGGCCAACAGCCCACCCACCAGCATCACCGGGCGACAGCCAAAGCGGGTCACGAGGATGCTGGAGACTGGACCTGTGGGCAGGGCACGGGCACCGCTCAGGCTGGACTAATCTCCTTTCCTGTGGACACTCCGAGCTTTGCGCCTCCCAGCCCCAGAAAATGGCTCAAAGGGATAAGGTCACCATCGGTTCAGAGAGGGCAGTGTCTGGCCAAGGTCCCAGTGCTCGGCCAGGATAACGCCAGCATTTCCCCCGCCCCAGCAGGTGGTTAGGGCTCAGGGAAGCGGGACTCTTATTTAGATCTCATTCGCCTCCTGTAACATAAGGGGGCGTAGGTCTTTCGGCAGGAACGGAGGGGTCCTGCCCGCTGGCGGAGCTTGCTAGTGGCCCTCTGGTATGTGGGCTCTACCTCCAGCCACTGCCCCTTTCCTGCCCCTTCCTCCCCTCTCTCTGGCGCCGGTAAAATTTTCACAGGAAGAAAGTGGTTTCCGCGCCCTCCCAGTGGGCTCCGGGGGATGCCCGTGGGTCTGTGCCTCCTGGTCCCGGGAACTCTACTCTCAATCCTGGGCCTGGGGTCGGGGGAGGGACCCGCGAGGGGGCGCTGACCGGTGCCGTAGAGCATGGCGAGCATGATGGAGGACACCCAGGCCGTGTCGCTGTAGCCGGCGCCAAAGTCGCGCATGAGGGCGCGGAAGAAGACGCTCACCGCCTTGGGGAAGCCATAGGCGAAACCGGTGATCACGAAGCAGGCGCCCAGCACCGCCCAGCCCCAGCCACCGTCGGGGGGGCCCGCGCCTGGCCGGGGGCCGCCAGCGCCCATCGCTGCTGCTTCTGCAAGAGATAGGGGACGCGATGGACCAGCGAAGGTCTGTAGCTCAGACAAGAAAGGCGGATGGAGACCCGGCGTGGGGAAACCAAGGCATGGGGCTACCCACGTGAAGCCCTGCTCAGGGAATGAGCCAAGAGGGGAAACCCAGGCAAAACCTCACCCCAAATCTACCCTCCTCCAAGGGTCCTGTGAAAGATGAGGGGGAAATAATAGAATCCCTCCCACCTGAGTCTGAACTTCAGGAAGGCTCCCTGTGGAAGAAGCTCCTTGCCCAGGGACCTGGTGGCGGCAGGAGGGGGGTGCTGGTGAATGGGAGAGCTGGCCAGCCAGCGTGTGCCCCATGTGCTTGGGGATCACCAGTGACCCCAGCAGGCTGGTGTGCGGGTCTCAGCACAGAGGAACCAGCCAGCCCCATGTGTGGGACAGAGAAGGGGAGACCAGGGCCAGCTGCAAACTGGGTGGGGTTTCTGTTCTTCCTTGGCCTTGCCATATGTTCCGAATTTTTCTCAATGATCAAAAAGGACTATTGCCATTTATGAAAAATAAGAAGAAACCCCCCCCAAGAATATGAGCCTTGTTTCAGTAGCCAAGGGAGCAGAGTTCTGGTTCACTCCGGTTTAGCCATGGATCTGCTCTGTGACTTGGGCAGTTTCCCTTCCCCAGCGGAGCCTCAGTTTTGCCACCTGTAAGATGGGTGATGGATTACCCCAGGAGTCGTGGTTGGTGGGGGAGGAGCGATCAGATCTCTGGTTCCGCTGGGCAGATACGACCTCTGAGGGGGCACCAAGAAAGAGACCTGCTCTCTGAACCGCTCGCAGCCCCCCAAACCTTCCACAAGCAGACAACAGCTTTGGGGTCTCTCACACTCCCGGAGCTCCACCCAGGGGTTCACACAGCAGCTTCATGCGCCCCTATAACAGACGAGGCAGGTGGACCTCCCGATTAGGGTGGGCCAGCCCACAGCTGGGGCAGAAGCCTCCTTCCCTCCCATCGCCCCTCCGCACCTGACACTGGGGAACACCAAGAGCCCTGTGGGTATCTGGCACTCTGACCCTCTGTCACCAGGACGGGGTTCTGGCTTTTCCTGCCTGTTGTCCCCTCACCATGGCTGCAGCCACTTGGAGACCAGGACAAGGGGGTGGTCCTGGCAGCCCTCGCCCCACACTCACCTGAGCCGTCCTGTGGGTTTCGGTGTCCAGGTTCACATCTCCTGAGGCTTACCGGGAGGGGCTGCCCCCTGGTTCCCCCTGGGAAGCCTAGCCTGAGGGGGCCATGCAGCCAAAGACCCCCAGGCTTGCTACAGATCAGCCGCTGGCCAGACTCACCGCAGCTCACTCCCTCAGGCCTAGGGCTTACAGTGTGCCCCACCCCCCCCCCCTAAGAGGCTTTTGCCTGGAAAGGGAGAAGGGACAGGGCAGTGACCACAGCACAATGCCAGGCTGGGGGGTCCCTGTCTCAGACCCTCCCAGCAGAACTAGAGAGATAATAAGGAGGCCCCTCCACTGGGTGGAGGATGCACAGAGCCCTGGGAGGCGGGGTAGGGGGTCCTAGTGGTGCTGTGGGCATAGCCCTGCCCTGGAGAGACCCCGCCAGCCCTACTCACCTCATGCCTCTCCTGCCCCCCACCCCCAGACCACATTCCAGGAGGGGCCTCCAAGGCTTTCCCCTGGATCAGGCTAATCCAGGTCAGAGAGCCTGGGACCGAGGCGGGCTGAAGGGCCAGAACAAAGGGAGCTGTGTCCCAGGCTGTGGAAGGGTGACCTGCTGGTGGTCCTGGACCTTGGCCACCGCCACCCCTCTGCCTCGGGAGAGGCCACCACGGTAGCAAAGAGACTGGGCTGGAGGTGGGTGGACATGGCCTGAGGGCTCCCAGGCAGACCTAAAGATTTGCTTAAAATGAGGGGTGTGAGAGGTGCCTGGGTGGCTCAGTCTGTTGAGCACCCAATTCTTGGTTTCAGTTCAAGGCGCGATCTCGCATTTTGTGGGTTCAAGCACCGCATCGGGCTGTGCGCCGAGATTCTCTGTCTCCCTCTCTCTTTGCCCTTCCCGTACGCGAGTCCTCCCAGGGAGGTATCAGTGACTTTCAGGACCTCTGGGACCCCGTTCTCCAGTGGGAGGCCTCCATGCCCCACCCCCTGCCTGTCCCCCAATTAGACTCCGCCAGTCTTGCGGCTGTGTCCACTTGCTTTATTTTGCCCCATTTACAAAAGGTAAAGAGGACGACGTATGGGAGGTGGGGAAGGGGGTGTGCGGGGCTCCTCCCTGCTGGGGCAGAGGAGGGGAAAGAGGGTGGGGTGCACGAGGCAGGCCCCCAGGGAGAGTCCTGGGGCCCTTGGAGGGGAAGAGACTGTCCTGTCCCCCCATTCTGCCTGCTTTAGTTCGAAGGTCCCAGACCCCAGGCCAGTCTCCTGAGAGCTGCTCAAGCTGGGGGCGTGGCGTGGGGAGGGGCAGCCACCCCCAGCTTCAGGGCCCCGGCTTCTCGGGTCCACTGCTGCTGCTCTTGCGGCCGTCACCAGCTCCGGGCAGCCCCCTTGGCAGGTGTGGGGAGACGAGCTCAGACCCCGGATGGAGGAGGGCATCTCAGCGGATAAGGGGCGCCGAGCGGTCGTTGGTGACTGTGGGTCGCAGCTTTACGGTGGCGAACGGGTTTGTGCCTCTGCGAGGGGAGAGGTCAGGGTGAGAGGGGCCCAGGTCCCCAGCTGGCCTGGGCTCTAGGGGAAGTCGCCGGGCACCCGAGCTAGTGTCCACTGCCACCTCCTGCCCCCACTGGTCAGCTCTCACCCCTGACTCATCTCATCTCCCCTCCCCCCCCACAGGGAGCCCCCTGTGGAGCCACATCCCCACTGACTCCCATTCTAGAATGTTCTAGGACTCACCGAGGGAAAAGCTCTGGAGGGTGCTGCTCCCAGGACATAAGTTTCTGCAGTGAGGGTGGAGGAAGGGCCAGGTTTAGGGGGGAAAGGGGCGAGTGAGCCCCCACCTCTGCAACTCCCCATTCCAGAAAGGTGGATGACCAGACCAGAGGCCCCCTGCAGGCCAGAGTTCTGGGAAAAAGGCCTGGGCATTCTGAAACCCAGAATTCTATGGGTTTCGGACTAGAGAAGCCTCTGGGCCAGGGCTCAGCTGTTCTCCCCACCCCCACCCCGGGTTCTACCCAGCCAGCCCCAGCCCAAGCTCCCACCCAGGACCCTGGTCTTGCCTCTCCTAGGAGGCAGGAAGGACAGGCCTTCACCAGTGCTCCCAGCAGGACCACGGGGGCTCCAGTCCCTGAGAGGAATGCGTACCCCCTACCCTCTGCCCCAGGCTCAGAAGTCTATCCCACACCTCCCTGCAGATGGGCAAACTGAGGCTGGGGTAGGAGGGCCCCTCTCCAGCCAGCCAGTGGCAAAGTAGGGAGGGTGACCCGGTCTCCAGTCTCCCAGCCTGCTGGATGAGCGCAGGGCTGGGGACAGGCTGGAGCTGGGAGAGGGCTCACCTTGACATCACTCGCCACCCCCATGCTGCCCACGCTGCTCCGGCGGCTGCTGGGCAAGGGCGTAGGTGTAGGGCTGGGGGCACGGCTTGGGACCCGGCTTGGGGTTCGGGAGCGGGATTGGCCGTCCCAGTACTCCGGGGGTGCCGCAGAGTTGCCCGGCCGGTCCAGGAGGTCATCAAGGCTGTGGCTGCCCCGCAGTGGGTAGGTTCTGAGTCCAGAGGAAGGAGGGACGGGAAGGGGGGGTTGGGTGCCTGCTGCTCCCCCCACCCCTGATCTTGCTGGGCCCCTCAGCATCCTACACCTTCTTCCCTTGCATGGGGGGGAGGGGGAAGGAAGGCCACAGCGCTTGGAGGCAGTCCCCCGAGGTGGCAGAGGGATGGACGCAATGCCTTTGGCATGTAGAGAGGTGGAGGTCCCCTTCCTCTGGAGGCCAAAGGAGACTGGGAGCACTCAGGACTGTGACTTACAGATGTCCCCCCTGGGGGAAAGGGCCACCCTCCTGAAGTCCCACCCCAGCCCCACCTCCGACCCCCCAGGTACCTGGAAGGTAGCTCATTCATAGGGTTCATCAGGTTCACGGAGGTCACTGGGTTCAAAGGGTTCATGGGGTTCACAGGCACCTCCTCCAAAGGCTTCACATAGGCCTCTGGGAACCAGCCACTCCTGTGGGGTGGAGGCAGGGGGTCCCATAGGCGGAAGGCCCAACCACAGGGGCCAAAACCACACTTCCGAGGGCAGTTACTGGGCAGAGCTGTGTGCCAGGCCTTGCTCCAAAGGCTTTGCCCTGAGTAATTCATTCAATCCCTAGAGGAGTCCCTTCTCCACCTTCAAGGCCAACTGGCCACGTTCATGTCCTGTCAGGGGCTAGGTCACCTCGGGAGGAGCTGGAAGTCCAAGTAGGAAACCAACGTGTCCAAGGACTGGCTTTTTTCTCTACTCATGGGGCACCCACCACGTGAGGGCCCGCAGAGAACCAGACACAGCTCCTGCTCCCCAGAGGCCCCCAGCCTGGCTGACAGGCCCATCAATGGATGATCACAAGGGTGACTGTGAAGGGGACAGGGTGGGGGCCGAGGATCATGGGCAACTGTGCCAGGGGAAGGGGCGCTGGAGCCTATGGTGCCAGACTACCACCCAGGGCCCTTTCCTCCTCAGCCCTGCCGCTTCCGACCAGCCTAGGACTCTGGTTCCAGTGACCCCAGGCACCCTGCCCTTAGAGCGAGTCTTTGCCCGGCTGGAGGCTCATTACCGCATCTCCAGAGCCACCAGGGCTCAGGGAGAGGCACTTTGCGTGATGTCCCTTAGCTTTTTCAGACCCCACAGAACCTACCAGATTCTGGCTAAGCACTTGGGAAAGTGTTCTCCCCAAAGCCACCTTAGACCTCCAAACCCAATCAACAGCATTCTTGCCTAAAGGTAACTGGAAGCTATTTCAACTCAAACGACAGAATGAAACATTTACAAACGTTCTACTTCTGCTTTCACCATAAAGTGCCCACTGATAAAACTTGCCATCTTCTTTCCTGACCCGCGAGGCACAGAGAGAACAGCAATGTCCCAGGAACGAGGGTTGAGAGCACTGATCAAGGTGATTTTCCACTCAGGTCCCCAGGAAGTCTGTCGTGGGGACTTGCGTGGTCCACAAGGCAGGTGTTTCCAACCCTGGTGTTTGTGGCCATCTCTCTACCCGCCAGCCCATCCTTCTGGTCTCGATCAATAGTCCCCTGTCCTCCACCCCTCCATCCATACATCATCCCACCCTGCATGACGCATCCAGGATCCATGCGGGCAACCACGCACGGACCACCAGTCCCTAATCTGTCCATCAACTCTTGCCCACCTGCCTGCCCCTCTACCAGCCCATTCATATACCTTTCCACTCATCCTTCAGTCTATGTACGCACCCCACATCCATGCATCCTCCCTGCCCCAACCACTCAGACATCCACCTGCCCACAGGATCACCCCCTCATCCACTCTCCATCCACCCATCATCCACTGACCACACCCCCATCCACTCTCCATCCACCCACCATCCACTGACCACACCCCATCCACTCTCCATCCACCCACCATCCACTGACCACACCCACCACCCACTGGCCACACCCTCATCCACCCTCCACCCACCCACCCACCATCCACTGACCCTGCAAGCACTTTTACATGCACCTGCTGACTCCACCCTCTAAGCCTCCATTCACTCAGACCACTATTCTTGCCTTCGTTCATTCCTTCACCCGCTAGCATGAGTGCGAGTGGGCACCCCCCCAGTAAA
>NC_043709.1:9489411-9497524 GCF_006229205.1 Suricata suricatta | reverse complement strand
CTGGGGGGCAGGAGGCTCCACGGGGAGGGCCTCGGGCCCCAGGGCGCCGTGGAGGGTGCGGGGACCGGCGGGGGCGCGAACGGCGGCGGGGGCACCCAGGGCCTCACCATGTCCAGGCGGGTGGGCGTCAGGCGGCCCGAGGGGTAGGGCGGCCCCAGCGCGGGGCCCAGGAGGCCCGGGGAGTGGGCGCGCGACGGGCTGCGGCTGGCCTCCGACTGCTCCTTCCACAGCAGCACGCGGTTCTGGAGCACGCCCCGGGCCTGGGCGCGCGGGGACACGGGGGTCAGCCGGGTCTGAGCTGGGGACTCAAAAGCGACACCCTAGACCTTGGGAACTCGGGCCCTGCAAGCTGAGGGTGCCGGGCTTGTCAAGCTGGCGGGAGCCCGAGATCACTTGGGGCTCGCCCACCCTTCTGCCTCGGTCTTCCCGGAGGCACCCTTCCTGCCTCTGCTCCCCCTCCCTGGGCTTGGCCGGCCTTTCCCACCGCCGGATACAGCGGGAGGGACGGACCCGGGCCTGGCGCCTCACGTTGCTGTATCCTTCTGGCCACCAAGATGGACTCCCGGATGGCACTCACCCAAAAACTGTGACCAGAGAGCCCAATCCTAGTACTTATCCGGGAACAATCTGGAAATAGATATTCTTTCACCTCCAAATAGAGCGAAGCCAACACAGGAAACTACCACTAGGGGAAAATGGCAAATTGCTGATGACCTGTGTGCGCCCACATCCAGCTATACCTGAAACCCTTGAACTTCCTAGTACCTAAAGGGATAAATACCTCCCCTGGATAAGCCGGTTTGAGCAATTTCCTAAAAGAGGCCCTTCAAATCCAGTTTTTCCAGTCTAGTCCTTTTAGTCTGCAGAAGCTTCCCTAGTGCCCCTGGTACATAGACATCTGTTTGAATACTTTCAAGGACAGGAAACTTGGCAGCTGACCACACAATTCATACCAACTTGGGGTGAGAGGGCTTTAAATGGCAGACCTGCTGGGTGCCTTAATCATTTTTTAAATTTTCTGTATTTTCTGGGCTGACATCCTGGGGCTTTGTTAATCCGGCACAGACTGTCCCTTCCCAGGCCCCGATGGTTCCTAGAGATAGTAAGCACTTGCCTGTGAGCAAGTATGCAAAACAGCCAGTCCGAACCCCACATCCCTACCCACCTCCCTTACCTAGCGCACGCCAAGCCAATGTTTTCCCTGCCCTAAACCACCCCTGGCCGCAAGCCCTATAGCCCAGGGCCCAGTGAAATGATTCAAACCATCCCAATTCGAAATTTGCTAAAACCCACTCTGCCCAGCCCATTTCTTCCCTTCGAAACCATAATAAAGGTTCTAGCCCGTGCTTTCCCCTTGCTCCTTCTGCCTATTTTTTTTTTTTTACATTTATTTAGTTTTGAGAGACATAGTGTGAACAGGGGAGGGGCAGAGAGAGAAAGAGACACAGAATCCGAAGCAGGCTCCAGGCTCTGAGCTGTCAGCACAGAGCCCGACCCAGGGCTCGAACCCACGAACTGTGAGATCATGCCTTGAGCCGAAGTTGGCCACCTAACCGACTGAGCCCCCCAGGCTCCCCAAGTCTGGCTCATTCAATCCATGGTGCCGCCCAGGGGAGGTGCTCACTCACCAGGAAGCAGCCAGGGGAGGGGTCAGCTCTCCTCTTAATATTGGGGGTTAACCGTTCAGGACACAGGCAGAAAGGAGTTTCTTCCAAAGAGGGTACATACGTGGCCAACAAGCACAGGAAGAGATATTCGACGTGACTAGCCACCAGGGAAACGCACATCAAAACACCATAATGTGACGCCACCTCACACCCACTAGAACGGCTGTCATCAGACAGATGGTAACAAGTGACGGAAGGGATGTGGAGGAATCCGAGGTCCATATACTGCTGCTGGGACACTTACGTGGTGCAGCCACTTTGGAAAAACAGTCTGGACGTTCCTAGAACAGTTACTATATTCTTGGCAAATCCATCGCCTATCGCCACGAGGAACGAAAACACGTCCACACAAAAACTTTCACAGAGTTCTGTGGTGCCATTATTTATCACAGCCGGAAAGTGGAAACAACCCAGATGTCCATCAACTGATGAATGGGTAAATAAAACGTGGTCTATCCAGACCATGGAATGTTATTTGGCAATAAAACAGAATGATGTACTGGGCGTCCGGGTGACTCAGTCGGGTGAGCGTCTGACTCTTGATTTCAGCTCAGGTCATGGTCTCACGGTTTGTGAGTTTGAGTCCCATGTTGGGCTCTGAGCTGACAGTGCGGAGCCTGCTTGGGATTCTCTTTCCCTTTCTCCCTCTGCCCTTCCCTGTTTGCGTTTCTCTCTCTCTCTCTCTTTCTCTCTCAAAAGACATAAATAAACTTCAAATCTATGGAGACAGAATGTAGATCTGTGGTTGCCTGGACCAGAGCAGGAGGGGTGTGTGGTGATGGGGAGGGGTTGGGGAGTGGCCATTAAGGGGTAATGCAAATGTTCCAAACTTGATCGGGGCGATGGGTACACAACCCTGTGAATGTACAAGACGCCACTGAACTGTACACTCTAGATGGATGAACTGCATGCCATGTGGATTAAACCTCAATTAAACCGTTTAAAAGAAGATTAAACAGTTCCGCCACGGAGTATCGGTCCGTGGGAGAGAGGAGGGGCAGGGAGAGAAGGCTGAGCCCTGAGCTCGGGGCTGGCTGCGTGACAGTGTCTCCCCCTCTGCTCCGCACCAGGGGGTCCCTGGGTTCAGAGACTTGGGAAGGGGCTTGGCTGAGGCCAGGAGGCAGGAGCCTGCTACCGGCTGTGACCGGTGGTGGGAGGGGGAGCCGACTGCAAGCAGACAGATCCCCCAAAGGGTAGCTTTGTTCTCATCGTTGGAGGGGAGAGAGCAGGGGCCGGAGAACCTAATTCCACTGGACTCCTTCTTAAGAGGCTCCACTGGCACATCTAACCTTGTGAGGTGCGGATTATTTCCCTCTTTAAGAAATGAGACTCAGAGAAGTGAAATCACGTGCTAGGTTTGCAGCCGAGGCACAGAGGCTGGGAATCTGAACAAGAATACAAAGAAAGACAAATAGAAATAGAAACTAAATGAGAATGCAAAGAAACAGGGGCGCCTGGGTGGCTCAGTCGTTTAAGCATCCGACTTTGGCTCAGGTCATGATCTCACAGTTCGTGGGTTTGAGCCCTGCGTCATGCTCTGTGCTGACAGCCAGTTCGGAGCCTGGAGCCTGTCTTCAGATTCTGTGTCTCCCTCTTTCTCTGACCCTCCCCTGTTCATGCTCTCTCTCTCTCTCTCTCTCTCTTTCTCTCTCTCGCTCTCTCTTTCTCTCTCAAATAAATAAAAACAGTAAAAAAAAAAAAATGCAAAGAAACAGAAAGTACTGGACAGAGTGATGAGTCTGGAGCGGGCGGGGGGCACGGGAGGAGGAGCCCGGTTTGTGGCGTCAGGAAAGATATAAAATGGAGGCAGAGCCTGACATGACAGCGGGGCTTTAAAAATATTTATGAAATATGTGAATGAGGGGCACCTGGGTGGCTCAGTTGGTTAAGTGTCTGACTTCGTTTTTTTTTTTTTTATTTTTTAAATGTTTTTTAATTTATGTTTTGAGAGACAGAGAGAGGCAGTGCGAGCAGGGGAGGGCCAGAGAGAGAGGGAGACATAGATTCTGAAGCAGGCTCCATGCTCTGAGCTGGCTGTCAGCACAGAGCCCTACGCGGGGCTTGAACCCACAAGCCATGAAATCATGACCTGAGCCAAAGCTGGACGCCTAACCAACTGAGCCACCCAGGCACCCCAAGCATCTGACTTTGGCTCAGGTCATGATCTCACAGTTTGTGAGTTTGAGCCCTGCATCAGGCTCTGTACTGGTGGTGCAGAGTTTTCTTGGAATTCTTTCTCACTCTCTCTCTGCCCCTTCTTCACTTAAAAAGAATAAATACACGAATGAAAGAACAAATGATATTGGAAAATGCAGGGGCAAGGTCGTCAATTTATAAAGGCATGGTGGAAAAGTCACGTCCCAGTGTCCTTGGCATGTCCTTCCGGACACCCACCAGACCCCTCTGGAGGGGTCAATAGCTAGACCAGGCCAGGCAGGCAGGCAGGGCCACATGGCAAGTGGGTAGTAACTGTGAGGCTTCAGCCCCTGTTGGACCTACGGCAGACAGCAGGACAGAACTTTGACCAGTGCTGGGCTGGCAGAGGCCCGAAGACCCATAATGGAGACATTGGGCAAGAGGGGCCCAAGCAGCCCTGCTCACACAGGTACCTGGGGAGGGCAGTGTTGAGTGTCCCTCCTGAGCGTGGCCTGGGAGGAGCTACTGGCTTTCCTGAGTCCCAGGGCTCCATAGGCCTGGGCTGCTCCTAGCCCAGAGGCTAACTCCTTCTAATTTAGAGACAGGTGTCCCCTCTGGATGGACAAAACCTGGTGGGCACACGTTTGGTGAGAGGATGGCCTCTTTATGCAGAGAAAGAAGAGCTCCTTCTTCCAGAAAAACACAGTCTGCACAAGTGTGTTGAGCTTTGAGCGTAGAGCATAGCTCCGACTCTCAACCAGGTACCCTTGTGCAGTGCACAACCTGCACAACCTTCCCTGGCAGCCCTGTGTGCAGTGGTTCCCCGCATGAGAAGGCTACATTCATCCCTATTCCTGAGGCCCGGTGAGAGCTGATGCTTGCCATAGGAAGACCTGAGTTAGAATGGGGCTCCACTGGGGTAGAGATTGCTCCACTCCCCCATCCTCCCACATTTGCCAGTACCATGCCTGAGCCCTTGCAGTCCAACTCAACTCGGAGTGGGAACAGGACCATGAGGAGGCAAAGGAAAGAAACAAGGGACCTAAGAGGACCCAGTGGTCAGGGAGGAGACCCCAGCAGACCACCCAGGCAGCTGAAGGAAGGGGTGACAAGCTTAACAAGAGCTTGATCGGAGCATGTGCTGCATAACAAACATAACATGTCTTACCCGGACCAAGCATGCTGATAAGATTGAAAACTGAGCGATGAACTGGGGCGCCTGGGGGGCTCAGCCAGCTAAGTGTCTGACACTTGATTTCGGCTCAGGTCATGATTCCACAGTTGTGAGATCGAGCCCCGTGTCAGGCTCAGCTCGGCAGAGCATGGAGCCTGCTTGGAATTCTCTTCCTCTCCTTCTCTCTCTGCCCCTCCCCCGCTCATTCTCTCTCCTCCCCCCCAATAAATAAATAAACTTAAAAAAAAATAAAACTGAATAGAGGCACTAAAAGAGACAATAGTCCTACTGAGAACACAATCAGTGTCCCGACAAGTCAAAGGGGAGAAATAGCTCAAAATACAGAACAAGAAGGCATGAAATAAACATGGTGACGGAGGAGGTGGTGGAGGTGGAGTTCCAGAAGGAGGAAAAGGAATGATGGCAGAGAGGTAATAGTTAAAGAAACAGAAGACCAAATCTCTCCCCTGACCCGAACACAGACCTGAGCCTGAAGACTGAGGGGCACTGACGGCCACTCATCTGTGGGTAACCCGCCCAGTTCCCGAGTCCCAAGGACACCAAGGAAACCTCCAAGCGACCAGAGAGAGAGCCGGTCACGTACGAGGGCAAGGAGACAGACCGGCCCAGCTTTGTGTCCACAGCACAGGGCGCTAGGAAGCGGAGGACCATCGTCTTGGGCCACAAGAGAAAAAGCCCACAGCTCTGGGGTCCTTCAGCCAGCCAAGATGGCGCTCGGCAGTCGGGGCACAAGGGGGGCATTTGCTGATAGGCAAGGATTCAGAGGGTGTATCTGCAGAAAATATTCAGGGAATCAGAATGGAAACCTCAAGACGGTGGGAATGGAAAGGAGTGAAAACGGCGGCGAGCAGGGTGTCTGGTCATATGTGTGGTAAAACACATGTGCATGGTGGCCGCGCACTGGGCAGCGGGAATGTATGCAGTGATCGATGTCATCGATGTAATGTTTCAAGTACAGTTTCTTGAAATGGAAGGCTCATGATGCAAAGAAATGAGTAGTGAGAGCCTGGAACTAAAAGTCTTGAAGTTTTTTGGCAAAACCAAGAGCTGGAGGTTGGGGAGGATGAGGGGGGGAATAAGGCCTGAGTTCAGAGTGCCAGGAGGGCAGGGAAATTCTCCCCAAGGTGTCACCTTAAGGGCTGGGGAGGGTGCGCGATGGACAGAGTAGTGTTGAGGGGGGTGTCAGTCTATTGTGGAAATGGTAATAGATGAGTATATATTTTCAGGAGGGTCACAAAGTGACGTCATCATGAGTAGAGATGAAAAGAACAAAAAGGTTTGCAACTTAATAAAGGGGGAAAGGGAATGTATAGTAACACAACCAAAGGGCAAGAACGAGCATGGAAGAAAAAGAGGAAACAAACAAAAAAGAAATGCACTGAACTCAAGTTATACAGAAATAGTAAAATAGGTATATCAGTTGTTGGGTTAAATGGGAATGAACTGAATTCTTCTATTAGAAGACAAGACTATCAGAATGGTCAAAAATCAAAACTGAGCTATATGTTAGTAACAGAAAACGCACTTAAAGAGATAACAGAAGAGAAAGGAGGGTAATTTTAATCTCAAAGTGAAATGAAAAGCATCAGACTGGATTATGAGAGTCCTTAAATACGTAAGTGGTAATATTTACAGAGAAGATAAGACGGTCATAAACCCAACAACACTAACCAACATGGCAGCTAAATATGGAAAGCAAAATTGATTAGAAATCCTATGAAAGGCGCCTGGGTGGCTCAGTCGGTTAAGCATCCGACTTTGGCTCAGGTCACAATCTCACAGTTTGTGAGTTCCAGCCCCACGTCGGGCTCTGTGCTGACAGCTCGGAGCCTGGAGCCTGCTTCAGATTCTGTGTCTCCGGCTCTCTCTGCCCCTCGCTCACTCATGCTCTGTCTCTGTCTCTCTCTCAAGAATAAACATTGAAAAAATACTTTGTAAAGAAATCCAATGAAAAATGAAAGACTGATTGGTTTAGCAGACAAAACAGAGCAAACACACAAAGGATTTAAAGAATACAATAAAATTAACAGGCAATAACTAAACAAAGCTATGAATTAATGAATTTGCAAATGTCTGCAAGCAGGAATGAAAGCAAATGGTTCATACACAAAGGAAGAAAGGCGTGAATTGGTGAATGAGTGTGAGAATAAGCAAAGTCACCAATGAGTGAATCAAGAAATGAGTATCTGATGACATGAATAAACATAGAAACAAGCAGATGGGGAGGGTAAACAAATAAAATAAATACCTACAGAGAGGAAGGCAAGAAGGAAACAGGCAGAGGGAGGGCGGCCTCTGTGGGTGGCCAGCTCCCAGAGCGCACAGGCCCGAGGAGGACCGCGTCAGCCGTGCCCCGGCCCCAGCTCACCCGGCCGAAAAACTGCAGGAAGGTGTTGGAAAGTAGCAGGTGCTTCTCGGCCAGGAATCGGTAGCGCCGCTTCTCTTCCAGCTCAGCCGCCCGCTGGCTCTCGGACACGAAGGCCTGCATCTGTGCGTGCAGCCGGTTCACGCTCTCCTGGGGGAGAAGCGGGTTCCAGCCGGAGGGTAGCAGGTGCGTGTCTCACCCTGCCTTCCACCCATGCCGGGGATCCGAAGCCCCCCTCCCTTGTCCTTTGTGTACCACCTCCTCCTGGAGGCCCTCCCCTGAGCGCCCAGCCCATCCTAGCTCCTAGGCCCACTTCTTGTGGGCATCCTCACCCTCATGGGCTCTGTGTCCGCCCAGCCCGGCCTCTTTCCCTGGCCCGAGGCACGGGGCCGAGCTCGGAGTGGGGCCTAGGGAGGCTGCTTTAGGAAAATGTGAAGGAGTAGATTACTAAGCCGCTCCTTGGGAGGGGAGAATCTGAAGAGGAGAGGTGAGTAAGAGCTTATGAAAGGAGCCAGAAGAATGGGCGCCTGGGGGGCTCAGTTGGTTGAGCGTCTGACTCTTGATTTCCCCTCAGGTCATGACTCCAGGGTCATCGGATGGAACCTCAAGTTGGACTCTGTGCTGACTTTGTGGAGCCTGCTTGGGATTCTCTCTCCCCCTCTCTCTGCCCCTCCCCTGCCTTTTCTGTATCTCTCTCAAAAAAGAAATAAATAAACATTTTTTAAAAAATTATAAAGGAGACAGAAGAGG
>NC_043709.1:9394270-9489311 GCF_006229205.1 Suricata suricatta | reverse complement strand
GGAGGAGGGCCGGGCCTCCAGGAGCAGGAGAGCACTGTGGGGAGGAGGGCCGGGCCTCCAGGGGCAGGAGAGCACTGTGGGGAGGAGGGCCGGGCCTCCAAGGGCAGGGAAGCTCTGTGGGGAGGAAGGCCGGGCCTCCAGGGGCAGGGGAGCACTGCGGGGGGCAGGAGGGAGCAGAGGCCAGCAGGGCTGCTCAGGAATTACACCTGTGCTACCATGATTCAGGAGCAGCACGTTGATGGCCTTCTGTTGTCTCAGTGACCAGAGGCCTGGGGAGCCTGGGGAGGGCCAGGAAGTGACAGCATGGGGAGTGGCACTGAGGGTGGCCCCCGAGGGCTGGTGGTGCCCACCTGCCAGGGGCTGGCTGAGCGCTCTAGCTTTGCTCACCACAGAGGGCGTGGCAGGTGGGTCTCCTAGAGCTGGGCCGGCGCTGGGCAGGGGAGTTGGGGGGAGGCGGGGTGTCAGGGCGTCCCCCCGGCCCCCGCACCTTCATCTCCCGCACATTCTTGTCCCTCTTGCGCTCCATGTGCCACAGCTCCGACATGCACTGCTCCAGGTTGGCGGCTCGGCGGCGGTATTCCATCTCGTAGTGCTGGCGGCTGTCCTTGGGTGGGGCGGAGAGGGGAGGGGAACCCTCACATCAAAGAGCTCAAGACTCCTGGCCTATGGGTCAGAGCACTGGCGGGGTGGGGGTCAGCTGGGAACACATACAGCCTGGGGCCAGTCAATACCCAGCGCAGGCCTCAGTGTGCCCATCCATCCAATGGGGAGTGGCGGTCTTGCCCACGATGGGCTGGGGGCTGAGGTGGGCGGCCAGACCTACTTTGATGAACTGCATGTCCAGCTTGGTGTTCTTCTCCATGTGCTGCAGCAGATCCCCGTGGAACGTCTGCACCTGTGTGGAGCACGGGGTGGGGGTGGCCAGGGTGGCCCCAGTCATTCCCAGACCCCAGCACCCCTTGCATTGCCCAGTCCGACACAGCCCTCCACGTTCCTAACACACCGGGCACCTGCCCAACCGTCAGAGAAATGGTCATAATAAGCACACCTGGAGGGAGGGAGTATTAAATAGTTAAATACCCAAAACATTTAGGGCGCTAGCTGAGTCACAGCACACTGTCGATAAACGTAGCAATGTCTTCTGGTTCTTAGACTCAGTCTGTGCTTTGATTTTGCCGTACCCTCTGCCTGGAATTTCCTATCCCACTTGAAATACCACCTTGCTTGTCCCCTCCACCAGGAGGCCCTCCTGACTTCCCCAGAGGAATCCACTACTCTCTCATTTTCTTTCTGGAACGTGTACACATTTGTTCATTTACATTTCATTCTTGGAGCCATAGGATGGATTTCTTCCTGGGCCCTAGTCATAGCCCCTGTGCAGGAGCAGCGAGCCGCTGTGGGCATGAACTTCGTCGTCTGGGTCCCCAGCACCGTGGCCAGGACCTCGCCAGGGAAAGAGCTCACAGCTGTTGAGGTCTTAGCTGAAGGGTGGCCGGTTTGCATGACAGGTGTGACGGAGGGGGGCTGACCGCCTGGGTGACCAGGAGGCCCGGGAAGGCTACTCGGCTCAGGCTCAGAAAACCTGCGTTCTAGGGGCGCCTGGGTGGCTCAGTTGGTTAAGCATCAACTTCGGCTCAGGTCATGATCTCATGGCCCGTGAGTTTGAGCCCCGCGTCAGGCTCTGTGCTGACAGCTTGGAGCCTGGAGCCTGCTTCGGAGTCTGTGTCTCCCCCTCTCTCTGCCCCTCCCATGATCATGCTCTGTCTCTCTCTATCTCAAAAGTAAATAAACATTAAAAAAAAATTTTTTTTTTAATAAAAGCAAACCTGCATTCTAGTAGTTCTGGTTCAGCCTCCAATTTGCTCTGTAACTTTGGACAAGATGCTGCCCCTCTCTGGGCCTACTTCTCTTTCTGTAACAGGGAAGTTTTGGCAGGATGCTCTTGAAGGTCGAGTCTTATGAATCTGAGGAGCTTGGATTCTCTGAGCCTTGGTGCTCACCTGGCCCTCTCCCCGGAGTCCCCCATCAGGGTTCCTGGGTCGCTCCGTGTTGCGGGGACCTCAGATTTCAACCCTTCAGCTGCACCCTTTGCCCTTGGGTTCACACGGAGCAGAGAGGAGTGTCCCCAGCCTGCAGCCACTCCCGCCTCTGGGGACCTCTGCTCAGCCCTGTCTGCACACCTTTCCCCTCAGCAGCACCCGCTTAAGAATGCTTCGTGGACACTGCCTGCTGCCACAGGGGTCCCCACGCTGCACTGTGGGAGTTCTGTCCCTTGGGGTAGGGCACTGCCCAGAAAGAGAATGCTGGGAATCTTCTAGTATGCAGGGGAAAGCCGCCAATTAAAAAAGCTGCATATTTTAGGGGCGCCTGCGTGGCTCAGTCTGACTCTTGATTTAGGCTCAGGTCAGAATTTCTCAGTTCATGAGTTTGAGCCCAGCATTGGGCTCTGTGCTGACAGTGCGGAGCCTGCTTGGGATTTTCTCTCTCCCTCTCTCTCTGTCCCTCCTCTGCTCTCGCTCACACGCGCGCTCTCTCTCTCAAAATAAATAAATAAACCTTAATACGTTTTTCCACCCATACTTGTTTCTGAAACCCTGATAACAGCTGGTCTGTAGGGGAGCTTGAGTGTGGCCCCGGCTGGCCACGCTTTGAACCCTGAGTTGTGGCTGCTGGTGAGTGAGTGAGTGAGTGAGTGAGTGAGTGAGTGTGTGTGTGTGTGTGTGTGTGTGTGTGTGTGTGTGTGTGTTAATGAGTGGCGCCAAGTCCACATCCTGCCCTTATCTGCTGGATCCAGGAAGTAAGGAAGTGAGCCTTCCCAACCAGCACCTGCCGACCCCCCAGGGGAGCCCTCTGGCGCCTCCCCTGCCCCTCCCCCAGCCCCGCCTCCCACTGACGACAGTCCGCGCTTTCTGCCTGAACTCCCATCGTGTGTTCCTGAAAATCTGCACATCCTGCAAAGTCACCCGAAATAAACAATGGGGCTTGTGGGAGATAAAGGGTTGGAGCAGACCTTCAAAAATCCTGGCTCTGAAAAAAGAAATCCTGGCCTTGTAACCAGAGCACTAATAAAGATGAGGGGTGGTACCTGGAGATGAACTTGAACCACAACAAAGGCCGCAGAAAATAATCTGAAACGCGCCAAACCGACAGAATGGGCATGCCAGCTCTGCCTGAGCTACCTCAGGGCGGGCAGGCTGAGCCCTGCAGGAGGGCGGGGGGCGGGGGGAGTAGGGAAGGGAGGTGGTGCCGCCAGCCCCCAGCTGAGGGCCCTGGGTGGCTGAAGGCTCTCCCCAGGGAGGCCTAGGGGCAGGGGCTCTTTTAAAATGTTCTTAAAATAGAGATTAAAGGGCTCCTGCTGTCAGTGGAGGAGACAGGTTGGGGGCCTTTCCCTGCTCCTAATTCTGTCTGCCTTTTCCCACTCTCACCTGGGAGATGTTGCTATGAATCAGCTACCTTCCGTGTGACCAGATGTCACTCCTTCTGCTTCCAGTCGCGTACGAACTGAGTCACACCGTGGACATGTGTGTTAGCACGGGACGGCTGGGTTGTAATTCTTCCCATTGCCACAGTTTGGCCTTGATCGCCAGAGGGGCAGAGGACACAGACCCAGGATGTCCCAGTGAGATGGGGTCCAAGCACCACCGGGTTAATGGGAAGTCTTTGTCAGGCTCCAGAAGAAAGAATTTATTAAGAGGTTGATAAATGATGTGAACTTTGAGCTTTCGTTATGGGGAAACCATAGGACAATTAGCAGGTGGCTTCTGAAACAAGGAGGTCATCAACCCCAGGCCGGGCAGATCCCCCCAAGGTCAGGACAGAGACTCCCTTCTTGAGTTCCCTCTCCTGGTAAATCCTTCGTTAACGGGTCCTGTGGGCGCCTCCGTACAGAAGCTGAGAGCAGACCACTAGAAAACACGCACTGTAAGCTCTACTTACTGAGTTCTTTCTGTATCTTACGAGAAATCCTTCTGCTGCCTATACAGGACACTCCCCTCCCCCTCCTCTCCCCGGAAGAATTGTCCCTGTGGGCTGACCCCACTCCTGTCCCCCCGCCCCATGCCAACAAGAATGTTCTTGTGGCCAGGTGTCCCGACTCATCTGACTTGTCCTGCAGTCACCACTCGACACAGCTGACCACTCCCTCCTCCTGAAACACCTTCCTTCCTTGGCTTCCAGCCCACCACCCTCTCCTGGTTTTCCTCACGCTCCCTAACCTCCACGCCCACTCCCCACCCCCAGGGCCTCTTGTCTGTCTTGCCCTTCCACCTCCTGAACTCCCAAGGCCTCTTCCTTTCCCTTCCTACACCCACTCCCTCCAGAAGCTCATTTGTCCATATATATGCTCACGGCTCCCAGACAAACAAGCCAGCCTAAACCTTGACGCCAAACTCATACATACAGCTGGTGCCCACGTCTCCGTCTGGTTTTCTAAGAAGCCTCTCAAACTTATCATATCTAAAACCGTGTCCCTGATCTGTCCCCTCCACCCAAACTGTTCCATACTCAATATTTACCACATCGGCTAATGGCACTCCACTTTTCCAACTGATCAGGATAAAACCTTGAAGTTACTTTGACTTCACCTTTTCTTTTGCAACTGACAGCCACCCCATCAGAAAATCTTATTAGCTCTACATTCAATCTGATTTCTTCTCAACACTACCAGTGCTGCCACTTTCCCAAGCTATTTCAACCCTCCCCTAGATTATTGCAACAGTCTCCAAACTGGTCTTCCTGCTTTTGCTTCCCTTCCCCTGACGGCTGATATTTTATTCTTAGTACAAGACCCAGAGTGATCCTACTAAAATATAAGTCAAACAATGAACAACTGAAGAATGAAATCTTAAAATTCCGATTATAGGGGTGCCTGGGTGGCTCAGTTGGTTAAGTGTTTGACTCTTGATTTCAGCTCAGATCATGATCTCACGGTTCATGAGGCTGAGCCCCACATTGGGCTCTGTGCTGACAGCGAGGAGCCTGCTTGGGCTTCTCTCTCATTGCCTCTCTTTCTGCCCCTCCTCTGCTGACGCATGTACACACACATGATTTGCCCTCTCAAAATAAATAAATAAATATTAAAATGGATATATTGGCTAAAAAATCAAATACCTCAGAACAAATATATTGAAAGATGTGCAAGACCACTAACCTGAAAATGACAGGGTGTTGCCATGAGAAATGAATAAATGGAGAGGTATACCATGTTCATGGATCAGAAGTCTCAGTATTATTAAGATGACCATTAATGTATAGATTAATGAAATCCCTATCAAAATTCCAGCCGGCTTGCTTAAAGGAATTTACATTCCTTTAAGCTGATTCAAAATATGTAAATGCAAATGTCCTTGAATTTTTGAGAAAGAAGAACAAAATTCTTAGACTACTTGTTCTTAAGATTCACTATAAAGCAACAACAACTAATACAGTGTGGTATTGGTGTAAGGGTAGACGAAGATATCAACGGAACAGAGTAGAGAGCTCAGAAATAGACCCACACGTATACAACAAACCAAATTTTGACAAAGACACCAAGTCAGTTCCGTGGGAAAGCAAAGTATTTTTGAAATGGGCCTGGAGCAATTGAATGTCTATACAGGGGAAAACGAACCCTGACTCTATGTCGCTTCATACACAAAAGCAAATTTAAGATGGATCATAGAAATAAATGTAAAGCCCACAACATACAGCTCCTACACGGATACTTAGACTATCTTTGCCACAGGGGTAGACAAAGATCTCCTGAATAAGAGATCAGAACAAATCATTTTTTAAAATTGTCAAGTGAGCAGAGGTGCTCTTTTTGGTGTCTGTTGTTGCCATAGCATTGACTCATGAACTGTAAGGTAGTTTACTGAGCTTAAACAGATTCTACCTTTTGTAAAATGAAAAAAATAAAATAGCCAAATTTGGCTTCCTAAAAATCTAACCTTCTATTCATCAAAGATGCTACTAAGAAAATGAATAGACAAGCTATAGGTTGGGCAAAAAACTATGCACCATGCATATATCCGACAAAGGACTCATGTCTTGATTATATAAAGAACTCCTACAAGTCAACAATAAGTATCACCCGATAAATGGGCAAAGTACTAAACAAACACTTCGGGAGACAAGATATGCAAATAATCAGTAAGTCTGTTAGAAGTCTTTAGTCACTGGCAAATGCAACGTGAAACCACAACAAAGTACCATTCCATACCTTCTAGAATGGCTAAAATAAAAAAGACTGACAACATCAAATGCTGGCAGGCACATAAAGCGTTAGAAGCTCTCACACAGGGCTGGCAGGGGTGCGGCTTAGCACAAGAGCTTGGGAGAGCTCGTGACAGTTTCTTATTAGAGCTAAATACATATCAACCCCGCGACCCAGCAATTCTGCTCCCAGGCGTTTGCCCAGGAGGAATGAAAATGTATATCCACAAAAGGCTTGTATAAGAGTGTTCACAGCAGCCCTATTCATGATAATCGCAAACTGGAAACAACTCAACCATCAGCAGGAAAAACAGATAAACTGTGGTATATTCATTCCGTGGAATACTAAGCAACCAAACAGAACGAGACAGTGATACCCGCGACAGCATGAAGTTCACCGAGTGAATGAGGTTGGACGCAGAGGAGGCTCAGGTACAAGTCCCTTCGTATGAAGCCCTACAACAGGCGAAACGAATCTCTAGGGATGGAAATCAGGAATTGGTGGCCAAAGACGAGGAAAACTATTTTTATTTTTTAATTCTTTAAAAACATTGATTTATTTATTTTGGTGGGGGGGCGGAGAGAATCCCAAGCAGGCTCTACACTGAAGCGCAGAGGTGGACACAGGATTCGATCTCACAAACCCGTGAGATTGTGACCTGAGCTGAAATCAAGAGTTGGATGCTTAACCGACTGAGACACCCAGAAAACTTTTTTTAAACGAAAGAAGTGAAGAAATGAGAGTGACTGTCAATGGGAACAGGGTTTTGGGGAAGGGGGTGACAAAAATGTCCTAAAATTGGGTAGCAGGATAGTTTCAAAACTGTAAGTACATTAAAAGCTTCTAAATTGTGTACTTTAAGGTGGTGAATTTTGGGGTGCATGGGTGGGTCATTTGGTTAAGGGTCTGATTCTTGGTTTTGGCTCAGGTCATGATCTCATGGTTCGTGAGTTCAAGCCCTGCATCGGGCTCTGTGCTGACAGTGCGGAGCCTGTTTGGGATTTTCTCTCTTTCTCCCTCTCTCTCTCTGCCCCTCCTCTGCTTGCTCTATCTCTCTCAAAATATATAAATAAACTTAAAAAAAATAAAAGGGTGAGTTTCAAGCTCATACTATATATTTAACATATAATATATATTATATGTGATAACATATATTTATATAATATTGTGTATACACATACATCTATGATAGGACTTCTATTATAGGCTCCAGTCAGGGTCTAGGTATTAAATCATCATACCTGGAAGTGGGGAAGAAAAAAAAAGAAATGAAGAAAAAAATAAAAATAGCCCAAGAAGAAGAGAGAGATATTGAAGATAAGCAATGGAGACCTAACATACAGATAATAGGAGTCCCGGAAGAAGAAATGCAAAGACAGAGAACAAAAACATTCTCAAAACTGGGATTCAAGACAACTGCCCGAAATTAAAAAGAAAAAAAAAGATCTAAAACTACATATTGAAAAAAGTATATCATATAGCTGATTATATTGACTCAGACTGATCAACACCAAGACATAGCTGGAAAAATTACTGAACTTAAGAAAAATTACTGAACTTAAGAAATGGAAAAAAAGAAAAAAGATCTTTCAGGCATCTAGGTTAAAGAAACAAGTGATTTTATGATGCGAAAAAATAGACATCAGACTTTTCAACATTCAACTTTCCACGTCAGAAGACAACTGGGGTATTTGAATGCCTTCATTCTCTGTGTCCTTGAGACTCAGGATTTTATTTTATTGATTTATTTTTAATTTTTTTAACACTTATTAATTTTTGAGAGAAAGTGTGAGTGGGGGAGGGGATTAGAGAGAGGAGGATCCAGAATCTGAAGCAGGCTCCATCCAGGCTCCGAGCTGTCAGCACAGAGCCTGATGTGGGGCTCGAACCCACAACCGTGAGATCATGACCTGAGCCGAATTGGATGCTTAACCAACTGAGCCACCCAGGTGCCCCTCAGGATGTTTTTTAATGTTTATTTTTGAAAGAAAGAGATAGACAGGCAGATAGACAAACAGGATCAGAAGTGGGCTCTGAGCTGACAGCAGAGAACCCAATGTGGTGCTCGAATGCACAAACTGTGAGATCATGACCTGAGCCACAGTCAGACGGTCAACCAACCAAGCCAGCCAGGCGCTCTGAGGATCAGGATTCTGGACAAAGGCCAGAACCAAAGGAGATGCTGGTGTAATACCAGAAGAGGCTGAGCAAAGCGAGATACCCAAGAAACCATCAAAACCACTGGGGCCGTGCCCGAAAGACCCAGGAGCCAGACCGAAGAAGCTTCTACCGGCCAAAGAGGGGATGTTGTCAGCTTTGCCAAAGACAACAATTGCAAAGGACTAAAATACATCAAATGTGTTTAAATCTATGATACTGGGGAGCCTGGGGGGCTCAGTCGGTTGAGTATCTGACTTCAGTCCAGGTCATGATCTCATGATTCACGAGTTCAAGACCCATTTCGGGCTCTGTGCGGACACCTCAGAGCCTGGAGCCTGCTTCAGATTCTGTGTCTCCCTCTCTCTCTGCGCCTCCCCAGGTTGTGCTCTGTCTGTATTTCTATCTTTCAAAAATAAATAAAACACATTAAAAAATTTTTAAAAATAATAAATCTGATACTGATGATACTAAAAAATACGTCAGTAATGGTGCTAGTAAAGCAATAAAGCTACTTAGTCACCTTCAGACAATGATAGGGAACAAATACGTGATCTTAAAAGCTAATGAGTAAAGGGCGCCTGGGTGGCTTTGCTGGTTAAGTGTTCGACTCTCCATTTCAGCTCAGGTCATGATCTCACAGTTCGTGAGTTCGAGCCCTGGGTTGAGCTCTGCACTGGCAGCGCCAGCTTGGGATTCTCTGTGCCGCTCACAATCTCTATCTCTCAAAACACATCAACGTTAAAAAAAGTAAAAAAGGTAATGAGTCAAAGGAGCGAACAAACTTTTATCCGTCTTTTCCCATACAAAACGCACCGCTGCTAACAAATAGTAGGAAGTGTCCCTGTGTAAAAATATCCTCGTTAATGGGATGCATCTGAATAGCAGAACATATGAATGGATCGAGACACCCTGAGCCCCCATGGCTGTTAATATCACATGGCCACAGATGTGGCGTGCCTGCCGATGAAAGGACCCAGCACCTTCTCTGCTCCTGCCAGAGGGATAGAACCTGGGTTTGACCAAGGCCTGAAGTGTGCCAGGAGTTCAAGATCAGCAATCGTCAGATTGTAGGAAAACCAGGGAAAAGGCCCCAGGGCTTTCAACTGATAAGTCGCAAGGGGAAAAAAAGGATGGAGGGGAAACCCGTAGATTAAGAAAGCCAAAGGCAAATCTTAAAAGAGAGAGAGAGAGCACAACCAAACTCTAGGGTCTAGGGATGTGGGACTCGGTGGTCAGCTACAAAGACCACAGGAGGTGTGGGACCCTTCTCGCTCTTGGGGGGAGGGAGGGGCTGTGATTTTGACAGGGGCACCGGGAGGCGAGGTCGGCACCGTTCTTGACCTGGGTACTAGTTTGCCTTATAATGACTCCTGAAGCTCTGATTCTCTCAGTGAGCTGTTCCGTATCTGTGCTTCAGTTTACAGTAAGAAGGTCAGATGCTGTCAGGCCGCCTGGGTGGCTCAGTTGGTTAAGAATCCAACTTTGGCTCTGGTCATGATCTCATGGTTCATGGGCTCCAGCCCCACGTCGGGCTCCGTGCTGACAGCTAGCTCAGAGCCTGGAGCCTGCTTCAGATTCTGTATCTCCCTCTCTCTCTGACCCTCCCCTGCTCCCGCTGTCTCTCTCTCTCTCAAAAGTAAATAAAAACATTAAAAAAAAAAAAAAGAAAGAAAATCAGATGCTGTCCATCTTTGGCTAAGCACACTCAGGAATGGCCAGAGCCCCAACAGGGGGCTGGGGGCAGGGGTCTTGTCACGGCCCATTGTTCCCTCCACGCTCACTTCCACTCCTCAGGGCCTTTGCCTCTGCCCAGAACACTCTTCCCACACCCGTCTCCCTCTCCCTGGCTAACACCCTCCCCTCCACCAGGCCTCTCTCAGGGTCCCCTTGCTAGGGCTGCTTCCCTGGAATATCTGTTAAAGATTGCAGCCCTCCAGGGGTGCCTGGGTGGCTCAGTCAGTTGAGCATCCGACTTCGGCTTAGGTCATGATCTCAAGGTTAGGTTCTCAAGCCCCATGTCAGGCTCTCTACTGGCAACTCAGAGTTTGGAGCCTGCTTCCAATTCTGTGATTCTGTGTCTCCGCCTCTCTCTCTGCCCTTCCCCCACTCATGCTTTCTCTATAATCTTTAATAAACATTAAATTTTTTTTTTATTGCAGCCCTCCAATGCTTGCTATCTGCCTTCCCTGCTCTACTTTCCCTCGGAGAGCATTTTGTATCTAAGCTGTCATGTGTATGCTCATTTGCTAGTCTAGGGTTTTGTCTGTCTCCCCAGCTCCTGGCACCTGGCAGTAAATGCCTGTCGAATGAATGAGCCCAAGGGGGAGGCAGCCTCTGGCATCCTGAGTCTGATGTGGTCCTGGCCAAGGGCCCTGCCCAGTTCTCACAGCCAAGACACTGGTGTCCAGGGAGGATAGCTCTCCTTACAGAATGTCTCCTGGATGACACTTGTCCCTCAGTCTCAGATGTGCCACAAGTGACACAGAGAGCCATCAACCCCGAGGACCAGAAGTCACCAGCTACCTGCACGAGCTGTGCTGCATAACTCCCATCTGGAGCCCCAGGAGGGGGGACGGCTAGGCTCCAAGCCTGCAAGTGTCCCAGAGATGGGTGCCCAGGACCAGAGTTGCAAATGTGCGGCAGGACACATGTTCTCTGCTCCTGAAACTGTTCTCCATTTTGACATAGTAACCAAACTGCTGAGTATCTTATGGTGTCCCTAGAGCCATGGGCTGTCACAATGAGCTGGCATTTGCTCCCGAGTGCTTTCCAAGACCCCTCACTTCCAGGTCCTCTCTTGCTTGGCCCTGGCTCCGCGTCCGTCCGTGGCTCACTTCTGCCCAATGCTCACGGGCTTAGCCCGCCGCCCCCCGCCCCGGAATGCCCTCTCCTCGCCTCTCCTCGTGGCCAGGCCCCGCTTCCTTTTCAAAGCTCGCTCTTTCCGTCCAGAGTCAGAGAAACCCTGCTTGGTGCCAGGCCCTGCCCCGGCCCTCACAGGGCTCTCAGTCTTGGCAGAGATAGGGGCGGGGTGGGGGTGGGGGCAGACTCTGCCTCTAGTTGTTACCGCGAGGATGCACAGAGGGCTACAGGTGCGCGCCAGGCAACTAGTTTACACTTATGAATTCACTTAGGCCTCACAAGATAAGCTCAAGTACAGAGAGTCTTATCCAAGGTCCCGAGCCAATGATGGGTGGAGCTGGGCTTTGAACCCAGGCGCTCCGGTGGCCAAGCTTGCTTAACCACCACGTGCCAAGAATGGACAGAAGCATCTTTGGGAGCCCAGAGGGGGAAGCAATGAATGGCGCAGGGGTCAAGGGAGGTTGGTGAGGTGCTGGCTGGCAAGGGTGGGGGTGGGTCTAGGCTGAGAGGGCAGCATGAAGATAGCCCAACGGTGAGGACAGAGGGCTGTGTCCGCAGAGAGCAGCTCCTCGGGGTGCTGGGCTGTGATTGGGGGTGCCACAGGGAGGCCACTGGGTCAGCACGGCCCAGAATCCCTCACTGAGAAGCCTGAGTGTAGTTCTGTCGGTGGCAGGTGGAAGGGCTTTCCTCGTGGGCACGACAAGGTCAAGGGCCTGGCTACTCTCTTGGGAGCGCGGAGGGAGGGGCCGGGGTGCCAGGGAGGGGCAGAGCCTGGCCGGATGCACCGGGGGAGTGGCCCTTTCTCTCCTTATCTCCTCCACTCTCTCTGGAATTTGGGGCCAGGGACTAGAGTTCTGAGACTCCGTGTTCACGTCTGTAAAACGGAAGTGGTACCTGCCTCTCAGGGTTGCCGGAGGCTCAACAACGTTTCACAGGTAAACATGCCCAGTGCAGCCTGGCCCTGGCAGGTGCCCGGAAGGGCAGTGCTTGGGTGTCACTAAGGGCCCCAGGGAGTCCTCCCTGAGAAGGATGCAGGAAGTTGCCTATCACCCCCCCATCTTCCTTGGAACACAGCCCACTCTCCTGAGTGACCACCCCTCCCCCAGGCCAAACAGTCTGACACTCACCACCACCTCCAGGTCAGAGTTCAAGTGCCGCTGGGTGTCTGACATCTGCACCAGGATCTCCCCTGGAAGCAGGGAAAGCAGCAGCTTCAGGCCCCCCCTTCTCCCTACCTGCCTGCCCCACCCACCCCTCCTCCCGCTAGAAGGTGCTGTAGGGTTGCCTGAAGTTGGATTTGGGGACCAAAGTCCAGGGAGTTCCCAGATGGCTCTGGAAGGATGGCAGTGCTTGTCCCAGCCCCGGAGCGGCCATGCAGGGAGTGGTGGGGAGACTGGGCCCTGGGCTGCAAGGCCTGTGTCTTGGGGGGATTTCCTGGAAGGGCAAGAACATCAAGGAACCTTCCCTGGGGTACCAGGATGGTGGGGAAGGCAGGCCTCGGCCTGAGGGATGGAAGGAGGGAGTCAGAGGGGCCTGGGCAGCAGGAGGAGGCCTGGGGTGGGGGCAGGGCTAGGAGGAGAGCTCCCCCCAGGCACAAGTAAGAGTTGGGGGTGTGGTGGGAGGAGGAGTAACTTACCCAGAATCTGGGAGGTGGAGCTCTGCAAGGCCTGCTCCCCGATCTTCTGGATGGCCTTGAAGTACACCTCGGCTGCCTCAGACAGAGCTGCGAGGGGACAGGGGATGGGTCCAGCCCCTGCCTCCATCTACCCCTACCCACTGGGACCCCTCCTGTCAGGAAAGAGCGTGTGGAGAGGACACTGTGGGGTCTGCTATAGGCATATGTGACAGGGAGGGATGTCCTGGGTGGTGTGTGGGGACACGTGGAATCGGCCAGGGGAGAAAACAGGTGCGGAGCCAGGCCGGGCCTGCCCCTCGGAGGCAGGGCCCCGGGGCAGCTGCATGGAGCACGGGGATCGGTGCTGAACAGGACATCAGTGTGGGTTTGTCATGGGCAGGGGCGCAGGCACCTGTGGGTACCCATGTGGAGGTGCGTTCTGGCGCACAGGTGTAGGGGCACGGGGTGGCGGTGGGCTGAGGTTGCTGGTGTGGGGGAAAAGCAGGCTTTGACTCTGAAGTCCGAAAAGGCAGAGAGGGAAGTGGGGGAGGGGCAGCTGCTTGCAAGGGCACTGTGTGGTGGGGGTGAGCTGTAGGTGACCCCAGCTGCAGCTGGGGGCCAGGTCACAGTGAGGACCGGCTGGGGTGCAAAGCCGGGGTGGCACAGGTGGGCCTGGGCGTAGCAGTGGGCTCCGTGGCTTGCGTCGAGGTGACATATAGAAGTGTGTGTGGTCAGGGCTGTGTAGGTCGCCAGGGCCTGGCTTTGCGACTCTGGGAGTGTCCTGAGGGCACCTAAGAAGCCAGCAGAGGAGGCTTTGGGGGTGGGGGGGGAGGGTGGTGGACAGGAGCGTGCAGAGGTGAGCCTGAGCTGAGTCTGGTGTGGGGTGCAGGTGACTGCATGGAGGGACCGGGCGGGTGGCGGCAGTGAGGGCCCCGGGCTGGGCACTTACCGTGGAAGGCTCGGAGGTAGTTGTGTCCTAGGTACACCAGGTTCTCCAGGGCAGGGTTAAACTGCTCCATGATACTCTGGAGCGGGGGGCCAAGGGGTGGGAGGGTGAAGATTGGGAGAGGAAGAGGGCTTGATAAGCAGGGAGGCAAGTCACTGGGGCTCAGAAGCAGGGCAGCCCTGGACCCAGAGAGAAGCCCGACCCTAGGGGAACCGTCCAGAAATGTGGGGTCACCCAGAATCCTGACTCTGCTGCAGGAACCTCAAAGGCCATCTCTTGGGCTCACACGTTGGCCCTGGCAGGAACTTGCTCCCAAGACGATGCACCTGGAAGGTTTTCCTCCTTCCACTGGGTTGAAGCCTGCAGTCCATTTTGGGGCCCCAGGTGGGTGTGGCTCAACCCCGCCCTGGGTCCAGGCCCTGCTAGACTGAACACCGGGGCCGCAGACAGTCACCTCGGGCAAAGGCAGATCTCGCCCTTCCCAGAGAAGAGCCCTGCGGGAGCAAGGCTGTGGCTCGGCCATGGGCCACCTGAGGCCATGGCCGGTGGGAAAGTGCCCTCGTTGGTGGAAAGCGCTGGGCATGGACTTAAGTAAGACTTGGGTCTTGGTTCAAATCCCAACAGCGTCTCTGGGATGTCTGGTGACCTTGAACAAGCTGTTTAACGCTGCTGGCCTCGGTTTTCACATCTATCATTGGGGGTGATTATTTTCTATCCTATAGGCAAGGGTGTCACAAGGCTTATATGTAAAAGGGCTTGTACACCGTAGGTGCTCAATAAAAGTCTACGGAGACTGCAGCAACCTCTCTGGAGTGAAGCAGAAAATTTGAGTGAGGGGCTCAGAAATGAAAGACAGACAGAGACAGGAAGATAGAGACAGATAGACAGAGAGGGACTCTCCAGTCCTGGGGCCAGCTGGGTCTCTGCCCCCGCAGCTCCCACCTCTAGCCACCCTGGGCCCTGTCCTGTATTGTCCAGCTTGCAGAAGTGCTGTCGCTCACAGGGGGACTGTGGACAAACCCCTGCCCTGGCAGCCTCAGGTTGGGGCTGGGGTGGTTAACTGCACCCAGGGACCCCCATGTCATGCCCACCACCCCGCCTGGCTCACAGACCCTGCTGTGCCCACCCACACCCTCCAGCCTCCAGAGCCGGCACGATCTTCAAGCCCTGGGAAAGGATGTTCCGGCCTGGGGCCCGGGGCCGCGCACATGCTCACCTTGTAGATGGCCATGGTGGACTTGTAGAACTGGTCCATCTCGGGGGCCATGGAATGGGCTGCGGCCCGGGTGCTGAGCAGGAGGCTGGGGGTGCTGGCAGGGCGGGGAGTGCTGGGGGTCGCTGGGGGAGCGCTCCAGTGCCCACCGCTTTAAGGGAGTGAAGAACGGACGTGGAGATGGAGGGCCTGCCGGTGGTGGCCCCGGGAGGAGGTGGCAGCTTAATTATTCACCAGCCAGGGATGTCAGAATGTGATCTGGGGCGTAACCAGACCCGGGGGAAGGCGTCCTGTGACGCGAGCAGGTTCGTGTGACCTGCCCTTCAATTATTTACCCCTCTGAGCGGCGGGCTGGTGGGCACGCGTGGACGGGCCATTCTCGTAGGTCACCTCCTCCTCCAGGCCGAGTCTCCCCCAAGCCCAGCAGTGTCCCCCGCCCCCTCCACCGCCTCCCATCTGCCCACATTGGGCACTGTCCACGTTATAGGGCCAGAGCTGCTGGGTGCCCTCCCTTGGGACCCTCCCCGACAGACCCAGCCCCTGAGGCCAAATGTACCCCCAGGCATCACCGTTCTCTGGCCTCTTTACCTGAAGCCACTCAGACCGCACTTCAAGGGCCGAGGCTCCCACATCTCCCACCGCCTGCCCAGCCCCTTTCACACTGGACCCGGGCCGGAACCTGGCCCTCCGCACTGGCTGTGTGACCGTGCCCAAAACCCCTGCCCTCTCTGGGTCTCATCCCCTGCCCCAGCAAGTGGGGCTCGCCCTCGCCCCCCCACTGTGGGTAAGTGGGCTTAGCTGCTGCCTCTGAATACCCTCACAGGCCTGATTTGGGGAGGCTGGAGCAGGGACATAGTATCCCCGGGGGAGCCTGGAAAACAGCAGTCCTCCAAGGGGGCACAGGAAGATGACAGTCAAGGCTGAAGGGAGCTGGTGGGTGCGGGGGCAGGGAGGGGGACAGCGAGCGCAATGGACACAACACAGATGAACTTGAATCAAACCATTTATTTCAGTTCAGGGCGGGGCCCCACCATCATCACTTCCTAAGGGGGCGGGGAGTGGATAACTGAAGTCCCAGGAGCGACCTTTGAGAGCTGAGCCAGCTCCCAGGGTGGGGCAGCCCCTGAGGGGTGCAGGCGGCTGCCTTGTGTGTTGAGGGCAGAGTTGGGCGGGGCCTGGGTTCCCCCTGCTGATGGGTGGGCAAAGGCCCGTTTCTCCACCCCCCTACCCCAGGGAAGAGGACAGAGGGTGGAAGGGGTCTTGGCAGCCCCCCCCCAGGGGACCTGGGAGACCCCCTTAGTATCTGAGCTAACAGGGCTAGGGGCCCAAGGGTCAGTTGTCCTTGGTGGTCAAGGAGAGGGCCCTAGTGAGGTGCTAGGATTTCTAAGCCTGGAATGACAAAAAGTACCAGAAGGCGGGACGGTGTGGGCAGGCCCCAGGACCAGCCTCGGGCACGAAGCCCAGCACCCTCTGAGGCCTGGTATGTCTGGTCTATAGATGCCGAGCTGCCTAGGCCCAGCTCTGCCCCGTGGTGCACTGGTTCTACACTGCCCGGCCTCTCCGTCAGGGGGGTCGGGGGTGGGGTGCTGGGGTGGGGGTGGGCCTAGTGGCCTCACGGTGAGAGCAGCAGCTGAATGAGTTTCTGGAACTGTTCCCGGTGCTCATAGATATAGACCTCCGTCTCCCACAGGGCATTGACCAGCACTGTGTCGTTGACTTCATCCAGCATGATGTCTGTCCCCAGCTGGGGGTTCAATCTGTCTGGGTCAAGGAGGAGGGGTCACCCCCGGAGGCTCGGCTTGCCCAGAGCCAGGGCTGGGGCGGGCTTGGGGCATGGAGCAGCCGCCTGAGGAGGGGGGAGTCCACACCAAGGGCTGTGGGGGTTAGTTCACTGGGTCTGGCCAGGCCTGGCCACGGGGCTGGGGCCCAAGGTCGGGGGCGCATGCCGGCTGAGACCTCACCTGAAGTACTGGATGTCCACCATCTCACACCAGGCTCGGGCCCGGTCCACGGCCCGCCCATCCGGATCCGTGCACTGGCAGGAAGCAGTCTCCGTGAGCATCCCACACACCCTGTACCCACAGACCCTGCCTGGGGATCCCCAGGTTCTAGTCTGGCTTAGCCACTCCCCAGCAGAGTCCCCCTGCCTGGGCTGCAGTGACCGTCCGGGCTGTGTCACAGAGGGGGTGGTCTGTGGTTTTCTCAGGTGGTTCGGCAGCACCTGACTCGGGGGGAGGGGCCAGGGCCTGAGCGGACAAGGCTTTTGTCCTCTGAAATTCTGGGCCTCCACATGCAGCCCTGTTTGAAGCGGGGGGCACCCGCAGTTAAAAGATGCTTGAAAGCCCTGGCCTGGAGATGGTCACGAAGGGCCCCTGCCGGCACTGAGACTGAATCGGGGACCCCCCGCCCCTGAGCTGGCTCACGAGGTTCAACAGAGCCTCTCTGACACCCGGGGTCCCAGGGGCTGAGACCCAGAGGGAAGAGGCCCTGGGGAGGGGCCATACTCACACAGTCCACCACCATCTTGCCCAGTTCCTTGGCCCCAAAAACAGTCTTGGCCAGCTCCCAGGGGTTGCTGGGACGGAATACATCCACACAGGTCACAGGCACCTGTGGGGACCTTCCTGTCCCCAGAGAGACCACGATGGAGAGCTTCTTCACCTTGCTGCCCTGGCCCTGTTGGGGACAGGACAGGGGTAGTGAGAGGAGGTCTTCCCGCCAGCGGACCCTTCCCCAGGCGGCAGAAACAGAGCCTGTGCTGTCCTCTCTTTGGCTCCCCAACGACCTCTGCTGCCAGTGTGCTGGGCGACCTCGACAAGTCCCCCCTCCACGCCCCCATCCGGGTCCTCCTCGCAGTAGGACGCGACTTAGAGGATGATTGAAGACCCTCCCCATCCAAATCTTTGAGCCCTCCCTTTTCCCAGAAGCCTGCCCTTCCCTGTCTGGCCACTAGAGGGCGCCTGCCTCTCTGACAACCACCCCTGCTGTATGTCACCCAGGGGCTGCGTCCTGGGCTCCCTGATGACCACAGTGAGACCCACAGCCAGCGAGGATGTGGCACATTAGGGGTCAGGCACTGTCCTCAACATGTTATGGAAAAGCACGTGGGCGCCTCACAACAGTCCCCATGCACGTACCATCAAGCCCCCGTGTGGTGGCTGCAGCCCAGGCAGAGCCAGGCCCCAAACCCTGAGGCCGTCCGGCTCCGAGGCCTGAGCCCGCGTCCCAGCACCTCTGCTGGTACACATGGGCCTGGCCGCACCTCTGTGCTCAGCTACTCTGGCTAAGCCCCCTTTCCGTTCCTCTGATCACTGTCTCTGCACGGTCTCCTCCTTAGAGGCCTCCTCCACGGGCCCTCGGTGAGCTTCCAGGTCTCCCAGCACAGGCTATCCTCCTCCTGGGCTCCCACACGGTCCTCTATCACAGCACCCCAAGCCCCTGGAGGGGCGCGTCCTTGTTTGCGGACAGCCCTGCTGACACAGGGCGAGCGTGTCCCTGGGGCTGGGCAGGGTAGCCAGCACTGCGGCGGCATCTACTGCGGTGCCTGCTGCTGTCCACCTTCGCCACTCGGTCCAGATTGGGCCTCAGGGTTCCTCTGCTTAGCAAAGAGCTCTGGGCAGACCCCCACCCTGCCGCCAAGCAGGTTCAAGTGTGAGATAAAGCTGCCGTTCAGTGCGCCAACGAAGGAACACGCCAATAAAAGCCATTTGCTCTCCTAGGAGCCAGTCCTCGGGAAGATCTGCTGAAACGGTGGTGGCTACAGGGGACGGTCGCGTCCAGCCCCTCTGACTCCAAGGCACTCTCACCTTGCGGATCAGGTCCTGGTTGTACTCATGGATCTCGGTCATGGCATCCAGCGTGGGATTGTTGGCCAGCAGCCCGCCGTCCAGGAAGCGCCCATTGGGCCGGAAGTAGGTGGGGGCCGCCCCGCTGCTCCGGGCAGCTCGCCACACCAGCTGCTCTGGGGGGAGGGAAGAGGGGGGCCCAGTGGCACAAGGGGCTGGTACAAGCCTGGGTGTGCAGGAAGAGGTCGAGAGGCTGGGGACTCTTCTGGAGCGGGACCTGCGGGCCACCTCTCTGGTCCCCCTGTCCTGTCTGGCAGGGTCCAGCTGAGCCCGAAGGCTCCCCAGTTCGGCGTGTCCTCAGCTGACACGGACACAGGGCAGTGCACAGGATGGGGGTGGGTTCAGGGTGCCCACGACTCCCCCCTGCCCACCCTCCACGCGGCCTCTCAGGCCGACGGTCTCCCACAGATGCAACAACCATGGTTTTCACCTGAGGGCTGGGTGGGAGGCTTCAGGTTGATATTCTGGCTGAAGCGGGGTTCCCGCTCGCACTCTGGAGCCTCGTAATTCCGGAAGAGGTGAAGTTCAGCGGGTTGTCGGTCCGAGAGCGTCCCTGTCAGCATCACCCTGCAGGGCAACAGAGAGCAAGACAGCGGACTTACCGGCCCCTGCAAACGCCCTTTGGCAGGTCATCCGAGCTACGGAAGGCCTGATCCTTTGACCCATCAGTCCTCGTCCTGGGAGTTCATCCAAAGACATTTTCAAGTGCCGTGGGAGACGGGCACACGCAAGGCTATTAACAGCAGCATCGGGGGATAGAACCAACCACCGGGAACAGCTGAAATGTCCATCAAGGGGATGGTCCGAGGCATCGCGGGTGCCCGACTCCATGGGGTCTGTGTCACTGCGGAATGGCTGAGACTATGTAGTGATAGGCGGTGAGTGCCAAGGTTCACGGTTAAGGGCACAAAGTAAGGTTTAGAACAGAGTGTGGAGTATGCCACCGTTTATTTAAAAACAACCCCCACCCCCTTGGGGTGCCTGGGTGGCTCCGACTTCAGCTCAGGTCATGATCTCACGGTTCTTGGGTTCGAGCTCCACATTGGGCTCTGCTTCAGAATTCGTCTCTCCCTCTCTCTCTGGCCCTCCCCTGCTCACTTTCTGTCTCTATCTCTCAAAAATAAATAAATGTAAAAAAAAAAAACCCCAAATCCCCCAAAATTGATGTACCTACTGGCTTGGTCAGAAGGACCCATGAGCGGAACCTAGGAGCAAGAGCCGCCTCTAGAGTAGGGGGCAGCGTGGTGACTACAGCTCACAGACAGCAGTGGGAGGAGCCTTCTCACCGTGTCACCTCTGATACTTCAGTGTTCCACCGTGTGAGTCTATAGCCTATTAAAGAAGGCTCTTGGGGCGCCTGGGTGGCTCAGTCAGTTAAGCCTCCGGCTTCGGCTCAGGTCAGATCTCACATTCGTGAGTTCAAGCCCCATGTCAGGCTCTGTGCTGACAGCTAGCTCAGAGCCTGGAGCCTGCTTCTGGTTCTGTGTCTCCTTCTCTCTCTGCCCCTCCCCCTCTCATGCTCTGTCTCTCTCTGTATCAAAAATAAATAAAATATTAAGAAATTCTGGTGGTAACCAGTGGTGGGTTACCCCATAATATGAAAAAAAAAAATAAAGAAGACTCTTACTTGTCTCAGACAAGACAAACATCCTTAAATAGTGTGGGGAGTGTGTACGGGCACAGCCCCCACCCGGAAGCTAATATGTACTAAGATCTTGCAAATATCCTGGCTCTTTGATCTGAGAATTCCATTCTGGAAAATCTATCCTAAAGGAATAATCTGAGCTATAGTAAGAGGTTCTGGCATAAAACTATGCATTGCAGTATAATTTATTACAGTAAAAAATGGACTGGGCTGGGGCACCTGGCTGGCTCAGTCAGAGGAGCCTGCGACTCTCGGTCTCGAGGTCATGAGTTTGAACCCCATGGTGGGCTAGCGATTATTAAAAAAAATAAACTTAAGAAAAAATAAACGGTAGCAATAGGAGGGGTAGGTAAATAAAATGTTTTGCACCCATTCCAAATGTGCTGGCCGACTAACAAAGAGATATGTTTGCTATGTTGTAAAGAAAACACACAAGAAAGGGAATAAAAACTCTGCTTCTGCATAGGAAAAATATATTAGTTTTCCATTTCTGGGAATACTGTGGAAAATTTATTTGAACCTCCCCACTGAACAAAAAGTGAAATGCTGGAAAAATTAGTTTTAAAAATCCTGGCTGCCTCAGATGGTTCAGCGTCCGACTTCAGCTCAGGTCACGATCTTGCGGCTCATGGGTTCAAGCCATGCACTGGGCTGTCTGCTGTCTGCACAGAGCCCACTTCAGATCCTCTGCCCCGCCCCATGCTCTCTGTCAAAAATAAACATTAAAAAAAGAATAAAAATAAAACACAGAAGACCTGACAAGACAGAAAGGAAATTCCAGGGTAAGCTCTGAGGATAAGCAAAAACCCAGAGAGATAAGTGAAGCACAGACCCAGGTTTGACCTGAGGCAGATACCGAACTCAGTACTTCTGAGCCTCAGTGTTGATGGCCTCGTGCGGCTGGGAGACAAAAGTCAAAGCCCAGGGCCACCAAAATCTCAGGGTCTAATGGGAGACCCCCAAATTAGGTTGGGACCCCAAAGGATTACACTCTTGGGTAAGGAGGAGCCAGAAATAAACCTGTCCCTTTCCTACCCCAGAGCCTGTGAACAAAGTTGTCTTGGCATTGGATAAAGGAGAGAGAGAGAGAGAGCTAACCCTCCTGCAGATTTGTAGTCTAAATTCATATCACCTCAGGGACTCCCCAAACCTGCATGTCAAAAATTTAGTTTTAGTGGCCCTAGACGGTAGGGTACTTAGGTACCCGAAAGACACAACAAACACTCTGGAGGAAGATACTTACATTCTAGGTCACAAAGAATCTACGCATATGATTTTTCCACACTAAGGAACACCACACAGTAAAAAAGGGAGGGGAGGACACACAGTGAAATAAAATGTCACAACTGAAAACCAGTATAAACCAACATGAACAGTAAAACATACCGACAAAGACCACAGATATTTGAGTCCTTGAACAAAGATTATAAAACAGCCACGCTTCCTACGTTTAAAGAAAAACATTGTGTGATAAAAATCGTCTGGGAGTAGGAAACTATAAGTAATGACCTGGAAGAATTGAAGAGGAACCAAAGAGAACGTCTAGAAATTTGAAAAATAAAAAAGCAATAGGATAAAAGTAAACCAATGGATAGGTTAAGTGGACACTTAGGTAACGCAAAAGAGAGAATTAATTCGTTAATTGGAAAATAGGTAAGGCATTGTCTGGAGCACCACAGAGAGAGGAAGTTGCTAGAAACAGACGACAGAAAAGGTCTAGCGTATGACAAACTGGGGTTCCACAAGGAGAGAAGAGAGAAAATTAGGAAGAGGCAAGGGTTGAAGAGATAGTAACTCAGGATTCCAGAACTGAAGAGAGTCAACAATCCAAAGATTCAAGCCTAATACATCCCATGAAGGATAAACTGGGAGTAATTCATATCGGGCAGAAGGCACGTGGTCACAGATGGAAGTCTGAGATGCAAAAGAGACTGGTGCAAAGATGTCACACACACACACACGCACACACACACACACGCACACACACACACATGCACATACACACACACACGCACATACACACACACGCACATACACACACATACACACACGCACACACACACATGCACATACACACACGCACACACACATGCACACACACACATGCACGCACACACGCACGCACGCGCACACACACACACACACACACGCACACACACAGCCAATGGTGTGCAGGAGCCAGCTAATCCTGGCTTGTAGGAACCTATTGCTAAATCCCACCAGGTGGTTATTGAATAGTTAGTAACTTGAAATTGGCCACGGTGGGAGTATTCATGCTATGGGAATTAGCAAACACTATAAATCAGGGCTTCTTCCCCCCCGAGATCTGGTTTACCAGCACATTACTGGATATGTCTAAAGGATAAATATAAATGAAAACCAACTTCAAAAGGTAATAATAATGTTTTGTGAGGGTTAAAAAAAAAAGGATGGAATTAACTTATTTTCAAATCCTTGATTATCTGAGGGGAGGGTAATGGTATCCATTAAATTAAGGCTTTCGTAAATGAAATATGCACTAAGAAAAAAAGAAATGAGTGCAACTATTTCAAACTATGGGGAGGGAGGGATATAATGATCAAAATTATTCAGCAATTCTAAAAGAAGGCAAGAAAGAGAGAAGAAATGCAGAACAAAATAGGATGGTACACATCATCCCAAATAACCAGTAATTATACAAATAAAAACGGGCCAGCCATATAAACTGTCAGATTAACCACATGAACCTTCTGAGAGTCAAATCAATCAACTAAATCAGACTTAACTAGTTATCTTAAATCAATATATTACTATGCATTTAAAACCTATAAATGGACTAAATGCTCTAGATGAGAACAAACAGTAACAGATTAGATTAAAAAAAATTCCCACTATAGCCTATTTACCAAAGATATCTCTAAAACCTAAGGATTGGGGCCCTTGGGCAGCTCAGTCGGTTGAGCGTCTGACTTCGGCTCAGGTCATGATCTCACAGATTGTGGGTTTGAGCCCCGCATCAGGCTCTGTGCTGACAGCTAGCTCAGAGCCTGGAGCCTGCTTCAGATTCTGTGTCTCCCTCTCTCTCTGACCCTCCCCTGCTCATGCTGTCTCTGTCTCTCAAAAATTAAAAAACAAACAAACCCATAAAACATAAAGATTCAAAGAAAGTTTAATTAAAGGATGAATGCAGATCATCATACAATTATAAGCAAAGAAAGCTGATGTCACTATATTGGTATGAAGACAAAACAGGCTTTAAAGCAAAAAACATTCCTAGGATAAAGAGCTGTTTCATAATAAAAGATGCCAGTCACTAGAAATATATGTAAAAATTTAAATATATATGCACTTAATAGCACTGTGTCAAAATATTGAAAGAAAAGTTGTCAGCACTAAAGGGCAAAAGGGCAAGTTCCCAGAGTAGAAGATTTCAATATGTCTCTCTCAATAATCGATAACATTAAGTAGACAAAGAATTCTTAAGGATATAGAATACCTGGACATTTTTATTTTATTTTGTTATTTTTTTTATTTGAGAGAGAGAGTGTGCATGTGAGTGGGAAAGAGGGGCAGAGGGAGAGAGAGAGAGAGTCTTAAACAGGCTGTAGACTGAGTGTGGAGCCTGACGCATGGATTGATCCTACAACCCTGGGATCATGACCCGAGCTGAAATCAAGAGTTGGATGTTCAACCAACTGAGTGCTCCTGGAAATTTTAAACATTTCTAGCTGGTGTGACTTAATCAATTTGTGCAGGATCCATATTCTTTCAAATTAGACGTGGGACATTTATAAGAAATGACTGTACAAGTCCACAAATCAAGTCTTGACACATTTTTAAAGGCTGAAGTCATACAGAGCATATCCTCTGGCCATGAAGCAATTAATAACAAAAACACAACCAGAGAATTCTCTAAGTTTAGAAATTGAGAAATGTATTTTTAAGAACTTATGATTAGGGGCGCCTGGGTGGCTCAGTTGGTTAAGCACCCAACTTCATCTCAGGTCATTATCTGTGGGATCACAGTCTGTGGGTTCAAGCCCCACAATGGGCTTTATGCTGACAGCTCAGAGCCCAGAGCTTCAGATTCTATCTCCTTTTCTCTCTATCCTTCCTCACCTCACGCTCTCTGAAAAATGAATAACCTTTAATAAAAATTTAAAAAAAGAACCTATGATTAAGAAATTATAGTGAAAATTAGGAAGTATTTAGAACCAAACAATCATAAACCTGCTTACGAGATATCATTAAAACAGTTCTTAGAGGGGCACCTGGCTAACTCGTCAGAAGAGCATGCAACTCTTGATCTTGGGGTTATGAGTTCAAGGCCCATGTTGGGTGTAGAGGTTGCTAAAAATAAATAAACTAAAAAAAAAAAGGTCTTAGAGAAAAATGTTTAGACTTACACATATGCACACACATTATACAGTTGAACAGAAAGTTAAAAATCAAGGAGTTAAAAAATAACAGCGAAATAAAACCAAAGAGAGTATAAGGAATAAAAATAAGAGCAGAAATAAATGAAACTAAAACACACACAAGAGAGGACTAATAACTGTCCAAGAATTGGTTTTCTGAAGGACCAATCCAATGGAAAAAACTGTGGCCGAACTGATAAAGGAGAGAGGTATCCATAATTATGACTGAAGGGGCCATCACAGCGGATGCTGCAGACATTAAACAGATTATAAGAGAATATTCTGACAACTCTATGCCAATAAGTTTGAAGATCTGATGAAATGGACATCTTCCTAGAAAAACAGAACCAAAACCAAGTCAAGAAGATGTTTAGAATATTCTACCATTAAAGACACTAATCCCGTCATCAACAATCTTTCTTGAAGCCAACTCCAGGCCTTGAGGACTTCCCTGGAAAATTCTACTGAACACTCCGGGAAGAATTAAACCTTTATTAAACGAATTTTCCAGAAAATAGAAAGTGGGAAACACTCCCTCAAAACCAAAACCCAGCAGCTCCCAAATGGGAAAACACAGTCCTGCTCCCTCAGGAACATGGGATGCAAAATATCAACCAAATATTGTTGGGGTGCCTGGGTGGCTCAGTCAGTTAAGCGTCTGACTGGGTTCAGGTCATGATCTCGTGGTTCGTGAGTTCAAGCCCCATGTCGGGCTCTGTGCTGACAGCTCAGAGCCTGGAGCCTGCTTTGACTTCTGTGTCTCCCTCTCTCTTTGCCCCTTCCCTACTCACACTCTGTCTCTCTCTCTCTCTCTCAAAAATAAGTAAACATTAAGAAAAGTTTTTTTTAAAAAGAAACAAAAAGAAACCTTAAAAATTAAATAAAAGTAAACAAAATATTCTGAGCCAATGGAACCCCTCAGCCCTCTCTCTGTACAAGGCACCAGGCCCTGAGAGCGGGAGCTAGGAAAGGTGCCCATGCACTGTGTGAACAGCAGCGTTATCTGTAATACTCAAAAGATGGAAACAACCCAAAGGTCCATAACAGATGAACGGACAAACGCAGTGTGGTGAATGCACACAGCAGCACATCATTCAGCCTTGAAAAGGAAGGAAATTCTGACACATGCGACAACTTGGGTGAAGCTCAAGGACATTACGCTCAGTGCAAGGCGTCAGCTGCAGAAGGACACATACTGTGTGGGCCCCTTACAGGAGATCCCTGGAGTCGTCAAAATCACAGAGAGAGAAAGTTGAACGGCGCTTGCCAGGGGTTGGGGGAGAGGCCAGTGGAGAGGTGCTTAATGGAACAGAGTTCCAGTTTTGTGGGATGGAAGTCTGGGAGGTCAGTGGGATACCAACCAGTGAGTATCCTGGACGCTCACTCAGCTGCACTTTGGATGAGATGATACATTTTATGTTATGTATATTTGACCACAATTAAACATTGTAAAATGAACACGAGGTATCCCTAAAAATGTGTACATTAGAGCAACATATGCGTAAACGTGTGGTCTACAAAACACAGGAAGTACCTGAACAGATACGAACCCCCGATTTCTCTACAGAGAAAATTCTAAAACCGCATTGAGAAACTTCGAACAAACAGAATGTGTTTCTATATTCTCTAATTGGAAAGCTCCGCGTTTCCAGATGTCCTTTCTCCCCCCACCCCAAATACACTTACAGTTCAATGTGATCTCAATAAAAATCCCAGTTGGATTTGATATTCTGGAGAATTTGACGATCTGATGTTACCATTTACCCGGAAGCCCAAATAGCAACAAATAACCCTTGAACCAACGGGCCAGGTGCTTTCTAAATAGTAACCTTTTTCCTCCTCATGAAAACCCCCAGGAGGCAGGTAGTACATTATTTCTATTTTTTTGAGAAGAAACTTGAGAGTACTTGCTCTTTTTTTTTTCTTTTTAGTTTTATTTATTTCGAGGAAAAGAGAGTGGGGAAAGGGCAAAGAGAGAATCCCAAGCAGGCTCTGCACTTTCAGCAATGAGGCCGATGTGGGGCTCCATCTCACATACATGATATCATGACCTGAGTTGAAAAAAAAGAGTCCGATACAGGGGCGCCTGGGTGGCTCAGTCGGTTAAGCGTTTGGCTTTGGCTCAGGTCATGATCGCACAGTTTGTGGGTTTGAGGCCCACATCAGGCTTTGTGCTGACAGCTAGCTCAGAACCTGGAGCCTGCTTCAGATTCTGTATCTCCCTCTCTCTCTCTGACCCTCCCCTGCTCACACTGTCTCTGTCTCTCAAAAATAAATTAAAACCATAAAAAAATATAAAAAAAACCCAAAAAACGAGTCAGACGCTTAATGAACTGAGCCACGCAGGAGCTCAGGGCACTTGCCCCTAACCACTTCTCCATGGTGCCTCCAAGAACGGCCATGATACCCTTGAAGACAGACACGGTGGCCGCCCTGTGGTCCCAGATCCTGGGAAAGCTGGAGAACGGAGCTCTGTGGCCAGGGCATGGGCACAGGCACCCAGCCCACGGAACAGAACACAGAAGCAGTGGAGCAAGGAGCGCCAAGCCACCACTGCGGAAGCGCAGCCTGTAGACATGGAGGGAAAGACAGGCTTCTTCACGGATGAGGCCGGGGCAACTGGCTATTCACGTGGACAACATGAAATTGCGTCTCCCCTCACACAAAACTCAACTCCAAATTGGTAAAGACCTAAACGTGAAAGGCAGATCTAGAGAGATCTTTGACTAGACAAAAAAATCGCTTCCCGCCTCAAGCTTAAGGAAGGGTTCTTGAACAGACACAAAAAGCACAAACCATAAAAAGAAAAACAATGATAAATTCTACTACATTAAGAACATCTGCTCATCAGAGATGCTGGGGTGGCTCCGTTGGTTAAGCGTCCGGCTCCTGATTTGGGCTCAGGTTATGATCTCTTGCTTTGTGAGTTTGTGTCATGCGTCAGGCTCAGCCCTGGTGGCTCAGGTTCTGCTTGGAATTCTCAATCTCTTCCTCTCTCTCTCTTAGCCCCTCCCCTGCTTCTGCTCTCCCCCACTCTCTCTCAAAATAAATAAAGAAACTTAAAATTCATTCATCAACAAAACGCTGTAAGTCTATATAGATTTCAAATCTATATATCCATCAAAGGACTAGTTTTCAGGATATAAAAATCACTGGGGCACCTGGGTGGCTCAGTTGGTTGAGTGTCCTACTCTTGATTTTGGCTCAGGTCATGATCCCAAGGTCATGGGATCGAGCCCTGCCCTCCAGCTCCACACTGAGCATGGAACCTGAGATTCTCTCTCTTTCCTTTTGCCCCTTTCCCCTGCTCATGTTCTCTCTCTAAAATAAAATAAAACAAAATAAAATAAATCATTAAAAAGCTTCCGAGCCCTTCGGGATTGTGGGTTTGAGCCCCACATTGGGAGTAGAGATTACTTAAAAATAGATACATACATACTCAGAAGTCTCTGGACCCCCAAATCCCACAACCCCATTTTACCAAAAATAGGCAAAACATCTGAACAGGAACTTTACAAAAGAGGAAATGCAAACAGCCTCTAAACATATACAAAGGTGTTCAACTTCCGCAGTAAATTAGGACAATGACAATTCAGGCCACATGACGACACCACCTTAGTTAGACCCCTCCCCCAATATCTGTAAAGATAAAAATGTTTGACAACAACAGCCAAACGTAAGCAAGAATGCAGAGTGAGAAGAACTTCAAACATGGCTAATGGCAGAGAAAACAGAAACCACGCTTTGAAAAAAAGAGTTGGTCAGAATCTAACGGCTGAGGCCATCCATTTTCTGAGTGGTGGGAACGTGTTCACCCGTGGGCCAGAAATCAGGTCCCAAAGTGTCCACTATAGGGCTCCTCCCCAGAGGTTCTAAGTGGAAGGTACTAGGTACTAGGAGGCGTAAACTGTGGGCATCGCCATGCAGTTCACCCAGCGGCAGGGGCCACGCTGACAAACGTGACATGGACGGAGGGAAGCAAGAACATAAAATGAGTCCGGCCAAGCCCAGAGACAGGCAAGACTGAAACCACGCTGTTCCGGGCTGCAGTCACAGGTGGTGAAATGGTAGGAGAGTCCAGGAAGTCCGAGTCACAGCAGTCGGGAGGACAGCGCCCCCTGGCGGCAGGGCAGGAGTTGTCACGGGGACGGGCACCTGCTCAAGGGGCTTTTGGACTTGGCTGGTGGTTATGTGGGTGTTTGCTTTATAATTATTCACTGAACTGGTTTATGTACTTTTCTAAACGTATGTTCTAGTTCACCGTTTAAAAAAAGGAGCAAAAATGTCTAGGATAAAATATATTAAAATGTTTAAAAAAAAATAGTTATCTTCAGGGGCGCCTGGGTGGCTCAGTTGGTTAACCACCCGACTTGGTTTTGGCTCAGGTCACGATCTCACAGTTAGTGAGTTCGAGCCCCAGTTAGTGAGTTCAACTGCGGAAGTTGAACACCTTTCTATATGTTTAGAGGCTGTTTGCATTTCCTCTGCCTGGGATTCTCTCCCTCCCTCTCATTCTGCCCCTCCTCTGCTCTGTCTCTCAAAATAAATAAAACTTAAAAATAAATAAATAAAAACAATAGTTATCTTTTGGGTTTTACTACATGGATGAGATTTTCCTTCTTTTTTACTTTCTGTATTTGCTGGATTTTCTTAAAAGACTAGTTATTATTCTTAAATGAAAAAAGAAGAGGGGGGAAGCTTTATTATGAAAAGAACTCCTCCCTAACCTTCTAGAGCCTCATTCATAAGTTACTTCCTCCAGGAAGCCCTCACGACCGCCTGGCCCTCAGGCCCTCAGTTCTCTCTCTCTCTCCTCCCTACCCACACCCCTTCCCCACACAGTCAGTCAGCTCGTGAACACTGTTCAGTGCCCAGCTCTGGGGCAGGCACTGTGCCGGATGCTGGGGCTACAGACCAAAAAAACACAACAGGTGGCCATGCTTCTGCCTCAGGGAGCTCAGGCCCGGCAGGTAGACAGATCCGGAAAGCTGGGCTGTAGCTCTTCTGGAACTTCTCAAGCACGTGCAGCCTTGCATGGCTGTCACTTTTCAGGTCACTTATCCCCCACCCAGACTGCAAATGATGCACCGCCCCCCTTGGACAGGGGCGCACGGTTGAGGGGAGGGGGCAACAGCAAACGCGGGGGGAGGGGGTCCTCGAGCGTCCTCTGGAAGCCTCTGGTTCACTTGGGAAGAAGCTTCTCGCCACCCTGGCCCCTCAGCTCTAACCAGACCAGAGGGTGAGTCCTCTGCCCACCCCCCGACCCTCGCCCAGGAACAGCCACGGCCACGGTGCTCCTGTTGCAGACTTACTTGGGTTTCTTGACGTCAGTCATCTTGGTGTGCTCCCCAAACTCGCGCTTCAGGAACTCCTCCAGGGGCCCCGACTCGTAGGGCCTCGAGCCTCGGAACACCTCGTCTTTCATTCGGAAGTACACGCCCCGCATGTAGGCCATGGACTTGCCTAGGAACAAGGTCGGGGTGACACGAGGGCCACACCGACTGCACAGAACGGCAGTGGCCAGCAGGCAGAGGGATGGCAGGAGGGGACCGGGTTTACTTAGCCCCTAACCAAGCTTGGGCTTCTGGGCCCCTCTGCTCGAGAACTTTCTGCAGAGGCAGAAATCCCCTTCGGCAGCCGGGAGCCTCTGCGTGTAATTCTGTGTTCCCAGTTTCATACTGTTTTCCTTGAAGAGCGCCCCGAGAGCGAAAGGGCTTGTGAATGGAATCTAGATCCCACCTCATCTGACTCAGAGTAGAAGGGCCAGCCCTGCCCGTGGGCCTCTTGAGGACAGGCAGGAGGGGCAGGCCGCACCTCGCCCGCGGCCTGTGCCGTGCAAGCAGGGGGGCTGCGCAGAGGAGGGTGAGTGCCCAAATGAGACGTGCACTGGCTGACTTCTCGAATCTCTCCCATGGCCCCCGGGAGTCTAAAGAATGAAGTGACCCCTTCTGGGGGAGGCCGGGACCTCCACCGTGGACCTTATGCCCCGCCAAGCGGAGGCAGATCTGAGATGGCTTTGCTCTCATGGAAGGCAGAACTGGGGACCAAGGAGGGGACGTGGGGCCCCTGATGCCAGCAGTTTGCTGACTGATGATCCTCCTCTTCCCAGAGCTCCACGGGATGCTGCTCTCAGCTGCCTCCTGAGCTGGCCGTCCCTGACGCTTCAAACTGCTGGGCCATGGCCCTCCTCACACAGTGAATACCCAGGTACCTGCGGTTTCCCCAGGGGACTGGGGCTCCCTGAGCTGGAGCCTGGACCTGACTCGGCCGCGTCCCCAGTGCCCAGCACAGGCGTGGCCTGGGGGCAGGAGCGGCCTCTCCTGGTGCCTCCAGGCGCTGGGGCAGGGTGGCAGGCCAGGGATGCCAAGGCAGAGGATAATTCTCGCTGGGGCGGTTGCTGGTTCTGGGAGGGGCCCCCATAGGCAGCATCACGCAGCCCAGAAAGTTCCACAAAGGGGACAATGCTTGTGTGGAGACGAGCTGCCCAGAGCCTGTCTGTAGGGGAGGCGCTGCAGTGAAAGGCTCTGTGGCCTTGGGAAGTGCAGGGCTGAGAGTCTAGGGAACTGTCCCAGCCCCGGCAACCCCATGGGTGGGCTACGTGACTTGGGGTCACCTCTCCTGCCGGGGACTTAATTTCCCTGGGGGTAAAATGAGACGTGCTGGCCGGGCCTCTGGCATTCTGTGGCTCTGTGGCTCCTCATCCCTCAGACCACCCATGCCATCCACCATCAGTACGGTTTGCCTTGTTTCTAGCAGGTTCTGAGGCCCTGCAGTGCCTGCCTCATAAGGCTACGGGGAGGAGTCTAAGGCAATTGATATAAAAATGGTTCCTACACTGAAAAGCAGCTCCTTCTGTTCCCCATGCAGGGCAGGGCACCAAGCCCGAGCCCACCTCCAAGCCCTTCTCTTCCCAGCCTCAGACCCCAACACCCTCACCACCCCCCCCACGAAGGGCTTACAGGCCTTCCCCTTCCCAGTGACTCTCTTTGCAAAGCTCTGAAAAAAAGCTGAGCCTAATTTGAGGGCAGATCCCAACTCTCCCTCCCCCGGGGCCCTGCCCCCACCGCCCAGGAGGCTGCCCTCACTGTGCAGAATGGCCAGGGCCAGGATGCCTCCCGTGCTGGTCCCCGCCACCCAGTCAAAGAGATCCTTGGTGGCGACACCCGAGGCCTTCTCAATGGCGATGAGGAGCTGGATGATGACCAAGCCTTTCACGCCCCCTCCGTCCAGGCAGAGCAGGTGGTCGTGGCTGTGGTGGGGACAGGAGTGGGAGAGAAGAGAGCCCATTACAGCCCAATACCTCACGTGGGCCTGTGTCCCTGAGCATCTGTGAGCATGTGAGACAAGGCGCCGGGGAGCTCCAGTGCTGCTGGGCTTTTGGGGGAGAGGTGGGAAGGGGGAGCACAGTCAGTGAGGAGATAAACGGATAGCATTTCAGGAGGGGGAAATGCAGGAATAAAGGGAGGGGCCAGCAGACCCTCTCCCGCCAGGTTTCGGTCTGGTAGCATTGAAATTCCCAGTCCAGGGCCTGACCGGAAGCAGGTGCCTGAGAAAAGTCTGTTTGGATTAAACAAGGCTGGGGGAAGGGCTACCCTGTAGCCAGGAGCAGGGGTGGAGAGAGAGGAGCAGGGCAGGGAGGAAGCACCATCTCTATGCCAGGAGCTGTGAGGGGCTTTCACCGGTGGGAAGTCACTTAAACGTCCCAACCCCCTTGGAGGCAGGCGCTCCCTGCTCCCTGTGCCCCTCAGTGAAGGAGCGAAGGAATGAAGCTCAGAGGTTAGGTGACCATCCAAAGTCACAAGATGGGGAAGTGATGAGGGCAGACCCAGAAGGGGGGTGGGAGGGGCTAGGGGGGAGGGTATGCTGACTCCTGGGTCACCTGCTCGGGCGACAGGCCCGGACACGTCTCCCTGGGTCCTGCCCTGCCCAGCTCCCTGCTCTATGGCCTCCACGGTCAGTGCTCAGACTCAGACCTGGTCTCATCCATCCATCTCGGCTTAAATGTCACAGCCAGAGAGAAGGCTGCTCTGATGCCATCAGCCCCTTGCTGCAGAGCACTTCTGCCTCCCATAAGCAGGGGGCGGGGTGGTTTGTTCCCTCGGTCACTTTCTTCCCCAGGGCAAGGACCACCTTTCCAGTGCCCTCGGGAAGCATCCAATAGACTAGCCAGTAAATGGAAGAGGCCTGGGTGGCCCACCTCCAGGGTTCTCTTTCTGAACAAGCTGCCCAGCCTTGCAGCAAGCCCAGAGCGGGGCAAGGGCTGCTGGGCTGTCACTGGAAGCCCTCAGGGACCAGAGAGGCCAGAACAAATACCAAGAGACCCTCCTGAGGACGCAGGGCTTACAACGGAGACATCAGCCCACAGGGCGCGACGCAGAGCTACGTGGCTCACAGCCTTTAGTGGGGAGGTCCCCACAAAGCTGTCCTGAGGGTCGCCTCAGTCCCTCCTCCAGGGAGAGGACTCAGGCTGCTGCAAACCGTCAGGTCCCGCTGGAGAATCTGCCTCCTCTCTTACTGGTTGGGACATGCCAGTCCTCCCTCTGGTGCCTTCCTCAGCCCCCTTCAAGTGTACACGTGTGTACATGCGGGAAGTGCAGTGGGAGTGGAGAGCCAGAATGCTGATGCAGCGGGTGGAACCCCCACAGTGCACATAAGGGGTGGCCTTGGGGAGAGTAGGACATACCAAGGGGAAGCTGACCCTTCAGGCAAGGCGGGGCAGAACCACCTGTTGCCACGGGCTGGCCCTAGGAGCTGGGGCTGTGTCTGTGGACAGAGAGTGTGCCCTGTGGGGGCCGGCGCTACAGATGTGGTGGCAGCAGAAAGGGCCCGGATGCGGAAGAGGGGGGCTAGAGTCGCTGCTCTGATACTCACGGTGTGACCTTGAGCAAGGCGCTCCACCTCTCGGGGACTCAGGTTCTGCCTTGCGAAACAAGAAACCCACTCCCTCCCTAGGAGAGCTGTTGGGGACACAGGGCGGTCATAAACGGAGAATAAGAAAGCACAGGGCAGATGGAGCGCAGTCGACTGCACACGCGTCCGTGCTGGGAAGTGCGGAGCTGGCAGGCACTGCTCTTGAGGTCCCGAGGACTGCCCTCAGGGACAAAGGCTTCTGCTCTTTGTGCCCATCCCCCAGGCCTGCCTCCAGGAACCAACCTGGATGTACAACGGGTGCTGGGGAGTCCGCCTGCCCCACCAGCTCTGTGGAGGGAAGCAGGGCAAGGGAGCCAGAGGGGAGCATCGCAGAGGGGATCTGGATCTGGGTGACCGCCCCCAACAAACCAACACAAGGTCAGGAGGGAAGGGACGGCCAGCTCTGTCATGTAACCCGCAGCCTGCACGGTCGCTGAGGAGAGAGCAGACCCGGGCTCTCTGAAGACCCAGTCCCTTGGCTGTGAACTACAGAGGCCGCAAGCCAGGTCATAGGGCCATGGTGCGGACTAGACGACAGCCCCAGGCTGCTGGAGGGCACCAAACAGAGGCCTCGCCACCCCCTCCCTCCGCCCTCCACTTACGTCCGCTTCTCGTCCCTCATGGAGTTCAGGATGAACGCTGGCTTCCGGGCCCGGGAGATGTGCACGATGTCCTGCAGTTCTGCGAGGCACAGGGCAGGGGGGGCTGGGGCCACGCAGTGCCAGGCCCCTCCCCCCAGTCCCATGGGCCCTGAGAGCAAATCTGGAGCTGAGCCCTCACCATGCTGGCCTGAGGGGGAGCACCTTGCCCCCCGCCGCCAGGAAGGGCTCTTTGTCTCAGGATGCAGCTGAGCCAGAGGCCCCTGGCGCCTTGGGGTGAAATGGGGTAGAGTGCAGAGGGGGGCTCCTGCTCTGGGAAGTACCCCTGCCCCCGCCCGGCCAGCTCCCAGATTCTCCGCAGTGCTTTCCCCCAGAGCCCCAGGGCACAAGCACCCCTTCCGTGTCCTGCACTTTTCAGCCCACAGAGCGCTTTTTCAGGCATTGGGCAAGTGTAGCTGCTGACAGCCACCATCACCAGAAGCCTTATTCCCAATTTACGAATGAGGCTCAAAGAGGCTACGTAACTCGTCCACGGTCATTTAGCCAAAAGGAATGAGTCAGGATGCTCCTTGGGGTTTAAACCCATGAGCGCAGGGAGATCACCAACCACTCTTCAGACGCTGCTTGCCCTCACCCCAGGTCTGGAACCTTCCTCAGCGGCCTCTCAGAGCAACTGCACCCACCACTCTGCCCATGTTCTCCTCTGGGCCGGAGCCCGCCCACCCGATGGACTGGCGCCCCCCAGGCGCGGGCCTGGCCCGGCACCGCCATGCCATCGGATTCTGAGCGCCCTCCCCACCACTGGGCAGAGTCTGGAAGCAGCAAAGCAAGAAGGCAGGCTGCAAGGCAGTGGGTCTCCGCTTCACCAGAGCGAGTGGCCAGCAGGGGAGGGGAGACAAGCGGAGACTGGCCTGGAGGTGGTGGCCAGAGCGCCGGGGGGAAGGTGGCGAGGATGGTGCGTGTGTCCAGGCAGGAAGCTGAGAAAAGGGCACCAGAGCTACAGCTAACTCGGGGCCGGCCGGGCTCTGCAGCCCCTCCAGGCCCAGGGCATTACCCATTGGACGCTGCGCCCCAGGCCCACCATCCGGCCTGGCTTGGGTGACTGCCTGCCTGCAAAATTGAGAGATAAAGACGGGATTGGGGGGGCAAGTCCTAGACGGGGACGGGCAGGGGAGCAGAGAGGAGGAGCCGTAAGGACTAACTGTGGCCGCTGGCTCTGTCTCTTCTGGCTCCTGGCTGGGCCGGGCTATCCAGGCTGGAGGTGCTGGTGTGTGGAAGCTTCTACAGCAGGGGAAACAAAGGCCACCTTGCCAAGGACTGGTTTCCGACTGCCCTGGTCAGGGCACCCTGCTCTCACACAGCTAGGCCCTGGTTGGGTCAGCCCACGGGAAGCCCAGAGAAGGGACCCCATCTCCTTGGGGGCCATCTCCGGGGGAACCGAGGACACCTAGGGGCAGATGCAGGTTGCCTGACCATGTTCAAAAGCCTGTAGGTCACCAAAGGGCCAGCAGGGGACGGACACACAGGCCCCAGGCCTGACTGAGAACCGGCAGGGAGGCAGACACACCCCCTTGTTGAAGCCAGAGGGCCAGGAGCGCTGGACCCCAACAGCATTCATCACTGCCCACCCTGAGCTTCACAGAAGAGGCCGTGAAAGTGCTCACCTCACAGGGGCCACGGGGATGCCCAGACCCGGGACCAGAAATGGACTGGGGCCATTGGCCAGGGACGCCCCCCACCCCAGGCCTCTGGGCTCCATGGGCGCGGCCACCCCCAGAGGCTGACAAATCCTGCCTCGGCCTTCCTTGTTCCTTTCAACTTCTACCCTGGGCCCCCGTTTCCTTCGGATCAGGACTGCTCTGATCCCAGCGCCGGGGGCCCCCTGGAGGGGAGGGCCTGTGGCAGGAAAGAGGCCTACCTAGGTTTAAGCTGATCGGTGGGGGCTGAGATCTTTCCAGGGAGAACAGGGTGTGATGTGTCGTAGTGGAGCCCTGCTCCGAGGGGGCCCCTTGGGTGAGTGGGAGGCGGTAGTCGGCCCCTACGTCTTTCAGCAGAGTTAAGAGCGTCTTCCTGGTGACAACTAGTAGGGTTTGGGGAGGGGAGATCACACAGGATCACAACTGATGCCCACAGGCGAGTGAGAGGCCCCACAATTCCACACACGGTCCCCTCGCTCATCTACCGGGCGGCCTGGGTATGTGGGGGAACCGGGTGCCCCAGAGGCCTGACCCCACCCTGAAAGGGCGTGCTGACTGCAGTCAGTTCCAGCCCAGGAGCTTCCTGGGGCCCGGGGCAGGCGCTGAGGTCGACCTCAGAACCCAGAAGGAGGTCGAGGTTACCTGGTCTGAGTATCTGGGAACTAGGGGACCCCCTCTTTCCCTTCACTTTGGTCAGGAAAACGGGATCCCCACTTCCATATACACATCTCTACACGCTACCATGAATGGCTAGAAATAAAAAAGTTAAAAACAGTAAAAGAAAAAACCCAATGGGGTGCCTGGGTGGCTCAGTCCATTAAGAGTCCAACTCTTGACTTAGGCCCATGTCATGATCTCGTGGCTGACGGGATTGAGCCCCGTGTCGGGGCTGCAGGCGCACCAATTCTCAAAACTGCTGAATGCAGAGATCCTTCCAGAGCCTCAGAGGGACCGGCCAGCTCGTGGGCATTCACCCTCATCCAACAGGGTGACTAAAAAGGATGTCACAAGAAGGAGCGTGGGCACGCCTGTGCACCCACAGCAACCTCCATGGATCCCCAAAACCCCCAGAGGGGGCCCAGGCTTCTGCTGAGGATGGTCTTTTTCCAGCCCTGACGCCGGAGCTCTCCAAGCAAGCATGCAGTGTGTGCCTCTGCCCGCGTGCACAAGGGCGTGCGCACACACTTCTGTGGTGTTGGGCATGCATCCACCTGCAGCGGTGGATTCCAGCGAGCAGCTCCACCCTGGGGGTTCCTCGGGGAATGAGGAGCTCACTGCGGCTCCCGCCTACCCCACCTGCCTCCCCCTGAGTCCAGGCACCCTGAGGCGGGATGGGGACCGAATGGAGGAGGACATGGGTGTGGCAAGCCCCTTGGTAGGTTCCATCTGCTGGTTATGGCCCTTGTGCTTGGGCACAGGAAGCCACCCCTCTCAGTCTCCCAGCTGCTCCCCATATGCAGGGAGCAAGCGGGGTGGGTATGGACAGGATGCTGGTGCCTGATGGCTGGGACCACCCACCCACCCCACCCCCCTCCGCCCAACTCTGGGACCAGAGTGCAGGGCACTTACGTTTGCTGGTCTTGGAAGCTATGAATGCAGGAGTCTCCCCAAAGTCATTTGGGGTATCCACCTCTGCCCCAAACACAATGAGGGCCTTGACCATCTCCACATTGTCTTTCTGTTGGGGATGGAGTGAGGAGAACATCCAACAGCTCAGGGAAAGGAAAAGAAAAAGGATGCCAGCCTCTTCCACTCAGCCCACCGATTCAGTGGGCCTCTCACGGGCATGGCAGAAGGTGCTGGAACCCTTCAGATCCCCCACCCATTGAATAACTCAGGCAGAAGCTGGAAGGGACTCACCCCAGGTGCCAGCCCCACCAGCTCCTCGAAGGAAGCAATGCATCTATGACCCCTGCCCAGGGACCCTGGGGACACGGAAGAGTAGGCTGCTGATCACTTCCAGGAGCAGCAGCAAAGGGGGGAGCAGGGAAGGGGAAGGCTGTTCTGTCCGTCAGGTCAGGGTGCCACTTGTGAAGGGGTAACTGAGCACGCATCCTCCGATTCAAGTGCCAAGTGCGGCCTCTCTTCAAAGTGCTCTGTGCATTTAACATTGGAGGCTGGGCAGGGTGGGGTGGGGGCAGGGTGGGGCGTGGTTTCCCAGAACAGACCAATCAACTGGCTGCCTGGAGACTGAGCTCTGGTCTTATCCCCTCCCTCTTCCTGGCGCCTAATGTCCCTAGACAATGAGGAGGTGTGTTAGAAGGCAGTTTTCCAAATTGTGGTCCATGTACATTAGGATTTATATGGGCACGGACTATGCATGCTTGAATCATTAGTTGTATATTTCTGTCTTGGCTTCTTTCCTTTCATGTCACTGGTTTACCACTTACATCAGTAATAGAACTTTTCCTTCGAAATAAATTTAAGTATGGTGTAAAAGCAAGCCAACTTAGGGGTGCCTGGGGGGCTCAGTTGGTTAAACGGCCAATTCTTCATTTCAGCTCAGGTCATGATCTCACAGTTCATGAGTTCGAGCCCTGTGTCGGGCTCTGTGCTGACAGCTCAGAGCCTGGAGCCTGCTTTGGATTCTGTGTGTTGTCTCCATTTCTCTCAGCCCCTTTCCTGCTTGTGTTCTGTCTCTCTCAAAAATAAATAAAAATATTTTAAAATACCAACCAATTAATGAAAAAGCCAGTCTCACTTTGGAATGCCCTTCATGAAGCAATTAGAACTAATTTTATTAAAACTTGACACTGTACTCAGTGTCGTAAGACGGAGAGAAAGCGCGGGCATGTCTGTGGCATACCAGGGCACCACCGTAAACTTGAGGAAAAGCACGGATGCGATTTGCTTGAGTTGTGGGCAGAGCCATGCGTTTTTCCCCCTGGAACACCATTATTACTTGAGACCATGACTGACAGACAAACTGCGGCTGTTCGGCCTTGGGTATCTAGAAGACGTGTTCTCAAAAATGAACACAGGGAACCTGGCACTTCAAGAAAAACATCTGACAATATTTTGTGCCAATGATAAAAGTCAAGCTTGCAAACAGAAGTGGCAGTTCCAGAAAACTCGTGTATGCCATGACGGGCTTGACAGCTGCCCAAACTTGACTCTCCTGATGAGATCAGTGGGGATATTTACAAATGTGGGGTTTTGATACTGTCTGATGAAATGGGTCACCGTTTCTATGCATACACAGCGAACCAATATTTTCCGAGGAACCTATGCATGGGTAAAAGATCTGTGCAAAGTGCAAGAGGTCCGTGCAAAGTGCAAGAGATACCAGCGGAATAAAGTGTTTAATGTAACAAAGTGTGAAAGGTTCGTGGAAATGGCTGCTCTGACCGCTGCAACTGACCTGCCATACACTACGCCTCGTCCAGTTTTGGTGCAACATCAAGGAATATTCATGATTCTCTGAAAAGGTGCAACTGTGTATCTTTTCCAACATAGCTATGGGAGGCCAGATTTTCGTCTTAGCCCCCCACACATATTCAACAACATATTGCAACAGAATAAATGTAGCAGACGATAGGAGGCTCAATACGTCTTCTCTGAGGCCAGGCGTTAAAAAGTTTCACAAAGATGTAAAAGGACGCCTACTCTTCTCTATTATTTTTCATTTTGGAAAATAAAGTTGTTTTACATAAAAATGTTATTTATTTAGGCTAGCTGGTGATTGGTGGATTGGGTTTTTTTTTTTCTGTTTATTTTATTTTTGAGAGAGAGGGACAGAGTGTGAGCAGGAGAGGAGCAGAGAGAGAGGGAGACACAGAATCCCAAGCAGGCTCCAGGCTCTGAGCTGTCAGCACAGAGCTAGACATGGGGCCCAAACCCACAGACCGTAAGATCATGACCAGAGCCGAATTCGGATGCTTAACCAACTGAGCCACGCAGGTGCCCCAGTGGATTGTTATTTCTAAATGAACTGATATTTTGAGGGGGACCTGAGTGGCTCAGTCAGGTAAGGGGCCAACGTCAGCTCAGATCATGATCTCATGGTTCATGAGTTTGAGCCCCGCATCAGGCTCTGTGCTGACACTAGCTCAGACCCTGGAGACCGCCTCAGATTCTGTGCCTCCCTCTCTCTCTCTGTCTCTCCTCCACTCATGCTCTCTCTCTCTCTCTCAAAAATAAACATTAAAAATTTTTTAAATAAATGAACTAATATTTTGCAATTTTCTTATTTTTAATCTCCAATCTATTAAATATAGATAAAACCCATATAAACAAAAAAATCTTGGGGCTCCTCAATAATTAATTTTTAACAGGATAAAGGGACCACGTAGACCCAAAATATTTAGAACTGATGAGCTCGATCATTCTAAGGGCTCATTCAGTGCTAAAAATGGCCATGGTTTTATTTTCAGTTTCTCCCTTCAGGGGCAACAGCATCTTTCCCAGTGATGGCCTTTGTTATAAAACAGGATGTCTTTGGGGTCACCCTAAATCTACTTCTTTTAGAGTCCCAGATGCCTCTCCAATTCCATCCCTTGGAAATCTGTGGAACATACTTAGAGGTACATGGCATTGCTGCGGAAGGCGTGTACGCACACAACCCACATCCGTAACACAGTAACCTTCCCTTCCCGTATTCATTATCTCATACTCTGGTTGTCTAGCCGGACCGGCAGGGTCTTAGGGGGAGGAAGTCTGCTCTATAATAAACCAAGAGCCGCGGCTAACACCGACCATGGACCACCAGATGCACAAGCAGACCTTGCTTCCCGGGAACTTATAGCTCCCCCCCTCCCCAGGAGATAGAAACAATATGCAGATGGGTATTTTCCCTAATAATGCAGGAGAGGAGACGTGATATCTGAAGGGTGCCCGCTGGGGCCAGGAACCGCACGTGTCATCTGGACATTCCTCCTGGGGTTACCAAGGGTCCACCGCTCACTCTACCCAACAGCTCTGCCGGGTGGGTACCCACACCTCTGGTTTCCAGAGGGGGAAATCGAGGCTGACAGAGGTGACGTGATGTGCCCAAAGCCACAGTGGGTAGCCAGAGCCGGCACCCCATGCACTTGTCAAATGGGGGACACGGGAGCCAGAGGGACAGGAGTGTCGAGGAAGGAGACAACATTTTGGGCTGAGAGAGGGGGACGTGGAAGGTTCCCGAGGGAGAAGGCAGGTCTGAATGGAGTGTAGGAAGGTAGGAGGAAGATTCTGAGGGGTGGGGAAAGGGAGAGAGCGGTGAGAGAGGGTGCAACAGGCAGGCCGTCCCCTCTCCCCAGGCTCACCGACACGGCCAAGTGCAGCGGCGTGTTGCCGTGCTCCCCGCGGGCCTCGGCGTTGGCCCCGTAGGTCAGCAAGGCCATGACGCAGTCCAAGCGGTTGCGCATCACGGCCACGTGCAAGGCTGTGTTCCCCACGCTGCTGGTGCTGTTCACGTCGCAGCCCCGCTTCAGCAGCATGCGGGCCATCTGCGGGAGACAGGGGCCGTGCTGAGGTGGCCGGCACTCAGGGCGGCAGTGGCCGGCGGCACCCCGGGCCGCCGCCGCCTCCCTGAGAGGCTGTCGGGCATCGGGCCTCTGGAAAGCACTAGCAACCAGAAGAACCCGGGTGGCAGGCCCCAGTTCTGGGGACGGCCCCGCACATTGGTTCCCACGCCACTGGCACCCCAGGCAGTAGAGGACAGAAAGCTGATTTGTGCTTGCTGATTTAAGGGGCTTCCGGGTCCTTTCCTGGAGCGAATGGGACCCCATGCATCTCAGAAAAGTCCCAGGACTACCCTGCTCCCTGCGACCTTCCCTGGGATCCTGCCAAAGTCTGACCCCTCCCTGGGCCTTAGCAACACAGGCCTCCTGGGGAGCCTGGGATCCTGAGAGGGGCGTGGCCTTTGGAGCCCACAGCTCAGCCTCACTTCCTCCCACTTGTGTGAGCCTGGGTGGGCCCCCCTGCACCTCACGTTTCTGTGAAAACAGAAACGCAAGTCCCTACCTCACGGAGGGGTGACCACGAATGACAACGCGTACGCAAAAGGCCTGACTTGGGGTCTAGCTCCGGGCAGGAAGGAGGTGCCCTGCAGAAGTTGGCCATCTCCTCCCTCCTGGCCCATCAAGACAGACCACAGTCCCTGGGGCCATCGAGGGCCCTGCTGAGCTGTGCTTCCTGGAGATGAGGGACCAGAGGCCACCCTCCCAGGGGCCCAGAGCTTGGCTCAGGGGCAGGCCGTGGAACCACTTGAAGAATTTTCTCACGTGTTACCTCGCTGACGTCGCACCTCCCAAGGCCAGGCCACAGGACCCACGATTCATACGCAAAGAACCGAGAGAGGGGACATCGAGAGAGGGGACACAGTCCCTGGGCCAGCGAGCAGCAGAGCCTGCGGGACCACTATGAGATCAACCCACCCTCCTCCCAGAGTCATCTCAGGGACCTGCTTCCTGTGGGCAGCAGAGGAACAAGGGGCCTGGAACCCTCCCCCCCAGACCCCGCTCCCCCTCAGACTCTGCCTACCTCTGCGTTCTTGGCCCAGTGGAGGGGGCTGGCTCCGTAGCGAGGGTCCTTGCTGTGGATCTGGCTGCTGTCCATGCTGATGATCATTTCAGCACACCTGAGGGGAAGAGGAGCCAAGGGGCAGTATAGAAGGCCATGGGGGTGGCGGGAGATGGCCCGGGGCTGGAAAAGGCCACCACTTGGGGCTTCAACCCCTGGGGAAGAAGAGTTTCTACAAATAGAGTTGCAATAAAACCAACCAGCATGTGTACTATGGTATGTCCCAGGTACCCTGAGCCCCTGTAGGCACAGCTCGAGCCCCCTCCTCCAGGAAGCCTTCCCTGATAACTCCAATCGGCAATGATCACTCTCACTGGTGCTGGCTTTAGAGTCACACCCCAGACTCCTCACTGGTGATCTCTGGAAAGTGGCTGAGGCCGTCTGCACAGTCCCAGCCGGACTGGTGGGGGTTAAGGGAGAAAAGACATTTCATTTCTGCACCTGGCACGCAGTCACCCTCCAGCCCCCCGGCCCTCTGCCGTTGCTGTTCCCTGCAGTGACCTGTGTCCTGTGGGAAGTGCAGGCACAGCAATTAAGGTCGCAGTGACTTTCCACTCCTGGGTGGACAACCAAAGGGACTGAGAGCAGGGACTCAGAAACTGGTATACCCACGTGCCTAGCGACACTGGCCGAAAGGGGAGACAACCCAAGTGTCCCTCGACAGATGGAGGAGAAAGCAAAATGTGGTCCATCCAGACCACGGAAGATTATTCTGCCTTAAAAAGGCAGGGAATTCTGATACGTGCCACAACACTAGTGAACCTTGAAGACAGTTTGCAAAGGGCATGTTGAGTCCCCCGGCCCAAACCTGGCTCTGTCAAGGTCAGCGGAGTTGATGCCAACAGCAGAGGGGCTCCCCAGATGGGAAAGGGGACGGGACCACTCTCTGTGGCCCCAATACCTGTGATTCCTGGAGTGCTGGGCGGCGGCAGAGGGAGGTCCCCGCCGGGGCCCTGGGAGGACGTGGTGGTGGGGGCAGTAGGGTGCCCCCAAGGTGTGAGGTCCCCTGCATCGTCTAACATGCAACTGTCCGTTGCGATCTCTGCCAGCCCCACAGGGGAGGCCTGGCAGGGGAGAGAGGAAGGCGGCCAGAGGTGTCTAAGGAAGGAGCCACATGGCAATACCGGGACCCTGGGCAGCACGGCCTGGGGAAGCTGGAGCAGAGCCAGCACGGGGCCGCCGTGCCTTCCCTGAGCTGCAACAGAGCCTCACCCACCGCTCGAGCCCGCTCGGGTTGTGACCTGCAACCCGGGGACCCGGCCACCGGGAGGCGAGGTGGCAGTACTGTCTCTAACCGTTTGGTCGAGTCTTTCTGAAAGTTCTCCATCTCGGCAGTGCTGGGGAGGATCTTGGAAATGTGGGCTGGCCCAGGCTTGGACTAGACCTTTGAGGAGATGGCAACGCCATGGGGGCCAGCACGGTGGCGGCAGAGTCCAGGAAAGGAAGGGCCTGGGGGATGGCCAGGCGTGCCCCTGACCCCACCATGTGTGTGCAGCCTTCTCTGCTCTCCCCCTGCCTGTTTAGCACAGCCTAGAAGCACCAGGTGACTTCCTGTCTCCTGTCCCAGAGCCGCTCTCTTTTCCATCTCTCTAAGGCCAGCGCTTAGTACAGCGTCCAGACTGCAGGGCTGACTGCCTTGTTCATTCGTTCTGTCAGCCTTTCCAGGTAGTGTTTCCATTGGGCAATATTTTGAGATATTCATCATTTTTATCACCTCCCCCCCCCCCCACATATACACACCCACACTCCACATGGAGACTCTTCCACAGACCAGGCCTTCCCAGGTCTCAGGAGAAGGGAAGGAATGTGAGATTGGTCTGGAGTTCCCCACGGCACAGGCCTCTGGGGCACCTGCCACCCAGCAGTGCCACCAGCCAGGAAAGATGGGCCCCTGGGCCACCTTGCTAAGCATCCCTGGGCTCCGAGCCAGGAAGCCGGAGAAGCCACACGGAGCAGCCAGGAAACAGGCCACACTGGGCTGGTGGGCATGGTCGGGTGGGCCCCTCCCTGGGGTTGCGTGTGCCTCCAGCCCAGGAGGACCACCTGGGGGAGGTGGCAGGGGGAGGACCCCGGCCAAGATTTGGATTGTTCTTCTCTAGTCAGTGGCCAGAAATCAAGGTGCGTTGAGGAAAACATGTGAACGCTCTACTGGCACAGCTGACTTTCTGGACTAAGATTCACACCCGTTACACGTTCATCGCGCACTCTCTTTGGGCCAGGGCTGGGCCTTGGCACTAGCGTCTGATACACATCTCGTGAGCCTGGGGAGGCCCCTGCTCTCCTGGCCGTGAAGCCGAGCGATGTCAGAGCTGGAGAGCCAGCCTACTGGGTGGGGTCGCGGGGGAGGGGGGGCCTTACCCCTTATGGGAGAACTTCATGGCTGTGTGGATGGGGTACCCGGCGGGCCCCATGATGCTGCACCGAGCGTTGCACAGTAACAGTACGCGGACCATCTCCTGCTTCCCCATCTGGCAGGCCAGGTGCAGAGGCGTCTGCCCTTGGTCGTTCAGCCGGTTCAGGCCGGCCGACGCGTTCTTCCCTAGAAGCTGACAGTGGGACACCAGGGTAGGCCGGGGCCTGGCAGAGACAAGCCCCCTGCGTGACCCTCCCCGGCACCCTCCGGGCCAGTCTCCTCCACCGACTTGAGGGGAAGGGAAGTCTTCCAATGAGACAACACTGGGAGGAACATTAAGGGAAGCCCCAGAGAACGGAGGTTTGGAGGCAAACAGGACGCCTGCTGTGCCAGTCGTTGGGGGGGCGGGGGCAGGAGCTGGTCTGGCATCGCTGTGACTCGTATGAAACATTTCTGAATGTGGGGTGCGGGGGGGGTACGCCTGGGTGGCCCAGTTGGTAAGCATCCTGCTTCAGCTCAGGTCATGATCTCACAGTTCGTGGGTCCAAGCCCTGTATTGAGCTCTGTGCTGACAGCTGGGAGCCTGGAGCCTGCTTCTGATTCTGTGTCTCCCTCTCTCTCTGCCCCTCCCCTGCTCACACCGTGTGTGTCTCTCTCTCAAAAATAAATAAGCATTAAAAAAAAAGTTTTTTTGAAAAAGAGAAAGAACAATTTCTGAATTGGGAGCTTAAAAGGGGGTTGTTCCTAGGGGTGGCCACTGGGGGTCTGGGTGGGAGGGATTCCTTCTCCCCACTGTATACTTCTACTATGTATTTTGGTCTCTCCTCCTTGAATTTATTTTGCTGATATTACTTTTTCAATTCCAAAAAAAAAAAAACCGTATCACAAAGAAAGCCAGGAGGTGTTATTTCCTCATGTGCGGCTGAACGCTGTCTCCACAGGTTAGGTAACAACTCCTGCGTGCTTGCGGCCCGGCGCTGGGCCTGTCAACGAGCTGGGAACCAGCAAAGAGGCTGGACACTAGGGCCGGGGCCCCACTCACAGCTCTGCCCCTCCCTGGGCACGTTTCTTAACCTCACTCAACCTCAGTGTCCTTTTCTTTTTTCTTTTAATGTTTATTTTTGAGAGAGAAGGAGAGGAGACATGAGGAGGGGAAGGGCAGAGAGAGAGGGAGACACAGAATCTGAAGCAGGCTCCAGGCTCTGAGATGTCAGCACAGAGCCAGACGCGGGGCTGGAACTCACAAACTACGGGATCATGACCTGAGCCAAAGTCGCATGCTTAACCGACTGAGCCACCCAGGCGCCCCATCAACCGCAGTTTCTTTGGCAAAGAGAAGGAGATGATGACCCCACCCATAGACGCTGTTTGGAGAATTGACTGGAACACACAACATTCCACCCAGGGCCCGACCTGAGACCAGCGTGCGATAAAGGACAGAAGGCGCTGGCGCCTGTCCTCTGCAACAAGACAGGCTCTCCGGGGCACAATGCGCGTGGAAGTCCCTTTCCATATGATATAAACCCACATTTTCTGGAATAATGTCATCCCTTTCCGATGCCAGGGCAGAGGGGGGCATAATCTTAACGAAGCCTCTTCTAACTAACTCTGGGCAATAAAATACTGTCTGGTATTGTCTTTTCTGGCTGATATATAAAGTTGCCTTTCGTGACATCACTCCATCTACGCCCCTGCAATTTTTATTTTCATTTTTTCAGCCCAGATGATCAAAATTTTAACAGGACGGGTATGTCTGGTGCACATTGCCTACAGGAGCCAGATGCCAGCTGGGGTTTTGAGCTCCTGTCAAAAGCAGAGCTCAGGACCCACCGGACCGTGAGCCCCTCCAAGCAAGGCTGAAACGAAGTCACCCAGGCCAAGGTCGGGCTCAGCAGGGGCTCGGGACAAGTGGAACCAAACTGATTGGCTGGACCCATTTCCTGGGTCGGAGGGCCTCCCCAGGGTGGTCAGAGCCCAGGGATCAAGGATGGGTCTCCTTGACAAGCACGAGGAGGGCAGCAGGGGAGAAGGGGGTATGCCCTCTGGGAAGGAGCTCGGGACCAAGTGGCGACGGTGGGGTGCTGCCGGCACCGGTCACCCCTGCTCACCTGCAGCACCTGGGAATTGTCGCCCTGGACGGCATAGTGAAAGGCAGTCTCTCCCTTGTCGTCGGTGACGTCCAGCTGGGCGTGGCAGTACTGCACCAGCTCCACCAGGATCTCCCCGTCACCCTTGCGGCAGGCCAGGTGCAGGGGGGTGCAGCCCTCCTCATTCTCCCTGCTGTTGGCACAGCTGTGGGGGGCAAGGAGAGAGGGGTGCTGAGGACTCAGGTGCGGAAGAGGGAATGGGCTTCGAGTTCAAGAGCATTCACGCCAGACTCGGGCTGGCTGGTCCAAACATGGGGCTGATTCACCAACTCTTTGTGTCTGATGTGATTTTGTCAGCCGTCCAGCTGCACATCTGCATGCAGCACGTGTCCTGGGGCCACGCCGGCCTGAAAAGGGCGGCAGGCAGGGTGGTGTGGAAAGGGTCGGAAGGCGGAAATCTCACTGGCCTTGGGCAACTGGCTTAACCTTCCTGGGCTTCTGTATCCTCATCTACGGAAAAGGTAACCCTGCCCTAGGAAACGGCCAGAACCGCGGCAGGAGAGACATGACGGTGTTCCAGAAAACGGTCTGTACGCTGTAAAGCGCAGCGAGGGTCTTCGAGTCTAGGGCCTGGGAGCGGACCTGAGCTGCGGCCACCACAGGACGGGCAGGCGAGCCGCAGTCCTGCGGCCTGGCCCACACGGTCCCGCTCGGGAGTGTTCCCATGGAGGGAAGTGTTGGCTGAAGGGCCACATGCAAGAAAGTGGTCCAGCCACCAGGAGGTCACCCGGATCTTTGGAAGGAGATGCAAGGAGCTGAGGCCTCTTGAGCCATCTCCAGCGGAGTGACCTTGCACGGGCCACATGGTCTCTTGGGGGAATGATGCTGCTTTATGCGGGTATTAGAAGGATTCAAGTTCATGGTGGGGATACAACAATGGGGTGGGGCCAGGCACCTGTTACACCCTACGTTTCTCCTTCTGGCTTCGGGTCGGCATTCCTCTGCTCCCACTCAGAGGCAATGCTGCCCCCTTTTAAGTCAAAGGTTGCCCGGCAGAGGGGAACTGAGGCAGGCTGAAGATTCCCCAGATTCCACCCATCCACACACACGTACACACGGACCCTGCCGAGGGTCCGGCCCTCCTGGCCCACCTGATGATGCGACTGTGGTGAAAGCACTCCCGGATGCCCAACTCCACGGCCAGATGGGCCACCGACCAGCTGGGGTGGCTGCGGATGAGGTCGGTCAGCTGCTGCAGGGCCTCGACGTGCAGGACGCGGCTGGAGCTCTCGTAAAAGGGCGGCAGCTGGGAGGAGTAGTGCTGGAAGTTCACCAGGGCGTCCGCCTCTCCCTCCAGCTGGAAGAGTCTGTGGAGGGACACAGGAGGACGATGCGGGACTGAGCCGGCTGCAACCCGCACCCTCGCTGGAGTCTGAGCCTTGGGTCCCCCCCCACACATGGGTCCCTGCCTGCCCCTGGCCGTGCACCAGCCCGTTCTGGCCGGGTTGCCCTCCCCACCACGTGCACCTGCACACGGACACACCTCTAAACGGAGTCAGGATTTTCTTTTTATTTAAAAATATTTTCGGGGTACCTGGATGGCTCACTTGGTTAATCTTATCACATTAAGATGTGATATTAAAAAGAACAGTCTTGGGGCACCTGGTGGCTCAGTTGGTTAAGTATCTGACTTCTACTCAGGTCACGATCTCACAGTCCATGGGTTTGAGCCCCGTGTTGGGATCTGTGCTGACAGCTCGGAGCCTGGAGCCTGCTTCAGAGTCTGTGTCTCCCTCTCTCTCTGCCTCTCCCCTGCTTGCTCTGTCTCTGTCTCTCAAAAATAAATTAAAAACATTTAAAACAAAGAGAGAACAGTGAAATGTTATTTTGTAATGTGAAGTACAAAAGCAAGATACAAGTTGTGTATGATACAATGTGATCTAAATGGTGTTTAAAAAAAACCTGGGAGGAAATATGTCAAAATGTGTCTTTATAATAATTTAAATGTTCATTTATTTCTCTTCTTTAAATAACTTAATAATTTAAATGTTCTTTATTCATTCCTCTTCCTTAAAAACAACTGTTTATCTATTAAGTAGTCTCTACACCCAGCATGGGACTCAAACTCACAACCTCCAAGTCGAGAGTCATAGCTTTACTAAGCCAGACAGGCGCCTCTATCCATTTCTAAAGTTTCTAGATTTTCTACGATGAGTAATATAATTTTTATAATTAAAAAAAACTTTTCATTTTCATTAAAATTTTTTTTAATGTTTATTTACTTTTGAGAAAGAGAGAGAGAACACATGCATGTGAGCGAGGGAGGGTCAGAGAGAGAGGGAGACACAGACTCCGAAACAGGATCCCAGCTCCGAGCTGTCAGCTCAGAGCCTGACACGGGGCTCAAACTCACAAACTACGAGACCATGACCTGAGCTGAAGTCAGATTCTCAATCCACTGAGCCACCAGGCACCCCAAATACCTTCCACTATTCCAAATGGAGGAGTAAATCAATGAACAAAACAGATGACATGGCCTGCCTTCCTGGAGCCCGGGTTTTTATGGGTGAGTTAGCACAATGAGTAAGGTAAAAATCAAAGCAACAAAGTACATTAAACAAACTGCCAGGTAATGAGCGCTACAGAAAAGAAAAACAAAGAAAAGAGGACACGGAAGGAAGTCGTTCCTCATTCTCCTTGGCTCCTTTTGGTTTCATCTTGCTGACCTCTTAACATCAGAACCATCCATGTTAAGTGCTGTTGCTGCGTCAGGATAATGACACAAAATGGCAATGAAAAATGATGCTGAAAATTGATCACTGGGTTTAGCATCAGTAAGACATTGCCGGCTTTGACAAGACACTTTTGGTGGAAAGCAGAGCTTGGTTGGAATGCTTTCAGAAGGAATGGAATGTAAGAAATTGGACAAGGACAGATAGTGTGTTTTAGGGGTTTTGCTGTAGAGGGGAGCAAAGGAGGAGGCTCATGGGGACCGTGGAATCAGGCATGTGAATACTGGTGAGAAGAATCCGAAGGAAAACAGGATTTCTCTGAGGACTTTCACTTCCACGGCAGGCCAGGTAAGGGGGACTGGAAGGCCTCCTAGGGACAACCAGAAATGCGCGACAAAACGTAAAAGGCATAAAATGCGTGAGGCATTGGATACCTAAGCAGACGGATGAAATGCCAGGCTGGAAGGGGTTAGGGAAATCCAGGAAGTGGGCTGTGTTGGCGGCTGCTGCCACCTGGGAGGCTGGAGGGATGCACCGGAGCATTAACAACCTTGTGGGCTCAGGGGGACAGGGAGGGCCTGGAGGCCAGGGCGGGCCACCTCCTACTGCGGGGAGGGATCCTGGAGGACTAATGTTGCCAGGTACTGGGAGAAGCAAACAGAAAAACAGCAAGCCATGCTTCCAGAGGCTTCTGCAAGCACCGCTGCAGATCCAAAGGGTTTTTGGCTCAGGAGATAGGGGCACCTTTTTTTAGACTGACTGAAAATACCTACAGGCCCTTCCACACAAACACAAACATAGAAATCCACACGCGGGGACCTTGTGGGCGTTTTAAAACAAGGCCCCCAAACCTGTTGACTCTGCTCCCGTTTAGCCGGGGTGGCGTAGGTCTCTTTGCCCTTAAATGTGGTGCAGTCACTGTTCTGCCAACAGAATATGGCAGAAGGGATGCTGCCCTCATCTCTGGACCAAGGCCCTAAGAGACTGGAAGTTTCTTCCTCTTTTCTCTTGTGGCCCAGTCACCATGCCATGGGGAGAGTGACACAGCCCACAGGGATGACTCCTGGCCTTGGACCCTCAGCCCCGGATGAGCTCCCAGCCAACAGGCAGTTGTGAGCGAGTCATCTTAGAAGTGGATCCTGCAGTCAAGCCAATAACTGATTGTTGTTTTTTAAATGGTGATTTCTTTATTTGGGGGTGGGGGAGAGAGAGAGAACAAGCAGAGGAGGCCAGAGAGCAAGGGAGACACGGAATCTGAAGCAGACTCCAGACTCCGAGCCGTCAGCACAGAGCCTGACGCGGGGCTCGAACCCACAAACTGTGAGATCATGACCTGAGCCGAAGTCGGACGCTCGACAGACTCCGCCGCCCAGGCGCCCCTTGACTGTTGTTTCAAGCCAAGGTCTGGGGTAGTTTGTGGCACAGCAGTTAATACAGGAAGGCACGTATCGGTCAACATAGTGAAACCCGGCAACAACTCACACATCCCATGTTACAACGGCTGTAAGGAGATGTGAAGACAAATACTGAAAATAGCAGAGGAGAAAGTTGTCTCCAAAGGCTGGCAGCGGGCTTCCCAGCAAGGGAAGCCAGAGGTAATGGAGCGACGTTGTTAGAGAGCTAAAAGAAAATAAATGTCCAAGAGAGTTCAGTATCAGCTGGCTTCCCTTTAAGTAGGAAGTTTATATTAAAACATTTCACCAGTCACATAAACAAAGAGAAACAAAGAGAGGCTTTGTCATTAGTGCACCTACGCAAAAGAAAATAGAAATAGGTAGAAGAAACTTGATCCCTAAGATCCAGGGGAAAAACAAAGTACCATGAAAATGGCAAATATGAGGTGAAACTAAATAAGTATTGGTGGCATCATGTCTTGGGCTTAAAATAAAAATAGAATTAAAAAATTAAATGGAATAGAAGGCTGGAGGGGGAATCAATGGGGTTAAAAAGTTCTAAGGCCCGTTTATTGTTCTGGAAGTCACCAAAGTACTAATTGTACTTCAGTTAGGCCAAGGATGTGTGTTTCAATCTCCAGGTTTCTATCAAGAACTGGGAAGGGTTTCGGATTTTGCCCTACTTGCAAACTAACAAGTTCGCCTGACATAGTTTCACGGAAGCTGGCAGAAGACACGAGATTCCTGGATCAAAGACAAAGGACAATGCCTTACTCACAGCAACAGCACGAGCCTGCGTATCAGCGGCTACGCCAGGTCCCTGGGATCCGGTTCCCACGGGGGACACGAAGAGGGCCAGGTGATACCTGCTCATGTTGTGTCAGAAGAGACAAACCCTGGGTGTGGGGAACTCGAATCTTCTACAATTGTTAATAAGCAAATCTGTCTCAGCTTTGTTCTAGAAGATGATATGATCTCTATTACCCAAGAGAGGAAGCAAACGTCCCTGCTACTTGAGGGAAAGACCTGATCTCTATCCTCTGAGGCTGTGCACTCTATGAACCTCCTTGTAAAGATAGCCTGAAACGGAGGAAGTCGATCTCTCTGCTTGCAAGATGTACTGACACATGAGAGACCCACAGAGAATTGTCCCCCAACAGTTACCGCTAAAAGAGAATGACAGAATGCATAACTTTCAAGTGGACAGAGAGGGGATAAATGGCATAATAAGAAAATGATCATGAATTGCGAAATCATTATGCTAAGTGGAAAAAAAGTCCTAAGACCACATGCTGTATGATTAAAAGGCAAAACCTCAGTGATAGAAAGCATATCAGTGTTTTCCAGGGGTGGTGGTGGGTGCAGGGGACTTATCGCAAAGGAGGGAATTTCGGAGACCACAGAAATGTTCTCTGTATTGACTGTAGTGATGGCATATGGCTGTGCACCATCGCCAAGACTCATCAAATGCTACACTTCAAGTGGGTAAATTTCATATTTTTGTAAACTGCATCTCCGGAAAGCTAACTAAAACAAAACAAAAATAAAACCGGGGCGCCTGGGTGGCTCAGTCGGTGAAGCCTCCGGCTTCGGCTCAGGTCAGATCTCACGTTCGTGGGTTCGAGCCCCGCGTCAGGCTCTGTGCTGACAGCTAGCCCAGAGCCTGGAGCCTGCTTCTGGTTCTGTGTCTCCTTCTCTCTCTGACCCTCCCCATCTCATGCTCTCTCTCTCTCTGTATCAAAAATAAATAAAAAAATAAAAATAAAAATAAAACCAACTGTGTGCAAAGACAAGAAAGAAAGGAATAAAGAAAATAGGTAGAATAACAACAAAAAAGAAAATAGCAAGACGACAGGTTTAGACTCAAATGTATCAGAATTAGATGAAGTAGAAATAGAGTAAATGTTCCAGATAAATGTAAGGAGTAACAGACAAGGCTAATACAGGAAAAAAGACAACTTTATACTCAAAACAAAATTTAAAACATAAGGAAAATGTATGTTTTTTAAAATATTTTTAAAAATATTCCTATATATTTATATTTATATATATTTTAATATTATATGTTATATATTATACAATCTAATACTAACCCAGAAAAACCCGGTGAAGCTATATTGATAAGAGAAAAAGTAGAGTTTAAGGTAAAAAGCATTACTGGAGACAAAGAGGGGACAACAAACAAACAAACAAAATCCCTGTTGGATCTAGAATCACTAGTCAACCTGACCTGGCCAACACATGTGAGACATTACCAGCTACAGAATGAACATTCTTTTCAAGCACGTGCAAACAAAAGTTAGGGTACTGGACATAAGCTGGGCTAGAAAGTACATCTGAACAAATTTCAAAGGCTTTAAAATATTTATTTTTAAAAAATGTTTGTTTGTTTGTTTATTTATTGTTGAGAAAGAGAGAGAGCGTGCGTGAGCACAAGCAGGGGAGGGGCAGAGAGAGAGGGGCACAGAGAATCCCAAGCAGGCTCCACACCATCAGCACAGAGCCCCACATGGGGCTTGAACTCACAAACTGAGATCATGACCTGAGCTGAAACCAAGAGTCAGACACTCAACTGACTGAGCCACTCAGATGCCCCTCAAAGGCTTTGAAGTATTTAGACCATGTTCTCTGATCACAATGAAACTAAGCAAGAGACCAGTAACAAAAAAAGGGAAGGAAAAATCTCCTATATATTTGAAAATAAATACATATAGATACAAACAAAATACATACAGATACAAAAGAAGTACATATAGATACATATAAACTATCTATGGTTCAAATAATTTTAATGGGGTGCCTGGTGTCTCAATCAGTTGAGCATCTGGCTCTTGATTTTGGCTCAGGTCATGATTTCATGGTTCACGGGATTGAGCCCCTCATCAGGCTCTGAGCTGGCAGTGCAGAGCCTGCTTGGGCTACTATCTCTTCCCTTCTCTCTGCCCCTGACCCACATGCACTCTCTCTCTCTAAAAGATAAATAAATAAATAAACTAGGGTACCTGGGTGGCTCAGTCGATTAAGCATCCAACTTTGGGTCAGATCACGATCTTGTAGTCTGTAGGTTCAAGCCTCATGTCAGGTTCTGGGCTGACAGCTCGGAGCCTGGAGCCTGCTTCAGATTCTGTGTTTCCCTTTCTCTCTGCCCTTCCTCTGCTCTCTCTCTCTCTCAAAAATAAATAAACACTTAAAAAATCTTTTAAATAATGGAACCAGAAAAGACCCCAAATAGCCAAAGCAATCTTGAAAAAGAAAACCAAAGCTGGAGGCCTCAGAATCCCAGACTTCAGGCTGTATTACAAAGCTGTGATCATCGAGAAAGCATGGCACTGGCACAAAAACAGATAAATGGAACAGAAGAGAGAACCCAGAAATAGACCACAAACATATGGCCAACTAATCTTTTGACAAAGCAGGAAAGAATATCCAGTGGCATAAAGATAGTCCCTTTTAGCAAGTGGTGTTGGGAAAACTGGACAGTGACGTACAGAAAAATAAACCTGGACCACTTTCTCCACCGTACATAAAAATAAACTCAAAATGGATGAAAGACCTAAATGTAAGACAGGAAGCCATCAAAATCCTGGGGGAGAAAGCAGACAAAAACCTCTTTGACCTCAGCCACAGCAACTTCTTACTCAACACGTTTCTGGAGTCAAGGGAAACAGGAGCAAAAATGAACTATTGGGACCTCATCAAAAGAAAAAGTTGCTGCACAGCAAAAGAAACAATCAGCAAAACTAAAAGGCAACTGACAGAATGGGAGAAGATATTTGCAAATGACATATCAGATAAAGGGTTAGTATCCAAAATCTATAAGGAACTTATCAAATCAACACCCAAAAAACAAATAATCCAGTGAAGAAATGGGCAAAAGACATGAATAGACACTTCTCCAAAGAAGACATCTAGATGGCCAAAATACACATGAAAAATACTTAACATCACTCATCATCGGGGAAATACAAATCAAAACCACACTGAGATACCACCTCGCACCCTTCAGAATGGCTGACATTAACAACTCAGGTAACCACAGATGTCGGCGAGGATGCAGAGAAAGAGGATCTCTCTTGCCTGCTGGTGGGAATGCACACTGGTGCAGCCACTCTGGAAAACAGGATGGAGGTTCCTCAAAAAATTAAAAATAGAGCTACCCTACAACCAGCAATTGCACTACTAGATATTTATCCAAGGGATACAGGTATGCTGTTTCGAAGGGGTGCATGTACCCCAATGTTTATAGCAGCGCTATCAACCATAGCCAAAGTATAGGAAGAACCCAAATGTCCATCAATGGATGAATGGATAAAGATGTGGTAGGGGTGCCTGGGTGACTCAGTCAGTTAAGCATCCGACTTCAGCTCAGGTCATGATTTCACAGTTTGTGGGTTCGAGCCCCACATCAGGCTCTGTGCTGACAGCTCAGAGCCTGGAGACTGTCTTTGGATTCTGGTCTCCCTCACTCTCTGACCCTCCCCTGCTCATGCTGTCTCCCTCTCTCTCAAAACTAAATAAAACATTTTTAAAAATTGTATTTAAAAGATGTGGTATATATATGCAATGGAGTATTACTTGGCAAAAAGAAGGAAGTCTTGCCATTTGCAACTACGTGGATGGAACTGGAAGGTATTATGCTAAGTGAAATTAGTCAGAGAAGGACAAACACCCTATGACTTCACTCATGAGGAACTGAAGATACAAAACAGATGAATGCAAGGGAAGGGAAGCAAAGATAAGGTAAAAACAGGAAAGGGGAGGGGCGCCTGGGTGGCTCAGTCGGTTAAGCCTCCGACTTCGGCTCAGGTCGGATCTCGCGTTCGTGGGTTCGAGCCCCGCATCAGGCTCTGTGCTGACAGCCAGCTCAGAGCCTGGAGCCTGCTTCTGGTTCTGTGTCTCCTCCTCTCTCTGCCCCTCCCCCTCTCATGCTCTGTCTCACTCTGTATAAAAAATAAATAAAAATTTAAAAAAAAAAGCTTTTAAAAAAAAACAGGAAAGGGGACAAAACACAAGAGACTCTTAAATATAGAGAACAAACAGAGGTTTGTTGGAGGGGCCATGGGAGGGGGGATGGTCTAAGAGGGTGGGGGGCATTAAAAAATCTCCTCCTGAAACACTGTTGTGCCATATACTAACTAACTTGGATGTAAATTTAAAAATAAATAAATTTTTGAAAAATAAAACAAATCATTAAAAAAAGAAATTCAAAGATTTGAAAAAGAAAAAAATTAAATAAATAAACTAAAAAAATTTTTTTAAACTATCTACGGTTCAAACAAAAAGTCATGGGGGAATTTGACAAATATCTTGACTCAGTGATAACATAAATATTCTCTATCAATTATGTGGAGGAACCTCTACTTCTGGATAGGACTGAGGAACTTGTACCAAACTAGCCTTCTTGCTGTAAACAAATAGAAAGTCAGGATTTCATGCAAGGGAGTACATGAAGGTGCTTGGAGGGAAGCCAAGGCAGGCAAGAGCACGGGGCCAAGACTGCCGAGTAGAGGGGAGCACATTGAGGGAAACCCCACATTTTTACTCGGGGCACTCTGGGGTCTGTGATGCAGGGTACAAAGGATAGAAAGGCTGAGAGGCAGCCAGAATTCCCACTAGGCAAAGAGAGGCCAGTATTCAGAGTTTTCCGAGACGCCCAGAACTTGAGGGAATTACAGGGAAGCCCAAAATTCTGCATGCAGTTTTCTCTCACAAGTTATACAGAGCAAGATGTCAGGAAACCGAACAGAGCAGCTCCTGGGTGGCTCAGCTGGTTGCACGTCAGACTTCAGGTCAGGTCATACGTAATCTTGCAGTTCGTGAATTCAAGCCCTCACACTGGCCTTGCTGCTGTCAGCACAGAGCCCACTTTGGATCCTCTGTCCCCCTCTCTCTCTGCCCTTCCCCTGCTCATGCTCTCTCTCTCAAAATAAATAAACATGAAGGAGGAGGAGGAGGAGGAGGAGGAGGAGGAGGAGGAGGAAGGAGGGAAGGAAGGAAGAAAGGACGAACCCAAACAGAAAACAGTACCAGAGAGGACACAGAGCGGAGCAGAAACTGGCCGTTTTTCAGTACTTAGAAAACAGAGATTAAAGTTTAAGCTGGAAGGACCCTGGTGAAACCAAGGCTTTCAGCTGAGGCCTCAGAACTTCTGTCCCTTGAAAGTAGACTCTATGACCTAGGAGTCTATTCCAGGCAGGAAATCAATCTAGTTACAAAAGGCAAAATAATAAAGCCTCTGGAAGATACTATAGAACTACAGAAAAATAGCCTCAACCCCTCACGGTAGAGAAGAACTTTCTTAAACAGTACATAAACAATAAAAGAGATCAGAGACTCCGGCTTCCTTGAGACTAAGAACTCTTGTTTATCAACAGGTAGCATTAAGAAAGTACAAGGACTTTGAGGCGCCTGTCGGTTAAGTGTCCGACTTCCGCACAGGTCATGATCTCACAGTTCCTGGGTTCTAGCCCTGCATCAGGCTCTGCACTGACAGCTCAGAGCCTGGAACCTGCTTCAGATTCTGTGTCTCCCTCTCTCTCTCTGCCCCTCCCCTAACTGTGCTCTCTATCTAAAATAAACAAATAAACATTTAAAAAAAAGCATAAGGGCAAACCATGAGGGGATGGCTGCAACACACATAACCAACAAAAAGGTGTGCATTTGAATAGATGCTAAAACTCTGTAAGAAAAAGAACTTTATTTTTTAAGTGTTCAAGAGCATGGAGCAGGTACCTCACTGAAAGGGACTGGCAAATGGTTCACAACTTATCCAAAGGTGCTCAAACTCCTATGTAATCTGGTAAAGGCAAATTAAAGCCACAATGAGACACTAGTACACACCCAACAGAATGATAATTTTTTTTAAGCTGGCAACAATATGCATCAGAAGTAATGGGAATCTCCTTCACTGCTGACAAGAAGCCAGAGGGGCGTTATCCACTGAAGCTCAGGATGCATATGGCCTCGGCTTGTGGATTCCATTCCCCAATAGTTGCCTGACACAATTGTACACATATACACACCAAGAAAAACAGAAGCAGCCCAAATTCCCACCGATACCCAAATGAGTAAGTAAAGCTGTGATGTATGTAACACAGCGGAATTGTACTGCACAGAAGTTGGACCCAGTTCCATGCAAAAACATGTAGAAATCTTACTCAAAAATGCTGAGCAAACAAGTCAGGCACAGAAGCAATGACCAGCAAGTCAGGTTAATGGTCACCACTGGGGGGCAAGGGAGCACAAGGGGGGCTTCCCGGGTGCTGCAATGTCTTGGCTTTTGACATGGGTGCAGAGGTATCTGTGATCATCGAGCTGTACGTGCTTTTCCATGTGTGGCATATTTCACCATTTTTAACAAGTTTAAAGAGAGAGAACAGGAGGAGGGAATTGAGGACAGCTGAATAGAGGCACTGCCTGGAGGGAAATGAAGTCAAGAATGAAATTTTTTTAAAAAAGGAAAAAAGAGGCAACAGCACATTTGTATAGCAATGGAAAATACCTAGTCAGGAGGGGGAAATTACCCAAGAGAGAGGAAAGAATTGCTGAAGCGATGTCCCGAGGTGGATGAGGGGATGTTGACCTGGACAGAGACTGGAGTCTGCAGTGGCAATAGGGAAGGCCCTGAATGCAGGAGCAGGTGGTGTGGGCAGCCAGGGTGGGGGCACTCACCAGCTGCAGGGGGAGGGGGAGGGGAGGGAAGGAGGGGGAGGACAGGGTGAGGCATACCTGCTGGCCCTTTAGGGGAGCTCCTCCGGCCATGGAGGAGAACTGGAATTAATCAGCATTCGAGTTTTGTTAAGAAAAAAAAAAAAAAGAAAGAAAAGAAAAAGGGAAAAAAAAAAAGAAAGCCGAGAGGGTATGCAGGTGTGATCATAATGACAGTTTCAGCAGGGCAAGAAGTGAAGTCCATGAAAGTCAGCAGGGGATGGCTCACTCTGTGTCTGCAGAGGGAGAACTTGACATTGAGAGGAGCAGGGAGGAGGAGGGGGAAAGACAGGACCAAGGGCGGGACGTGGGGAGCTTGTATTTGCAAAAGAGATGCAGTTACTGGTGATCACAAGATCCAGGGGATGGGTGTGTGGGCTGGGAGAGGTCTGGCACCAAGGGCCGTGGGTGTGAGGGGCGCCCTGAGAATTTCACAGTAACCGAGCATCAAGACAGGCAGTGATGGTGACAGGGTGCTCTGGGCCAGGGACACATGGCCCCAAGGGTGTGGGGAACCCCCAGCACAGAGTGTGGGCAATACAGGCCGATGATTCAAGGCTGGAGGGCAGGGGAACCCTGTCCCTCCTCCAGGCCCAGCAGGGGGAAGACCCGGAGAGAAAACTTTTGAGGCTTTCAGGGGAGAGCCAGGCTTGGGTTAGGGCCAGGGGCGAAAGATTCAGAGAAAAGACTGGACACCGAGAGGGCCTCGTGGGGCTGTCTTTTCCCTCTCTTCTAGAACTGAGCCCCAAGACAAAAGCCCCCTGGCATCTGCTTCTGGGAAGCCTCAGCCTTGGCTGGGAGTGACCTGAGGGTGCGCTGCAGGGGGTCTGTGAACTTCTGGAAATCACATGCAAATGTGTGGCCAAGCATTTGGGGGTGAAGTCATCCCCAGGGACTTTCAGTGGCTTCGGAGACCAAAACAGGGGCAGGAACCAATAGGCTAGAGTGGTCTCTAACTCTCTAGTTTCAAAGCTGAGCACAAGTCCCTCGGCATGGAGGAGAAACCTTCTGCATGTGATGTGCCTCTCTCTGCGGAGCCCTCTCTCTGCGGAGCCCTCTCTCTGTGGAGCCCTCTCTCCTCACCTCCCCCAGGCTGCCTCTTCCTCCCCGTGTTAGGCTCATCTCTCACCCAGCTATCCCTGAGAGGCCTTTTCTAGCCCCTCCTGTTAAAAACACATCCACCTTCAATGGACACAGTCAGCCACACACGCAACAAACACACACTGTGCACCTGAGTGCCTGGCATCAGGAGAGAGGACTCTGTCCCAGGTGCTGTCCCTCAGGACCTCTGCGCTCTACTGGGGACGCAGATGTGCAAACAGACACACAGTGATCCAAAGCAAGAGGGGTGGACAGACATAGGGACAGTGCCGAGGGAGAAGAGGGTGGGTGAGGACCCACTCACAGGGCAGGGAGCCGAGGGTCAGGCAAACGGGGTGGGGAAGAGTGGTGGCGGTGAGGACAGAGAAGGAAGGGCGACAAGGGGAGGTCTGTTTGGGGAACATAAGAGCTTTACTCATTCCTATTATAACGTTTATCCCGCTGCATGCTGGGTACAGATCTACCTTACTTGCTACTGCGTGAGCTCCTGGGGAACAGACGTGCTGTGTCCAGCTCCACTCAGAGAGGGTGGATGAAGAGGGAAGCAGCCAGCACAGGGAACGGGGCCAGACACATGCCACTCAGCTTGCCTGAGGTGCTGACACATCAATGGCCCAGTGCATAGGACCTCAAAGATCAGCTCCCTTTCAAGACGCAAAGATCATGTGTCGCTTTGATCATTTCTTTCTAGGATTCCTGGAAAGTGCAGCCCTGCTTCCGCTTGGGTACCAGTGACGGGCTGGTGGATTTCAGCCACTGTCACATGTCACAGGCAAAGGGCGGGAGGAGGTGATGAATTCGCAGCAGGGAACATAAGTACGGACGCTATCATGATAACGCACGTGGTGCTCGCGGCGGCCACCCTGGGGCTCACACCAGAAGAGCCAGTGCAGGGGGCGCCCAGGACGGGCCCAGGGGAGCAGGTCCTGCCCAGCTCTGCCCAGGGGGAAGGGAAGAAAGACCTGGGTGCTGGAGCCAGAGTGCTGGGTCTGGAGCCCAGCTCCACGCCTGACCGGCTATGTGACTTGGGCAAGTTACTAAAATTCGTTCCTTATTTTGTAAGACAGGGTCGGTAAGACCCCCATGTCCTGGGCCTGTTTGGGAGGCGTCGGTGGGTTACTATGTAGACCTCAGTGCCTCACACGTAGGGGGGATACAATTACTGCTGTCATTGCCCTCTGTGCCCGCCAGGGTCTGATCTGTCCCCCAATACGGACACGGTGGGTCCTTCCCTACAGGCCCCTTGGGTAAATAAAACCAGGGGATTCAGAAGAGCCTGACCCCTTGCCCCTTCCGGAAGCTGGGTCGCAGCAGGACAAGGAGCCCTGGACCCAGAGCCCGAGGCTGGAGGGCGGTACCTCGCCATCCACCGGTAATGCAGTTGCGTGTCTGGGGCAGTTTGGAGCCCTCCAGGTAAGTAAAGCGGGGGGGGGGGGGGCCTTTCAAAGACAGAACTTCAGCACCCCGAAGAATTCTAGTAAACCAAACCCTTCCTTCTACAAACTGCAGTGCGTTGGGAGCAACAGGGAGACCCCGTAATGACAACCCCTAGGAGAACCCCCGGGACTCTGGCCCTCACACACCCCAGGCCTTGGCATGGCCATTTCTGCAACTCTTCATGACCTCCTCCTGCTTCCTAGCTCATGTCCTCGATGCCTTGAATCCGACAGTCCCCAGTCCTGGACAGAGGACACGGCAAGCAGCGGCCCCTCCGTAAATACCGTTGAAACCACGTCCAATACATCATGCTCATCTCACAAACCTACGTGGGCTGGGCTCCTGCCTGGGTGCTGGGGACTGTCCTGGGCTGAACAAGACATGCACAGCTTCTCCCCCCATGGGCTTTGTGTCTACCAGGAAGGCAGTCCACTGAGCGCAGGGACGGGGGGCTATGGGGCCACACAGCAGCAGCACCTGCTCTAGCCTGAAGGTCAGGGAAGGGCAAGTAGAAGTGAGGCAGGCAGAGAAAGAGAAATGTTCTAGGCCGATGTAAGAGTCTGGGCGAAAGCCAGGAGCCCGGGGTGCCAAGAACCGAGACCGGAGGGAGGAGCAAGGCTTGATTGCACTGGCCCTTTCAAAGCCAGGCTGAGCAGCTGATGCGTTAAGGGAACGGGGCGTTCTCGAAGACTCAAGCAGAGGAGGGAGTGATCAGATTCATGCTCCGGAAAGACTCCGGGCAGAGCCAGAGGCTGGGTGGCGGGGACCAGCTGGGGTCTGTGTACAAGGACCGTGGCCTGGAAAAGAGAGGCGGCAGCAAAACGGAGAAAAACAGAGCCCTGGCTTTTGGATTGGCACGCGACTGGAATACAAGGCGCCCCCCTTCCCAGCCTCCCTTGCAGCGACCTGTGGCCATGTGACTACATCTCAGCCAATGGGATTCAAGTGAAAGGCATGTGTGCAACTTCCGGGAAGCCATTAAGAAGAAGAGGGTATTTTTCACCCTGTCTTTCTACCTTTATTAAATAAGTTAATAAATATGAGAAAAATAAGCATGTAGTTAATAACCTGTTGGCAAAAGGTTGAACCCCTGGATGGAAGTCTGCCCACTGCGGGGCTCACGCTTGCTGAGACATATCTGGAACCCTGTCAAGGGACATCTGTAGCGGACAGGACCTTGGTGATGGTGGGCGGAGGTGGGACAGCTCCTAGAGCTGAGAGCCTCAGAAGTAATGCTGAGGGGGCCCTGAGAAGAGGGGTCCCGCCCCGCCTGCTCAGCAGGGACCTGGGGAAGGTTCTAGAGCCGCAGGAAGCCTGCCTGCCCTGTCCTGACCAAGGCTATCAGCGTGGCCGTCAGCTCAGGCCCATCTCTGTCTGGCGTGGAGACTAGCTCTGCTGGGCTAAAGCTGGTGTCCCCACTGGCTGCTGAGCTGTGCTCTTTGCCCAAGCACCCACTGTGGGGGCCTCTGCCTCAGTTTCCCTGTGGAGCCAGGCCTGGATTCTCCCCTGATTGGCCTCCTCCACTTTCCCCCTGTTGGCTGGACACAGACTCCCTGCTTACCGCTCAGATCCCGCCGGCACGACCCTGGATCGGAACGGCCCCGGAGGCTCCCTCCAGCCTCACTTCTCACCAAAGCCCGGCATCCAACCCAGGTCGTCAGCCTGCGGGCGCCCCTGCCGCCACGCCTCTGCACGTCTGGAACAACCTTATCCACTCTCCCCTGCCGGGTACATTCCTACTCATTTCAGGCTCTGAGTAGCCCACCAGGGAGCGATCACCTCCTGTGTCCCCACAGTCCGTCCCTGCCATGGCTCTCCGCACATGGCTGTGGCTGCCACGTGGCCTTCCCCGAAGACAGCATGTTCCGTAAGGACCCGAAGCACATTCTGTCATGTCACAGCACCAGCTGGGCCTCGCTCAGGACCTGGGACTCCCGAGCCACTAGAGATGCCCGGTGCGTGGTGAAGGGGCAGACAGTGGGCTGGCCAGATGGATGAACCGATAGCAAAAGGCCATCAGCGCTAGCCCAGTGCCCGTCTGCCAAGTTCCTCTGGACCCTGCATTCTGGGTGTTTGGCCACTTCTCTACCCCTTGTGCCAACCGGCTCTGCAACTGGCTCAGTTCTCCTGGCTTCCTAGCCTTTCCTCCTGCCCACGGGAGACCCAGCGCTGTCTGCCCCTTCCTTATACATTCTCTCAAATAGACCCTGCCCGGCCCCTACATGGACAGTCACTCCTTTAAAGACCCAGAGTTACTGGGGATCCCTGGACCTTACCCGATTTGACCCTTCTCGGCTTTTCTGGCCCTCCTCTTTCCCTCCCGCAGCGTGGGTCCAGCCCAGAGCCTGGACGAAGCCAGGTCTTCTCTCGCCATGCCCCTGGGGCCAGAAGGTGCAGAGACCAGGAGTACCCCCCCCCCCCCGCAACCCTGCTCCAGAGCTTCGGATGTTAGGCTCAGAGAAGCTGCTTTTGCCCAAGGAGCCACCAGTGTGAGAAGCCAAAGGGAAGAAGGGCGTGAGGGAGCCGGTTATCACCCACCGGAATCCGTTCTGTGAGTTCCTGGGGTTGACCAGGACGCAGTCCCACGTGCGGCTGGGAAAGTTCTGGAACAGCACCAGCTGCCCTTCCTCCCGAACCCGGCCACTGGAGACATAGTCCGCCACAGCCACCTCCTTCACCCGGTACGGGTTCGAGAACAAGCTGGTGACGCTACTGAGGGTATTGACCAGGCGGCCGAAGAACTGCATCTTCCGCGGGGCAGGTGGGGAGGCCCCGCCACCTGCCCCCTCGGTCTGGAAGAAAACGGGGTCTCTGGTCAGCTGGGCTCGGTCTCCCATGCCCACCTCACCAAGGGTAGCAGTGCCCTGCACAGGCTCCCGGATCGCTCCCCGCCAGGGCTGCTCTCCTGGTTCTGGGCCTGGAGGGACCTGGAATGGAGGGGAGAGAAAGAGAAACAGCACTGAGCTGAGGGGTAAGAAGGCCCGAGGGGAAGTTACAGAGCTGCCACCACGCACAGGGGACCAGAACCCTCCTGCTTCCTGACAAGTTTTCCCATCAGGGCCTCAGTTTCCTCATCTGTCATGTGGGGCCGTATCGCTCACGGAGACAGCAAACCAAGGGGTGCCTGGGTGGCTCAGCTGGTTCAGCGTCCGACTCTTGATTTCAGCTCGGGTCATGATCTCACAGTTCCTGGGTTCAAGCCCCATGTTGGACTCTGCACTGACAGCATGGAGTCTGCTTGGAATTCTCTCTCTCTCTCTCTCTCTCTCTCTCAAAATAAATAAACTTAAAAAAAGAAGAAGATCGCAAGCATGAATGCACATTATAGATGTTACTGCTCTGTACAAATGGACAGGTTCTTGCTACTGAAGTTCAGAGTCAAGTTTTTAGCATTCAGAAAGCCTGGCACGAGTCATTTCAAGGCTGCAAACAAAGCTCTACTAGATGCAGCAAGGGGACCAGGCTCGTCCCACACTCCATTGGGGGCGGGGGGGACTGGAAGCATCTGTCTCCAATTTTTGGCACCTGCCACCACTGGTTTTTCCAAGGAACTCTGAGGGAACGCCAAGCCAAGTGCCTGGGAAAGGAACGTGAACGGGAAGACTTAGACACCACGAACGTGTGTTTGGATGGAAACATGTTTATGTGTCAGATTCAAAGGGTCACGGTGTCTGCCGTGGAAAGTGTCCCCACTTTGGATGACAGAATTCGATGTCTCACTATTTCCTAGGCTCCCAGAGCATACTGCATTCCTAAGGCAAGGCCACCAGAGCTGGGTGACATTTTAGCTGCAGGCTGCCCTCTGGGTCAGGAAGTCACCTGCTTGAAGAATGGCTCAGACACGCAAGACAGAGCACATGGGTGTGGGCACCCCGGCGGAGAGGACGTGTCAGCAGACGCTGGCCACACTCTGGCCGAGCTCTGGACAACAGGACCAAGCTTAGGGATGAAAAGAACAAGACGCCTAAGAAGAACCGCCTGTGAAGGGAATAAGGGTCAGTGATGATAATTACATCAGGGGACATTTACTGAGCACTTACTGGGCAGCAGCCCTGAGCCGAGCACCTTACAGCACGGTCTCGTTTCATTCTGACAAAGCCACATGAGGCAGGGTGCTGGAGCAAAACTGTGTTCAAATCCTTACCAGCTGTGTGTCCTCAGACAAGTCACTTAGCTTCTCTGTGTCTCAGTGTCCTTATGTGCAACAGGAAAGCCGTAACAGTGCCCAACAAAACCTGCAGATCTCGAATATTCCATAAACATTATTAGTCCTCTTTCCTCCGATTGCCCTCCCTCTGACAGATAAGGAAACTGAGGCCCGGAGCCCGTGCTTGCAGAGTTTGGAAAGTGCTCTGCAGCCGGAGAGCAGCCTTTCTCTTGTGATCAGTAATTAGATGTGGTGTGAGCAGGCTGTGAGCCTCAGTGTCCCCTTTAAAGTGAGGACAGCGGTGCCTGGGTGGCTCAGTCGACTAAGTGATGGACTTCAGCTCGGGTCATGATCTCGCCGTTTGTGGGTTAGAGCCCTGCGTCGGGCTCTGTGCTGACAGCTAGCTCAGAGCCCGGAGCCTGCTTCCGCGAGTCCGCGTCTCTCTCTCTGCCCCTCCGCCTCTCATGCTGTTTCTCTCTGTCTCAATAATAAGTAAATATAAAAAAATTTATAAATAAATAAAAAAATAAAATAAAGTGAGGACAGTGCTCGCCTCTTGTGTGCTCAGAGGTTAAATGAAAACTTTCTTAAGAATGTTTAGACCTGTGTCAAGTTCCTTCTTTCCTCCACCCTTGGTAACAGAAAGGACAGAGGTGCTGGGGTGCCCGCGCCCTTCTCAATAGCCAGAGGGGAGGGACCCTAAAAGAAGGCACAGGAAATTGTCCCTGGGAAAGAAACCCCCAAGACAGGAGACATGGCATACGCATCAGGGTGCACAGTAACAATGTTTGTTTTGACACAGAAATAGAAGTAACTTCTATGCCCCGCGGGACAGGAATTGTAAGTGACGCCGTGTTTACCCTAGAGACACCTCGGAATCATGAGAAGCAGAGAAGGTGAAGGTTACAGCACTCGGTGGTGTGACAGGCTCTGCAGCGTCAAGTCCTCAACGCTCCCTGTGCAAACTTGCAAACTGCAAGCTTGCTGGTAAGGCCCCCGCCTCCTCACGCAGCCTTTCTGACTGGTCCCACCCACCGGGCTCCGAACCTCGAAGAACCTCGAACCCCTCGCAGGAGTCCAGAAAGCAGTGTCGTCTCGCACCGCCTTGCCTGTCGGAGGCCTCCTTCCTCCTCCTGCCTGACTGTACCCTTTACATCCCGCTAGTCACACAAACACTCGTGGGCCTCTCTGTGCTCTGGTCCTGGGCCACGAACTTGACATAGATTTATCTTTAATCTGCACCACTCCCCTATGACATTGTTACCACTATCATCCTCGTTTTACATATGAGAAAATCAAGGAACAGAGAGGTAAAGCAGTTGGCCCAAGCTCACTCAGCTAGTAGGTGGAGGAACAAGCATGAGAGCCAGATGGGCTGGCTCTAGAGAGAGTCTGAGCTTCTTAAGTACAGGTGCTTGGTCTTGTCCCCTGGGTACACTCACCCCTGGCACAGGCCTGGCCCCCAGAAAGCCTGTTAAAACACAATTTAACTGGGGTGCCTGGGTGGCTCAGTTGGTTAAGTGTCGGACTTTGGCTCAGGTCATGATCTCACATTTGTGGGTTCGAGCCCCGCATCGGTCTCTGTGCTGACAGCTAGCTCAGAGCCTAGAGCCTGCTTCAGAGTCTGTGTCTCCCTCTCTCTCTGCCCCTCCCCTGCTCACACTGTCTCTCTCTCTCTCAAAAATAAATAAACATTTAAAAAATAAAAGAGAGAAACAAAAGCAGCACAGAGGCTCCCCAGAGAGCAGGCGTCACCACCAGCACCGGCACCAGGAGAGGCGGTGGGGGTGGGGGTGGGGGGAGTCGGGAGCACCAGCACCCTTGAGCCCACTTGAGGTCAGGGGGCGAGTCACCACAGGTGTCTAGCTGGATGGAAAGACCACATCCGGCCCCAGAGGAGAAGACACCTTCCTCGGGGTCCGGGCTGGTGGCGGGGCTGCCTCCCACATGCTGACGACAGCCTGGCCACCGAAAGGGCAGGTCCGGCTCCCCACGCCAGCCTCCCAGGGTGGGTGTGAGGGTGCAATGACACAATGGAGGGAAAGCGTCCCAGACGCTGGCCAGCCGTGGGCACGCAAACAGGGGCCGCTGTTATCACAAGGTGGAAGAAAGGAAATGAACCCCCCGGGCCACATCCTGGAACAATCATAACAGCCCAGCCCGGAAAGCAGCAAGTGAGAAGCAGACAGGGCACACGCCGTGCTTCCTTCTCACTTCTGGGCTCTTCCTCCCATCCTGCCCCTGACCTTGGAGCCCATGTTGTTTCCAGAGGGGCTGGGGCACAGAACGCCATGGGAACAGCGCCCCCTTCAGCCCCCTCACTCCTAGCTTCCTCCCCCCTCTGGCTTCTCACAGCCACTTGCCCTTGACCTCCCTCCCCACCTGTGCTTTCACCCGCTGACAATCTCAATGGCTCCTCACCTGGACTTGCTTCCTTCACGTAGGCGGTGGGGCAGGTGACACCAAGGTCATCGGACAGGGACTGTCCGCTCCTGTGCCCCTGAGGCTTTGAGCAGCTCTCAGATGCCACAGGTAGAGAAGCCACAAACGCCAAGAGCTTCTGTGGTGACGGGGACGCTGACAGTTCTGCCTCTGTAACTCCTGCTATTTCCAGGGGGTGATTGCGTCTCCCCCCCCCCCCACCCACGGTGAGGCCGGGGTTTTCGGGCTGTTATCTCTACTTTTGCTCACCCATCCCCTGTCAAAGGCCCAGCCTGCCTGCTCAGCTCCTTCACAGGAGACTCAGGAAGTCTTCTTCTGCTGGGTGAGCCACCTGTGGGGGAGAGGAGGAAGGACTTCCTGCTATAAGGCAGGAAAGACAGTCCTAGTGTGTCCATTTTAGAGATAAAGTAACTGAGGCACAGAAAGGCCTCAGACATGGGTGTTGGAAGGGCAAGTTCAAGTGGGACACGCTGATGTCCACCAAAAAAGAAAACAATATAAAAAGAACCAGTACTGGGGTCACAGAGAGATTGGAATCCACAGGTGGCATCTTTGATGAGTTCCCCAGAAGCAGTTGGTTAGGTTCATAAAATAAGTAGTCCCAAGGGGACCCAGCCCAGTCTCTGTCACCTTGGGGGGGTGGGGAGAGTCAGGAAAGGAGGGCTGCACAAGGTGACTCTTGAGCTGAACTTTGCAGTGGGGACCCGGGTGAGAGGCCACCCCAGGGACAGAGCCAAAGAGAATGTGTGGGAGGACATGGAGACAGCCCACGTGAGCCGCCTGGGAACGAGCATCTTCACGGGGCCTGGGCGCCAAGGATGGCCACCACGGACGCCGCTGGGATCAACGAGCATGCTGGGTGCACGGAGCCACTCTGGCGGCCTCCGCTTTAAAGCCACGTCCAGGGGGGTTCTGGGGGGCTCAGTCGTTTGAGCCTCCGACTCTCGGTTTCGGCTCAGGTCCTGAGCTCATGGTTTGAGCCCCACGTTGGGCTCCCTGCTGTCAGTGCAGAGCCTGCTTGGGATTCTCTCTCCCTCTCTCTGCCCCTCCCCTGCTTGCCCAATGTCCCCAAATGTCTGGTTTCACTTCTGCCAAGCAAGGGAGGAAGTGCAAAGCCGCAGGCCCTGGGCCCTGTCCCCCATCCTCCTCCTCCGGACAGGTCTATTTTCGGGAGAGGCAGGCGCCTGGGCTTTCAAACTCTACCTGGATTGTCCTCCCCCTGCCCCCCCACTCCTATCTCTGCCACAGCCTCTGCTTGTCCGTCAAGGCCCAGCTACGCCCTATGAAGGCTCGGGGTGCCACACCGGTCCCCCTCACCCCCCACACTCCCAGCTTGCACTGTACTCTCTTGGTGCACATGCAGCACGAGAGCCAGGTCGGCCCGTTCATCCCTCCGACCCCTCTGTGCCTACCGCAGGAGGCAGATCACACGCTCACACCTGCTCAGAGACTCCCCACCACCTTCCAGAGGAACCCCAAGCTCCAGGGCAGGGATGGGAGCACTCATGGGAGCAGGCCCAGCCCCCCTCCTGCGCCCTTCCTCCAGCCACGCTGCCCCAAAGACCTCCTAGAACGTGCCAGGTTCAGGCCACCACGCAGCTGCACGCACACCAGTGCCTAGATCGCATTCCCTGCTCCCCTCATCCGCCTCGCAGTCAGACAAACCCTCCGCTCCTTCAAGACTCCGCTCACGTGCCTCCACGTCTAAGAGTCACACCCTACACCTCCCCTCCTCTCACCCCTGCGGGTACCCTCACACCACCTCTGTGCCCCCACAGTGTCCAGCAGCTCTCCCAAAGGAGCATTTATCCCGCAGTAATGAGGGTGCACCTGCTGGCTTAGTCGCACCCCTCTTCATTTGTTTATCCGAGCACACGGCACGCTGTTCCAGAGGAAGAGCGGATCTCTAATACACGTTTGGTGAACAAATGAATGAGCACGAACGGAAGCCCACGGGGCCGGTGCCTTCCAGGCACCCTCCCCTCCGCTCTTGCTCCCTCGCAGGTGGTGACAGGCCACCCCTCCCAGCCACTCCTCCCCACTCAGAGCTGCCCAGGACTTCGCCACCACGGAACCTTCGGGAGAACCTTTATGGGGCACCTGCTGGCCTTCCCGAGCTTTGGTCTGGAACGTCCTGGAACGTCTGGCTTTATACACCTGAGGCCGAGCTCACTCAGATTCTAAGCAGGGGGGCTCTATAAGCCTTCTGCTTCCTTCTAGATGGAGCCCAACCAGAGGGGTAGGATGGCGGCGGTGGCCAGGGAGGTGGGAGGCGCGTGACAGGATCCCACAGGCAGCTGGGGCCAGGAAGCTGACCTCACAGCACTGGCCTCGCTGGGGACCCTGGGCACACACACAGAACCTGCTCGAGCCCTGGCTGCAGACGGCAGGATGTCCCCTGATCGGAACAACTGGCACGGGCCAGCGACCCCTCCTGTGCGGCCAGTGTCTCTCCCATCCACTGCCCAGGGAAGGACCGTCGGGGCGCCAAGCCCAGCCCGAGCCCGCCTTCCTTCCTGCCGCCCAACCAGCCCACACGCCCCACCTCACACAGGCCTCTGCCCTCTCCGGAGACCACCCCACTCTGGGTTTCCCACATCTGTGGGTCCCACCTCTATTGGCTGTCACAAAGGCCCGTGAAGGAAGGAAGGTGGGGGGGTTAACCCTGTCTGGCACACAGGGGAAACTGAGGCCCAGAGAAAAGAAATGGGAGATATTGTCTGATGGCTGGACTCATGGCTTCTTCTTCCATTTTATTTTAAAGTAGGCTTCATGCCCAATGCAATACCCAATGCAGAGCCCAAAGTGGGGCTCAAACTCACGACCCTGAGATCCAGACCTGAGCTGAGATCAAGAGTTGGAAGCTTAACCAACGGAGCCACCCAGGCGCCCCCTCATGGTTTCTTCTTCAGACTCCTGAACTGCAGTACGCGGAGGGCCTGCAAACAGTAGGTGCTCCATTAGTGCACGGGAAAAGACTGGATGAAAGTAGGTGTAGGTCATATGTCCTTTCCATGCCCCCTCCAGCCTCTGGACCTCCAAAGCTGCCTCCACACCAAACTTCCTCCAGATGTTCTCTTCGGTCCCAGCGCCTCCCAAACTCCTTCCTGATGTGAGGAATAGGACCGGCTTGCCCCCATCCACTCCACACGTGGAGCAGCACCGCCACATTCCCTCAGCACCCACTGAGTACCCAGCACCTCACCGCGTGTCCGGGGTAATGATCGCATTTAATCTTCAAAACCCTCCCGAGGGAAGGTGTATCTCTACCCGTGTGGCACACAGGAAACTGAGGCACAGGACATTATGTAACTAGCCAGGGTCTGTACCCAAGGGGTCGGTGTCCAGAATGTCATCTCGGCATCCTCAAACTGCATTTCCCTGAATGGAAAGTGGCCGAGTGGCCTGATGTTCACCCTCTTGGCCCCCGAAAGCACAGGCTCGCGTCTGAAAATGCAGCGCCATTCATTCGAGCCGGAGCCAAATGCCCTTCAAGAGAGGAGAAGGTTTCTTTCTCGTTTGCTCTCTTTAGCTAGCCCGTAGCTGACAGCAGGCTGCCCCAGATGTGTGGCTGGGGCTCCCAAGGACGGGAGACACTGATCGCTTGAAGAGATCTTTGGGCTCGTGCCTAGGTTCAGGGTGGCCCATTTTATGATTCACTTTATAAATATTTATCCGGGACCTACTCTGCGACAGGCATTGTTCTAACTGCTGAGACTCCGCTGGGGAGCAGCGTAGACAAAAACCCCGGCCGTCCTTGACTCTCTCTTTTAGAGAGAGCTATAAATAATAAAAAAGAAAAATAAGCAAAACATATACATTGGTTTTAGATGCTAGCTAGATGCTGAGAAGAAAAGTAAGTCAAAGAAGAGAACTAGGAAGTGTGGAGGTGGAGACTGAAATTTTAGACAGGGTGACTGGGGAAGTCCTGACAAAGGATGTGGCCTTGAATAAAGACTGAAAGGAAATGGGGACAAAAATTGTACGGATATCTAGGTGCAGAGTTTTCCAGGCAGAAGGAAGAGCAAGTGCAAAGGCCCTGGGGCTGCAGTGTGCCTGATGAGTTCCAGGTACAGCAAGGAAGCCAGTGAGGTCAGGAAGGTAATGGAGAGCCAGGCATGTACAAGTGAGAGAGAAGCCACTGCAAGCTTGGGGGCAAGAGTGCAACATTAACAGATCACGGGCTGGATGCGGGGTGGCAAGAGGCTTTAAGAATAACCTCACAGCCTGGGCCTAAGCAACCAAAAGAAAACCCATTTCCTGGGACGCCTGGGTGGCTCAGTCGGTTCAGCGTCCCACTTCAGCTCAGGTCATGATCATGCGGTTTGTGAGCCCAAGCTCCACACTGGGCTCTGCGCTGACAGCTCAGAGCCTGGAGCCTGCTTCAGATTCTGTGTCTCCCTCTCTCTCTGCCCCTCCTTCGCTCGTGCCCCGTCTCTCTTGGTCTCAAAAATAAATTTTTAAAAAATGTTACAAAAAGAAGAAAGAAGGGCATCTGGGTGGCTCAGTTGGTTAAACATCCAACTTCAGCTCAAATCACGATCTCACAGTATGTGGGTTCAAGCCCCACATCGGGCTCTATGCTGACAGTGTGGAGCCTGCTTGGGATTCTCTCTCTTCTTCTCTCTCTGCTCCTCCCCTGCTCACACTTTCGCTGTCTCTCTCAAAATAAATAAATAAACTTAATTTATAAAAAAGAAAAAGATAAAGGAATACTGCCATTTCCTGAAGATAGGAAAGTAAGTCGGGGAGCGGGGAAGATTTTGGTGGAAGGTGGGGAATGGCTGAAGGGGACGTAGGGGATGAGTATCAGGAGCTTAACTGTAAATACTTTTATCTTGGAAATGCCTAGAGTGGAAGTGTTGAGCAAGCCATTAAATCAAGGTGAGTCTAGCATTCAGGGGAAAGACCTAGACTGGACCGGAGACGTAAAGTTGTCAGAGTAGTGATGGCACTTAAAGCTATGAGACTGGACGAGATCACCCGAGAAAATGAATCAAAAAAGAAAAGAGGAATTTAAGGCACGGAACTATTAAAATGTCCCCCCAGAAGCTGCCCTCCACAACGTGAAGCTTGTAACGTGGTCTCTTCACTAGGGCCCCGCACCCTGTCCACACACGCCCAGCACATGTGTGCAGACACACACACAGCACTTCCTCTATCTGCTGGTGATGTCATTCTGCTGAGTGAGAAGGAAATTCTCTTTTGCAGATGCGCTCACTTCACCAGAAAGTAATCCACAGAAGGGGAGAAAGAGTGCCCTGAGCACTGAGCCAACAGTAGCGCCCCTTACACAGCCGAGCAGTCACACAGGCTCTGGTGTCATCAGGTGCTGTATTCGGGTTGTGATTCCAGTGTCATTTCATCATCTGGTGTCTCTCTCCCTTATGTGAAATAGGAATGACACTGGCTACATCAAGAGGAGCCCCAAAAGTAATAAACAGTCCATGAAGATTTGTTAAATAAATGAGGAAAGGAATGAATGGTGAAAGCAACAACGCACCAAGAGCCTAACTCACAGTAGATGATCCATAAATATTGCCAAATATTAAATGAAGACGATATTCCATCTACGTGCCTTTCCCTCTTTGTTTTTGTATTTATCCCTTTCCCTTTCCTGCCTGTGACACAACAGCGAAATCTTGCATTTGTATAAGACCGCACTGGTTACACAGCTTCGCCCTGCTACATTTTCTCAAATTTTCAACCTCACAGACGGCAGCCTTATAAGGGCAGGAAGTACAATCCCCCTTTCACAGATAAGGAAACTGAGAGTTGGGACAGAAAACAGCCTCCAAACTCCAGGAACATTTGAAGGCAGGGACAATAACAGAAACACTGCATTCAGCCCAAGGGTGGGGCATCTGTGTTGCCAAACCAAACCTGCCTCACATCCTGTTGGGTGGGTAAAAGGGCAGGTGAGGGAAAGACCCAGAAGCTCAGGGGAAGGGAAGGTATTTGTTTGGGATCATGTGAGTAGTCCACTTAAAAAAAAAAAAAAAAGGGCACAGATCCCTGATCTGTGAGGCCCTGTGCCCTCCTTTTCCCACACCCACGGGGCTGCCCATCCCAGCTGCATGGTCACACAGGTCATGCGTTCCCTGTCACCAGCTGTCAGGTCAACTCTGGGAGCAGGAGGCAGACACAGAATTGGTGGGGAGAAAAGGATGGGGAAGGAGGGAGCAGGCACAGATGAAATCTGGAGGCACAGAGAGACAATAAGCAACGAGGAGCGAGTCAGAAACAGGGGAGAGTAAAATGGACAACAGGGGAGGCACAAAAGGAGACATGCAGAAAACAGGTGAAGTGAGGATCAAGTGGGAATAGGCAGAAAAGCCGGGAGAACTTAGAAAGGCACAGGAAGGAAACTGGGGACAATTAACGAGGCCCAGAGTGAACGGGGGTGGGGGGGGCGGTTGGAGGGGCGCGCACTGAGAGGCACGGAGAGTTGAAGGGAGAGAGGGATGGCCTCACTACGGAAGTGAGGGATAGAAGAGAGACACACCAGGGAGACTGCGGTACTAAGGAGGGACCCCAGGTCGAAGCTGGCGTCCCAGAGAGAGGGTAGGGGGTGTCACAAGCTCGAGATGAGACAAGAGCTGTCACAAATGGAAGTTGGGGACGCTGAGGATCAAAGGGCAGAAGCTGCGGGCACTCAGGGGGTCACACAAGGGTCAATGGAGGACACGACTAAAAATGGGGGAACACAAGGGAAGCCCGAAGGAGGGTCCGGGTGGAGACCACCGAATCTGGGACGCGAAGGAGGTTTGGGAAGGGCCCTCAAAGGCCCGCCTCCCCTGCGCCGTCACTCACCTCGGCTTACTCAGCACTTCTACTTTCTTCTACTTCCGCAAACAAACGAGCCCGAGGCCACGTGACGGCCCGGCCACGGCCCTCCGCCAATCACCGAAGCCCATACCCCGGCCCGCGCTCCGGCCCCGCCCCCGCGCCGCGAAGAGGTCGCGCGAGGAAGGCAGGGGCGGGGCTCCGCCATGTTTTAAAACTGCCCAATGGAAGGCGCTCCAGGCTCCAAGGAAGGCAGGGCTCTGGGCTGGAGCCAATCCTCCGCGGCGGGGCGCGGCCACGTCTGTGCGGGGCGGAAGTTCCTCGCGCCGGCTCGTTGGTGGACATGTTGATGAGGGGCACGAGTCTCCTCCTTCTCCGCCTTCCAACTCCTCAAGCGCCGGGAGGCCTGGACTCTGAACCTAGTACCCCTGAGGGCCTGTAACCAGCAAAGAGGAAGGGCATCTTTGGGAGGAACTTGCTTTGATTTTGCCGGGGGACCCCCAGATTGAGCAAATAAAAATATGAGACGCTTAGTTAAATTTGAATTTTGGCTCAACTACCAATACTTTTTTAGTTAAATAAAAAACACTAAGTGCGTTTGTGCTAGAAAAAAAGTATTCATTGTTTTCTGGCAGCCCTACACCAAGCTGATCTCGGGAAATATTTTAGCGCTTTTAGTAGAAACGTGAGCAAATGACTTGGTCTCTGTGGACCCCTCCTCCTTAATAAGGATGTTGTGACTGAGAGATAAATTAATCTCTGTACCTGCACATAGTGGAATTTCAACAAATGGTCGTTGTTATGATCCGCAACGCTGAGAAAGGGACACAGTTGTAGTGACAGATTTGCTTGTGACTCAGCAGATCATGTGAACTAATAATACCTGTTACAAAGTAATCAGACTTAACATTTATCACCTCTGGATTGTAGTTGTTTTTTTTTTTTAAGTTTACTTATTTATTTTGAGAGAGACAGTACAAGTGGGGGAGGGGCGGGGGAAGAGGGGGACAAGGGATCTGAAGTGGGCTCTGTCCGGCTCTACGCTGACAGCAGTGAGCCCTACCAGGCATGACCCAACAAAACGTGAGATCATGACCTGAGTCCAAGTTGAATGCTCCATGGACTGAGGCACCCAGGCGCCCCTGCAGTTGCTCTTGTTTGCCATTTATAGGTGAGGACAAGATTTCTTAAACTGTGATTTGAATTTTGCTCAAGAGTTTCAGCTTTGAGTCGAGAGAACCAGGTGAAGACTCAGACTTCTCACTGAAAATATTTTGCTCTCCACACCCCAAACAAGTGGAGTTACTGCGATGGTTATCAGGAAGCTTGCAAAAGGCCGGTAGTCCTCCCTCTGCGGAGTAATCTGACCCAAGAAAACACGTAGGTTCAGCGGGTCGAGTCCCATTCTTCAGCAAACACCCACTGTATTCAAAGTGGATCTGAACGACAAGTCAAACACCCACTGTATTCAAAGTGGATCTGAACGACAAGTTTGGCAACGCAGTCGCACAACTGAATCTGATATGCAGAAAAGGCTGAGGGAGGCTGGATCCATTGTTAGAAACCCTCAGAGAGAGCCATGAAAGAAATTCATAAAATTTCTGATGAAATTGAGTGCCCATCCTCTATGTATTTCCAGCGAAAACTGTTAAATGAATGGATAAAGCAAGAAATGAAATATAGGGGATTATTAGGTAGCATTGAATGATCAAGCCATGGGAAGGGAGGGGGCAAATAAATAAGCACACAAGGGAATGAGTTTCGCTGGGTTTCTGTTGGATTTTGCATTGGGGCAGTTCAAGTCAAAGAGCTTCTCTTGAGAGGTTGTGCTAGAAACATCTCAGAGCAAAGTGTTTGCTTTCTGGGAGCCCAGAATCCAAAGAGCCAGACTGGACCAAGACCTCTGCCTCAGAGTTGGATGGAAATGTAATTAGCTGAAATTTAACTAAGGGTGCAGTTTTACACCCTTACTGTGTCTGATCCTCACAACAATGCTGAGAAGTAGTACTATTATCCATCACTTTATTGTGTTTTTTAAATGTTTATTTATTTATTTTGAGAGGGAGAGAGCCCACACATGAGCATGGGCAGGGGAGGGGCAGGGAAAGAGAGGGAGAGAGAGACTGTGAGCTGTCAGCACAGAGCCGGGGACACGGGGCTGGATCCCATGAACTGTGAGATCAAGACCTGAGCCGAATTCAAGACTCAGAGGCTTAGTCAAATCCCTACCCTGTGGTGTTTGCAGCCTTGTGGTGAGAAGGCAGATGATAAGATAAAGCCAAACATAGAGTGTGTTTTGCTAAAGTCTTTGGGTGAAGGGTCATGATGTTATTAGCATCTTTCTCTCAAAAAACCTTGCATGTTGAATCTGGGGCTGCGTATATGGGTGCTGCTGTGCTAGTCCTTCCCTTTTCCGTGTGTTTGAACATTTTTCTAATTAAAAAGTTGGGGGAGGGGCATCTGGGTGGCTCAGTTGAGGGTGTGACTCTTGATTTCAGCTCAGGTCATGGTCCCAGGGTCGTGGGATGGAGTCCCTCGTGTCAGACTTTCTGCACTGAGTGTGGAGCCTGCTTCGGATACTCTCCCACTGCCCCTCTCCTCAGCTCACACACTCTCTCTCTAAAGAAAAAAAATGGGGATAAAATAGGGTAGGGTGGAGGGTGATAGACGCTGTGGAATAAAAGCAAGGGGGAAAGATGGTGGATGATGCAGTTTTAAACAGAGTGGCCAGGGAAGGTCTCACGGAGAAGGGAGATATTTAAATAAGGGCCTGAGGGAGGCGAGGGAGTGAGCCTGGCAAAGAGTGTTCCAGATGGAAGTAAAGGTCTGAGCAAAAGCCCTGAGGCAGGTGTCTCCATGGCTTGTGTCAGGGACAAGCAAAGAGCGTGTCGGACCTGGAGTAGCAGGAGAGCACGGAGCCTGGTAGCCAAGGAGGTCAAAGGGGCATCACGGCCTGAAGTACACTGTAGGTCATTTCAAAACTTTGGCTTTCATTTTGAGGGAAATGGGGAGGCATGGGAGTTTTGTGAGCAGAGTGACCTGATTGTATTTACCTGTGAACAGATCATATCTGTTTGGGCAAGATCAGACCCTCAGGCCAAAGCAGAGGCTGGGAGGCTGGTGAGGAGGCTAGTATAAAAATAGGGATTAGGGGTGCCTGGGTGCCTCAGTCCGTTAAGCATCCGACTTGAGCTCAGGTCATGATCTCATGGTTCGTGGGTTCAAGCCCCGCATTGGGCTCTATGCTGACAGCTCAGAGCCTGGAGCCTGTCTTCCAATTCTGTGTCTCCCTCTCTCTCTGACCCTTCCCTGCTTGCTCTGTCTCTCTGTCTCTCAAAAATAAAATTTTAAAAAACTTAAAAAAATAATAAATAGGGGTTAGAGACAATGGTATGGCCCATTCTCCCAACTAATTGTCACAACTTCAGAATCATTCCAGTTGGGGTTTGTGTTGTGATAGGACGTGTAAGGGATGGAGGGCATTGTGAGGAGGCATTGTTGAACTCTGTTTAGTGGGAAGCTTTGTGAGATGATTCTTGAATAGGGGTGGGCAGACCTTTCCCCCTGTTCCTCCAAATAAAGTTTTATTGGAACACAGCCACATCATTCATTCACATGCCTCCGCTGTCTAAATGGCAGACCTTTGAGTAATTGTAACAGAAACTATATGGCCCACGATGCTGAAATATTTCTCTCCGGTCCTTTAGAGAAAAAAAATTTGCTAACCCCTGTTCTTTTTTTAAATTGTTTAAATGTTTATTTTTGAGAGAGAGACAGAGTGTGAACAGGGAGGGGCAGAGAGAGACACACACACAGAATCAGAAGCAGGCTCCAGGCTCTGAGCTATGAGCACAGAACCCGACGCGGGGCTCGCACCCACTTGCCATGAGATCATGACCTGCGCTGGAGTCAGACACTTAAATGACTGAGCCACCCAAGTGCCTCTACTAACCCCTGTTGGGTTTCAAAGGTTGAATAGGAGTTTACCAGAAAGTAAAAACATGCCAGGTAGAAAGAACCATATGAGCAAAAGTCAACATCCTAAGATCGTGTGGATTGTTTGGGGGTGACTGCAAGAGGTTGAACACTGCTGGGATCTGCTGTGTGAGCAGGTGAGTGGGCAGTGAGCCATAGAGGCCAAGCGTGAAGGGTCTCGAGTGCCAGGCTAAGAATGCGGGTCTTGTTCTGCAGGGAGTGGGAGCCCCGGAAGGGTTACAAGCAGGCAGTTGATGTGGGGGGAAAAATCCCCCTGCTGCTGTGAGAGAGGTGACTGGAGGGCACAGAGGCCATGGGCAGCTGTGTAATGATTACACTAATTATATGGCTTCCGACTTGATGGGGGAGGGGAGAGGCATCGGGGCTTGTGTGCCCTCCTCTGCAAGGAAATGAGTGCAGGTGACCTTGGGCCATGAGGCCATATGTGTTCCCATCCCAAGGAGGAAAGCCGGTCCTGGCCAGCTAAGGCAGGACGTCCCCACTCTGGGGGCCTCCTAAGCCCAGTTCAGGAACTCACGGGACAGATGGTGGCCTCAGGAGAGGCTGGTTCTCAAGGCCAGGGGGCCAGGGACGCTTTGACAAGAAGCAAGCCTGAGCCTGGATCCTGAAGGCTGGGGAGGGTTTGCAGAGGCCGAGCAGAGGGTATTTCAGGCAAAGATGTGGGACCTGGGCCAGCGATCATGCAGACTCTAGCCTCTCAGGATGGGGTCTAACATGGTGAGGGGGGGTCTTGGGGGTCAGAGTGTGCAAGGTCTTCCCCCCTTTCTCCTTTCTCCTGGGCTCCTCACTTCAGTTTCTCTGGCCAGTACGTATAAAGCATCTACTATGTGCACACCCTCACTCTTGGTGGGGGTGGGGACACGAAAGATCTCCCTGTTCCTGTCCTTAGAGTTCACAATTTAATGCAAACTTGCCCCTCCATACATGGGTCATTGTTTATCGTGAGGAAGCACAGGACTGTAGGCAAATATGATTTTCCTGGAGAAATCACAAAGTCACAAGGGATCGTGTTCCAGACCAGCAGGGGGGATAGACTAGGGAATGTTGTAGTAGGGAACAACCCCACAATCACCTTGGCTTAACACAAGTTAATGTTTTGGTTCACACTACATGTCCACAGTGGGGGTGGGGAGGGGGTTCTGTTTATCAAAGTCATCCAGGAAGTGTCTTGTCAAATTTAGGCTTTGGATTAGAGGCTGCGTTAGAAGGTTCTAGAAGCCACTTAGAAACTTCCGGAAGCTAGCGCAGCTGTCCAGAAGAGAGACTCAGTGGGCTGGAACTGAGGCCATGAGAGAGGGAAGAGAGAATGGACAGAAGTGAGGGCAGGGAGGGCACAGAGGCTGGGTGACTGCCCAGCTGTGGGAGTGAGGGAGAGGGACGAGGCAGGGATGGCAGCTTGGTGTCTCCCTGGGGTGACAGAGTGGAAGGTGGTGTCTCCAGCCTGCTAGAGAAATGAGGGGAGGTCCGGTTGGTTGTGACTATCGTGGCGGTGCTGGGTTGGACCAGCAGAAGGAAGGGGCAGGAAAGAGGCCCATGTGTCTGCGTTGCAAGGCTCAAGGAGATCTGACCCATAGACATGACAGACAGGAGCTGGTGACAGTGGTCTGGGAGTCATCAGCCCTGATGGCACTTTAGATCTTGAAGGGGAATCAGATTCCCCAGGGAGAGCAAGAGAGGGCAAAGACCGGCTCTGAGCATCACTAACCACTGAGCTCATGGGGAAGCAGGGACAGAGACAGAAAAGGTAGGAGGGAAGCCCAAGCCTTAGAAGAGCAGAGAGAGTGTTTCAAAACGGAGAGGAGAGAGCCACACGGTCAAACGGTCAAACGCTGTCAAAGGACAAGATAGATTGGCATGGAAAAGGGACCCAGATTCAATAACAGAGAGGTCCTGGGGAGGTGAGGGGGCAGGAGAGCACAGAGGGGGAGAGGGAGACTGGGCTGTGAAAGGGAAAAAAAGGTGAGGCTGGGGGCTGGGGTGATGGGGGTAAAAGGTGGGGGCGGGGCGGGGGTTGGAGATGACAGCCACTAGGGGAAACGTTGGTGCTGAGAGAGTGGACGGGAGCTGGAGGGTGGGCATGGGGGTCCAGGAAGAGGAGAGACGGCTTTGAATGGTTTCTGCAAGGACAGGAGGAAGGGGGAAGGACACGTGCAGGGTTGAGGCGGGGGCCATGCCTTCCTCCAGTGGAAGTGAGGACAAAGCAGTTTAGTGTTTGTCCCTGCTGGATCCAGGACCCTTGCGGACAGTGGCCCGGTGCAGGGACACCCTCTGCTAGTCCCTCCCCAGTTTGCCTTATTGGCCCAGGGAAGAAGCAGCTTTCTCTAGGGGACCCCAGAGGACTCATTGTTCTCTCACCCAATATCTATCAACCTCTTATCCCACACTTGGCACTGGGCCACAAGCTTTTAAGTGTGAACCCATCACATTGTTTCTCAATCCATGAAGTGAGCACTATTAGTAAACCCAGTTTACAGAGGAGGAGAGTGAGGCAGGGAGAGGTGAAGTCACTCAGCCCGTGAGGGGTGGAGGTCGGGATTTGAGGCCGTCAGACTACCCTGAGAGCCCCAACTTAAAAAACAAAAACAAAAACAAAACACCCTAAAACAACAACAGCAAAGGAAAAAAACGCATTAGAAGATAAGTTGCAGGAATAAGAGAATTTCGTCACCCAAATCCCCCCCATTGTTAATATTTTATCACATCATCTTTATGATCGCCTATCTCGTCCTGAACCATTTGAGGGTAAATTGCAGACATGAAGCCCCTTCACCTCTAAATGTGCCAACACGTGTTTCCTAAAATCAAGGACTGATTTTACGTGACTGCAGGACAATTACCCAAATCAGGAAATTAACGCCGATCAGATTCTATGAGCTAGTTAGTCCACACAGTTTATTGGGTCTTTACCAGCTCTCTTCATAACGTCCTTCATTCCAACGGGAAATCCTGGATCTCCCGCTGCATTCGGCTGCCGTATCTCCTGTCAATCTGGGGCAGCTCCCCTCTCTTTGCCTTTCGTGATCTCGTCATTTTTTAAAGCAGACTGTCTCTCAGTTTTAGGGTTGTCTCATGTTTCCTGTGATCACACTCACTAGGCGTTTTTGACGGAAGGGATGCTGTGTCCTTCTCAGTGCATCCTTTAGGGGAGACCCATGTCTGTTTGTCCTGCCACTGCTGGCAGGAACTTGGTCCCTTAGTGAAAGTGGTATCGGCCAGGTTTTTCCACTGTAGGATTACTATCATCCCATTTCTAATTAAAAATTATACTTAGGGCAATACTTCGAGACTATACAATTTCATGTTGCGCATCGAATCTTCGCATCCATTGATGATTCCTCTTGGAATCCGTTACTACTAAAATGCTTGCCTAATGCTCATTTTCTAAGTCTGTCATTCCTTTTACTGGAAGGGGGGGCTTTGTCTTATTTATTTATTTATTTTTCTTCATCTATCCATTTATTCAATTAACATAGACTCATCGATTCTTCTTTTATTTAATGGGTTATGATCCATTATTACTGTTAGTTACTTTGATGCTCGAATTGCCCTAGATTTGTCCTGTAGGAACCCCCTTTCAAGCCACAGAGCTGCCGCTTTCAAAAATGACATTGCTGGGGACGCCTGGGTGGCTCAGGGGGTTAAGTCTCTGACTCAGGCTCAGGTCATGATCTCATGGTTCATGGGTTCAAGCCCCACATCGGGCTCTGTGCTGACAGCTCAGAGCCTGGAGCCTGCTTTGGATTCTGTGTGTCTCTCTCTCTTCCCCTGCTCACATTCTCTCTCTCTCTCTCTCTCAAAAATAAATAAACATTTAAAAAATTAACAAAAAATAATAAAAAATAAAAATGATGTTGCTGTATGTCACTTGACCTTGACCGGAAAGGGAACCATGTCTTTGGGGAAGCAGCCTCTGCTGTGTGGGCACTGAGGCACTGACTCCCTGACGTGGGCAGCCTGGGGATGGGAGCTAAGGCTTTAGACAGCATGGTGTCCGGGGGTGTTGTGCAGGCCACCAGGGATTTGTTCATTAGTTGAGCACCTACTGTGGCCTCAGTTCTTGAGAAGCTCTTAGAAAATGGGGGTGGGGGGGGAGAGAAAGACCACCCATCACAATGGCGTGGTTTCTAAAATCAAGAACTTTTGTACCCCAGGGGTAATATGAGTGGCTCTGTTAGATGTGTGAATGTAGGGCAAGTGGCCAATCTATTGGAGGGTATAGTTCTTTGAGTCTCACACTAATTTGCCACCACAGTTGGTCACTTGGGAAGCTAATGTGCCAATCTGGATACGAAACCCAAGGCTTTCCAGAGGTAAGCGATAGTGGTTACCATACCAGGTGGACCCAGAGGCAGGAAGGCATACCAAGGGCTCTATCATTCTGGAGCCCAATGCAGGGCTTGATCCCAAGAACTGTGAGATCATGACCTGAGCTATATCCAGAGTCAGATGCTTAACTGACTGAGCCCCCCAGGTGCCCCCCAAACTGTCCCCTTTCGAGTGGAGCTCCAGACACTGATATATCCCTCACATTTATACCAGAACCCACTCGCTTGGGTATAGCCCTGAACATCTGGACCAGGAATCAATCAGGGCTGGGTTCAAACTCCAGTTCTTGTACTTCCTAGTTGGGTGACTTTGGAAAGTCACTCCCTCTTTGAACCTCCACTCATTTATTTCCTCAACATATATTTATTGAGGGCTCACTATGTGCTCAGCACTGTTCTAGGCTCAGGACATGCAGTGGTGAACAAGGTAGACAAGAAACTTACATTCTGGTTGGGGAGACAGACATTAAATAGTAAGAAATATATAAGCAAGGTAACACCTTATAGGAGATATTAAGGCAATATAAAAACATATTTCAGAAGTGGGGGCTCTTTTAACTAGGGCAGTCAGGAAAGACCTCTCTGAGACAGTGACATCTAAGCTGACCTGAGAGTTGAAAAGAGCGTGGCAGTGAACAAGAGGAAATAGCTAGTGCAAAGGACCTGTGGTAGGAAAAACTAGGTGTGTTTGAAAAACAGTAAGAAGGGCAGTGTGGCTGAAGAGTAGCGGGTGAGGGGAGAGTAGAGGGGCTGGGGCTGCAGAGCTGGGTAGAGGCCAGATGGCTTAGGGCCCTATGGACCAAAAGGAGGAGTATAGTTTTATTTTAAATGCAAACGAAAGCCATCGAGGGTATTAAGCCAGAAAGGTGGAGTGTGTGAAACAATCTGATCCTTGTTTTAAGAAGAATTTTGGTGTGTGAAGAAAGCCGTTTGGAGCAAAGTGGGGAGGCTATCAGGAAGTCTGCTGCCATTGTCCAGGTAAGTTGATGGTGTCTGGAGGAGGTGGGAGGATTGGGGATGGGGAAGAGTGGTCAGATGCAGGACAGCGTTGGAGGGAGAGCCAGCCTGACTAGTGGGGAGAAAGGGAGAGAAGAGGAATGGAGCAAAGCTCTAGAATTGGCCTTGAACAACTGAAACTGGGGAGTCTGGGGATATGGGGAGCTGGGTACTGTCGGTGGTCAGGAATGGGATTTTTGCGGTCTTCCTCCAGCACCCAGGTGGAGGTGCAGAGTGCGCAGTCTTGAACTCAGAGAAGCTCTTTGGGGATCATGGGCATATGGATGGCTTTTAAAACCACGGGACTGGATGAGATCATCAAGGCAGAGGGTGTAGGTTGAAAGGAGAAGAGGTACGGGACTGTCGACTGCAAAATGAGACAAATGACACCTCCGCCCACGCGGCTCTCGCGAGGTGTCACGTGAACGCACCCAGACGCCTCTAACTAGGGCTGAGAACGCCTGCAGCGCGGAGGCCTAGCGATCAGGCCTTGTGTGGGCGGGGCCGTCGGGGGCGGGGCCATCTGGGGGCGGGGCACAGAGCCGGGAGGCCGCTCCGGGGCCTTAGGGGCCGCCAGGCGGTGACGTCACCGCATGACTGGGTTTTTATGAATGAAAGGAATCCTGTGAGTGAGTAATTCCGGGAAGCTCGCCTTACAACTCCGCGCCGCCCCCCGCGCCGCCCGCCCCACAACAAAACTCGGCGCAGCGCTCTCGGGAGCCCGGCTCGGAGCGACCCGCGAGTCGGGACCGGAGGGGAATCGGACAGGCGGAGGGCGCGGGCCGGGACAGCAAGCCCGGACGGCAGCGGCGGCCGCGCGTGCACCGGGCGCCAGGCGAAGCGGGCCGAGAGGCGGGTGAGGGACGCGGGTCCGAGACGGGGGCTAGCGCTCGAAACCCGGGGCGGCAGGGTCTCCGCGCCCGGGGCGGGGCCCCGGGGCCCGCTCCGTCGGCGCTTCGGTGTGGCCCTCGCCCGGACGGCTGGCGCGGGGAGGGGGGGAGGGTGTTGCTGGGGAGGGGCGGGGGTCAGAGGTCCGGGCGCACCGAGACGGGGCCCAGGCGAGCTTGGCGGGGTGCGAAGGTGATGGGCCTCTTCTGGGGGAGCGCGCGGGGAGGCGGCCACGCGGGGCAGGAAGGGGCAGCGCAGCCGACGAGCGTCAGCGCCCGCCCAGGCGGGACCGGGGGCGGTGTGTGCACGTACGTGACTCGGTCAGAACAGTCCCTGGACGGGTGCCCGCGAGCAGTGCGTGCGCTGTTTGTTTACGTCCGAAGGCGGGCGTGCGTATGTGTTCCCGGGCCTGTGTCCCGCTTATCCTGCCCGGTGCGTGCGTGAGAGCGTGTGTGTGTGTGTGTGTGTGTGTGTGTGTGTGTGTGTGTGAGAGAGAGAGAGAGAGAGAGAGAAGATCCTGGGGCCTGTGTGTGCCTTGGAGAGAGTGTGCCCGCATGAATAAATGTGGAACAAGGACCCGACGGAGGGAAGTGGCCAGTTCCAAGGTCACACGGGGGTACGAGAATTCTCCCTCCGGTTGTCCCCTTCTGACCAGCCCTCGGCCAGGCCCTTGCTGTCCTGTAGTTTCCCAGGGACTCGGCCATGTGACTGCGGTGTGGTGTTTGTCCCCCGCCCAGAGCTGGCACTTGCAGCCCTAGGGTGGGGCAAAGTATCAAAGGGCCCATCCGGCTGGGCTGGGGAGGAGGTGGGATGAGTGTCCCTCCCAGCACCCTGATGCCTCTGTCCTTGTCCCCAGGTTTTCCAACTGCCTGGGGAATGCAGACCCTGGGGACTCTCCTTCACCCCCAGGGCTGCTCATCCCCTCCTTCTCAGGAGGAACAGGAAGGGCCTGAAAACCCACCACAAAGCTGGGAAGCAGGAAGGAATCCGTGGCTTCCTCTCTCTGGTGGCTACTCTGGCTGGTCCTGGTTCTGGAGGTTGTACCTGCTGGGTTGGGGAGGGTGAGGCCGGGCAAACGGGGTGGGGCTGGTTTCTGCTCTCCGGGTGGTTTCAGTCCCCAGGTGGGATTAGTCAGACAGACCTATTGATGGCCTGACCTGAGGTACTAGTTGAGGGCCTGGGTTAGCCCTGAGACCCAGAGTCCTCAACCCGGGCCAGCCATGGTCAACAGGCTGTGTGGAACAGGTAGTCTTGGACTTGAACAATGTGTGTGAGGGGTGGGGCCTGGCACCTGTCCCCTCCTCCCCATCAGCCGCGTGGAATGGAATGGGGGATAGGGATTCTTTCGTCCTATTCTGCCTTCCCCCTCCCAACCACAGGGCTTCAGAATTGGGGGGGGTGGCAGTAATTGACCTTGGGGAGTGAGGAACCAGATGATCTTTTAATCTTGAATCTTTGAGCCCTGGTAAACCCTGCTTCCACAGCTCAGAACCTCGGTGTCTCCATCTGCAGCAGGGACTAGGCAATAGGCAGTGGGGAGATATGGCAGCCCCCATAGGCAGCCTGTTTTCCAGAGGAAAAGAAAGAAGAGCCAAGAGCTGCAGGCAGGCCCCAGGAATGTCCAGGAATATAGGGTTTGAGTAAGGGAGGTGGCAGCCAGGAACACAGGAAGCAGGCAGCCCAACCTTCAAAGCTGGGCAGGAAACATACCCCTGTAGGGCCAGGGGTCAGGGCGCAAGGGAAGTGGCTGGTTGGCTCGCAGATGGAGAGCTAGCACTGAAAGATTTGACCTCCCGCTGAATCACCTCTGGGCCTCCCCTAGGGTCTGGGACCCAACATGGGCTCCTGCGCCTCCCCCTCCAGTCCTGATACTTTTAGCCTGCATTGTGATGGAGCCTGTCATGGGCCAGATGCTGGGAATGAGATGGTGAGCAAACCACATCCCTCTGGAGCTTACAATCAAGGAGGGGGAGCCAATGAAGGAAGAGCTACAAAACAGTGCAAAAGCACGGCTGAGATGGACAGTAGGAGGCAGAAGGCGCTGTGATTTGAAAGCATGTCAACAGGGCTCCGATTTAGGCAGGGCAATCAAGGGAGGCTTCCCTGAGGAGGCGACCAGTGAGCTGGGTTGTCAGATGAAGTGATGGTCATCTAGGAAGCCCTTCGGGGCAGGGGCTGTGATTCATCTTTGGGCCTTCGGGACCCAGCACTGAGCCTGGCACCGAGTAGGGGCTTCTGGATGCTTGCCAATTGAATGAATGAATGAGCACGAGGTCCATGTCCTGAAAGGACTCTATAGCATTTGGAAAAAAAGGCCTGGGAATCTTTCAGTGAAGCAGGAAGCCCGGGTGGGCTATCGGATTGCTGAAGCAGTCTCTCAAAAGTGAACAGACCCTTTAGGACCCAGGTACCATCTCCCCCACCCCCGACACACACTCCCTGTTTGTCCCTATGGGAAACATACAAGAATGGTAGACTTTACTGTAATCTGTCCCTTCATGTGTTGTTAGCATGAGGATCCCGGGAGAGAGTGGAGAGACAATACGGCAGAGACCTGGGGCCCCCACTGTGTAAGCTGGAGGGGAGGCTGGCATTGCAGGGTTTTGAAAGGGGCTTAACGCGGGCAGGTTTGGAAGTGTGTGTCCCTCTGACAGCACTTGGTGGGGGACAGATGGCAGGGCCGGCAGTGGAGGCAAGCCAGACTAGAAGCCAGCGAGGATGTGGCTATGGTCCTGGTTCAGCTCTGAAAAGGGGAAGTGGTCCCTGGCTGTGCGGGCGGAGCAGAGGGATAGTCAAGGCCGCCAGTCTCAGAGTTTGTATTCTCATGCCCCTGCCTCCAGGAAGCCCTCACTGACTTCCTTTCTCAGGGCCAACACTCTGCTGGTGGTTGGGAGCTCCATTCTGGACCAGAATCTGATACTTTGTAAAATGCCAAAATGATGCGTGCTGGGAGGTAGGATAGGCTGTGGGGAGGAAGTTTGGCCTGTTGGGAAACTGAGGCCCGGTGTGTGTGTGGGGGCGGGGCATGGTGGTGATGAATTTGAAGTCACGTGTGAGTGTGCGTGGGTGGCAGAACCAAAGCTAGAAGGCAAGGGCCCTGCTTCCATGGGGCGCTGGGCTCGCCCAGCTTTGCTCCCCTTCCAGCAGGGAGGAGGCTCCTACCAGCGCTGGCTGCCAAGGCCCAGGAAAACACATTTTTTCCCCGTGTCCTCACAGAGGCAGCCGAATGGTTCAGCAGCTAGAGAGGAGCCCATGCCAGTGGGTGGGCCGTCTACAGGATGTCTCTGGAGTGGACTAGGGGGGCCCGGAGGGGGGCGGGGGGGTGCCTCAGGGCTGGCGGCTGCTGACTGGGCGAGACAGCTGTCAATCAGTCCCTGAGTACGTTCATTCTCCGAGCTCCCAAAGAATGTTAGGAACCTGCAGTCCCTGGAGGTCAACTCTGATGGCTTCAAAGGGAAGAAGAGGAGAAATAGGGGCGGAGAGATGTGGTGGCTGGCCCGGAACTGGGGGATCGGGACCCCTGGGTCCCAGCCCATCACTGCCATCAAACATTCGTTGGCTTGGTGGCCTCAGTTACAGACCTGGTTGGACTTGCTCCTGTCTCGGGCCCAGGGTCCACCGGGCTGGCCCGAGACACGCCACCTGGCTTGGAGCCCGGCGACCCCCCCGGCCTGGGCTTAGAGAGCAAAAGCCTGAGGTCATTAGCCAGTTCCCCTGTCTGTGACTTTCCCTGGTGATTGCTGGACTTTGCTGAGCCGGGACATTCCTGGGCACACAGAGTGCCTCTGCTGACCTCCAGGATTAGCTTGAAGGGGCTGAGACTAGAGCAGGAGAAGAGGGAGAAGAGGGAAGGACAGATTCAGCCCCAGAAACTGAAAGTATTTAGAATCCCAGTCAGCTGAGTACATGGGAACTTCAGCCATTACATAGACTAGCGCATGGCCAACAGTTTCCCCCTCTTGGGCCTGCTCTCGGGGGTCGTATGTATTGTTTTGTGAAGGATTCTGAGGCTGTCTTTTTTTCTTTTTTAATGCTTGTTTGTTTGTTTGTTTGTTTGTTTAGAGACAGAGTATGAGCAGGGGACGGGCAGAGAGAGAGGGAGACACAGAAACCGAAGCAGGCTCCGGGCTCTGAGCTGTCAGCCCAGAGCCTGACACAGGGCTCAAACTCATGAACTGTGAGATCGTGACTTTGGCCAAAGTCGGATGCTTAACCGACTGAGCCAACCCGGCACGCCCCCACCCAGGATGTTTCAAAGCTGAGTGGGGGACACGGCTGTGATTGATTAGTGATGCCTGCAGAGAGAATGGAGGAGGGGTGATGGTGAGGCAAGCCAGCCATTGGCCACTCCTGATCTTGTCTAAGTCTGTTGTGTTTTACACACTTCCACCGTTATGATTGTCCCCACTTTACAAGTGAGAAACCAAGGCCCAGAGAGTCCTCTGTTGCCTGAGGGTCAGGCCGTGCCTCCGAGGTTCTGCATCAGCCCCATCACCTGGCACCCAACGGGCTCTCAGCTAACCTGCTTCGCCTCTCCTGTCAGGTGTCTCTGTGTGTGACCCTGGACTTCCCCACTGACCCCTCTGGGCATGACCTCACAGGGCTGTCAGGAGGACCAGGGTGATGCTGGTGTGAAAGGGGTCTGGATCCAGCTCTGCGTCCTTTACACGTGTTCAGAATTCCCCCGAACTTCCGGGGGAGGAGGGAGGCAGCCACTCACCTGCTGTGTGACTTCAGGTAAGAGATGTCCCTCTGTGGGTCTCCACCTCGCCTTGGGTAAAGCGTGGATGCAGGGCTGGATGCTCTCCAAAGGCCTTTTGCCTGTGACCCCAGCCAGCCAGGAGACACTGAGTCAGAGCAAGGTCCGTGCGTGCTACCGGCCTGCCCCCTCCTGGACGGACTCAGCGATTCTGATAACCCGCGGGTGCAAACCGACCGCTAAGTTCTGTTCCACTTGGTTCCTCCAAAACGCTCTTTGGCGAGTATCATTCTGATCCAACAGTTGGAAAAGTGGAGACCCAGATAGGGACGGTGCCTTGCCTGAGGCCACACAGCCTGGGGAAGACAGAGATGGGACTCAAACCCAGATTGAGCTTCCCATCCCCCACCTGGGGGCCAAGCATCGTGGGTGTGGAATCCCTTCTCCTGTCCCATATCCCTGGCATCTGTGTACGGTCCTTGCCAGGCGGAGAAAGGAGGCAGGTGGAACGGAGGAAGAACTGGAGCCAGGGCCAGGGAGGTTTTCTTCTGGACGCTATTCAGCGAGGCTTGGGCTCTCCAGACTCTGACAAGCTGGGTCACAGTATCAGAGACCACCTACCCACATCTTACCAGCGCCTGTCCCCTGCCGGGCCCAATGCTGGTGGCCTCGGCACCCAGAACAGCGTCGGCCGGGTCCCTGTCAGGTGGGGACACAACAAGGAGATAGATGATCACAAGATAGCGGGGAAGAGGTGTGGGGGTGGGGCGGTAAGGGGGGGAAGAGGTGTGGGGGTGGGGCGGTATCCATGAAGTTCTACGGATCCGGGAGGGCTTCCTGGAGGAGAAGTGGTCTGGGCCCAGAGCAGAAGGATGAGGAGGAGTCCGCCAGATAGTCAGGGGAGAAGCGTCACAGGGTGTGGGGTTGCCCAGAGGCCACAGAGTGTGGGAGAGAGGAAGTGAAAGAGAACAATTCTGCATGGCTGCAATGCCAAGTGGAGGTGGGCAGGGATGGAAGATGTGCCCCGGGGCCTGGGCACTGTTCCCCAGTAAGGAGCCAAGGATGGTTTTCATCTGGGTGGTGACATGGTCAGGGTCACCTGATGGAGAGACCCTCCAGTTGCTGTGTGGAGGAGGAACGGAGGCCAGCCCAGGAGCCTTCTAGGCCCTCCCTAGGTGTGTGCGGGGCGGGAAGGCGATGATTTGAGGCTCGTATTGAAGGGTAGGAGTGGTAGGGGTGGCGTGTGAGGGTCTCATCCTACTTGGGGCTTTCTAGAACTCAGCTAAACCTCAAGAAGCCTGGGTGGCTCTGAGGACCCTCCCAGCCCAAGGGCCACGGTGGCTGCCTCTCTCTTCAAGTGCCACCCTCCCCCCTCCTGTCCCCCTCCTCACTTTCTGTGCGGGCCAGGAGGAGCTGGGGGCCTCCAGGGAAGCCTGGGGTTTATCTGCATGTGACCTGAGTCATGCCGCGCCTCCCGCCTGTAATTCCGCAGAACTGCGTGGGCGCCTGCTGTGCGCCAGGCCCCGGGCACCGGCACACAGGCAGAGGGCAAAACAGATGTCTACTGCCATGGAGCTGGTACTCTAATAGAGAGAGAGAGAGAGAGAGAGAGACAGAGTGTGTGTGTGTGTGCGTGTGTGTGTGTCCAGGGCTCGGAATTCTTTTTTTTCTTTTCTTTTTTTTTAAATGTTTTATTTTTATTTTTGATACAGAGAGAGACAGAGCATGAGAGGGGGAGGGGCAGAGAGAGAAGGAGACACAGAACCGGAAGCAGGCTCCAGGCTCTGAGCTAGAGTCAGCACAGAGCCTGACGCGGGGCTCGAACCCACGAACGTGAGATCTGACCTGAGCCGAAGTTGGAGGCTTAACCAACTGAGCCACCCAGGCGCCCCCAGGGCTCGGGATTCTAAATTGAGTGAGAACATGAGATTTGAAAAGAGACCTAAAGCTGAGGAAGCAAACCTTGTGACCCTCTAGGGGAAGAGAAAGCCAGGCCAAGGGGACAGCCAGTGCAAAGGCCCTGGGGAAGAGCCTGCGTGGTTTGTTGAGGAAGGAGGAGGGTGTGGCTGGAGCAGAGCAAGGGAGGGGGAGCCAAGCAGAAGCTGAAGTCAGAGTCGTACGCCGGGACCACACCAGGCAGGGGCCGGAGGGCCATCGTGAAGACTTTGGCTTTTACTCCCAAGAGAGGCGGGAACCGTGGGAGGGTCCCAAGGGAGAAATAACATGAGTGACCTACACGCTCTGTGGGGGACACTGAGGCACAGAGCAGTTCCCCGATCTGCCAGAATCAGAGGTGGTGAGCAGAAGCACCATCAGAAGTTCCGGGCGTGTCTGGCACCCAAGTCCATGCACTTTCCATTTCCCCACAGGGACACCCAGGGCCTGTGGGAATGTATCAGAGGTGAGGTAGGCCCTGCAGAAAGCTCCAGAAGCCAGGGTTTGCCCTCATGTGCCCCTGCGGGTATCATACCGGGCACTGCTAATGCGAATTGATAGGGTGCTGCATCTCAGGTCACAGGGTGCCTTCCTGGCTCCGCCCCCCATCCTCTGTGCTCCTCAGCGCTCCTCCGCCCTGTGCGGGTATCAGGTGAGGCTAACAATGAGCAGGGGAGAAGATCAGATCTGCTGGGGACAGAGGACGGCTGTTTTAACAGGGGGATTTGGGAGACAGCCGCCTTCCTGGCCCCTAGCAATGGGTGCTGGCTTCCAGAATGTAGCCTCCACGTCTCCCCAATGTCAATGTTTGGCATACCATAGATGCTCAATAAATATTTGCTGAAAGAACATGGAGCTTTTAGGCCCATGGGGGATACACTGAAGGCCACTGGGCCCTTCATCAGTTTAGGTATGGCTGTCTGTCTGACCGGGGCAGTGCTGAATTAGTGCTGGGTGATTGCCCAGCAGAGGAAGCTTTTCCAAGACAAATTTTGGTGAGGAAGGTGTGGGCTGGGGAAGAGGGAGGAGGGGACTATTTTCTTTTTAAGTTTATTTATTTATTATTTTTAATGTTTATTTATTTTTGAGAGAGAGAGAGAGCGCACACAAGCAGGGGAGGGGAAGAGAGAGAGGGAGTCACGGAATCCAAAGCAGGCTCCAGGCTCTGAGCTAGCTGTCAGCACAGAGCCCAATGCGGGGCTCGAACCCACAAACCACGATATCATGACCTGAGTCAAAGCCGGAGGCTTAACCAACTGAGCCACCCAGGTGCCCCTGTTTATTTATGAGAAAGAGAGTGTGCCCATGGGTGTGTGAGTGGGGGAGAGGTGGAGAGAAAGGGAGAGAGAAAGAATTTCAAGCCAGCTCCATGCTGCCAGTTCTGAGCCAGGTGCGGGGCTCGAACCCATAAATGGTGATATCAGGACCTGAGCTGAAGTCCTTAACCAGCTAAGCCACCCAGGCACCCGTTATGTTTTATTTTGATGCAGTGCGGGTTGAACCCTGAAAAGTCATTGACTAGTGCGTTTTATTTATTTATTTGTTATTATTATTTTTTAATAAGCTCTACACTGCACGTGGGGCCTGAAATCACTGCCCTGAGATCAAGAGTCACATACTCTACCTATTGACAGCCAGGTGCGCCAGATATGTTTTGGGTGTTTTGGTGTATGTAGGTTATACTTTATTTTTTTTATTATTTTTTTAATGTTTATTTATTTTTGAGACAGAGAGATTCAGAGCATGAGTGGGGAGGGACAGAGAGGGAGACACAGAATCCCAAGGAGGCTCCAGGCTCTGAGCTGTCAGCACAGAGCCCGACGCAGGGCTCAAACCCACAAACTGTGAGATCTGATCTGAGCCGAAGTCGGAAGCTTAACAGACTGAGCCACCCAGGCTCCCTGTAGGTTATACTTTAGTGAGAAGTTAAAAATAATCAAATAGATGTATCTGGACCCCATGTGGAAGGATGGCTGGGGGAGGCGGCAGTCGATTCACTCGATGCATATTTATTGAACTCCTGCTATGTGCTAGGCACTGACTTAGGCCCACTGATGCTGTGGTAGAACAGGCAAGGCCTCGATCCTTGTGAGTTTGCATTTTGGTGGAGGAAAACGTGGGACACAGACAGATAACCAAGCAATGAAACAAAGTAATTGCAGAAGAGGTGACTGTTAGGAGGGTTAGCAGACCCCTTTGAAGAGGTGACATTGGGCAAAGCCCTACATGATGAAGAGTCACCATGGGAAGATGAAAGGCAAGAGAACAGTCAAGAGAGCAGCAAGTGCAAAGGCCCTGAGGCTGGAATGGACCACTGGGACACAGAAAGGTGGTATGTCAGGACCTCCATAACAGCAGAGGCCTAGAGTGCCAAGGTAGTGAGTTTGGGTTTTATTCTAAGTAGAAGAGAATGTAACCTTGATCTCCTCTCTCTCCTAGGGCTCAGCCCAGAGGGCACCTTCTGAAAACATGTCTGTGGACCCCTTATCCAGCAAAGCCCTGAAGGTGAGCACACAGTCCCTGTTCTCCCCATTCTCCCCTCCCTCCTTGCTTAGGCTGACTGTCCCATCCCAGCTGCCTCTTCCGTTACTGGAATCCTCAAGGATGGCCAGGCTTCAGGTGTTCATGAGGCTCCAGGATGGGCCATGGGCTGGAAAACAAGAGGCCTGATCACAGGCTGTGTGACCGGGGAGGTGGACAGGCATTTTCCTCTCTGGGCCAGCTTCCCCATCGGAGCAGTGCTCACTGGGCTGTAGGACTTCAAAAGTGCTTTCTCGGCCAGGTTTCTCTGGGCAAGTCCAGGCTGGGACACTGGGTTAGGATTTGAGCCGAGCCCTGGGGTGGTGGCTCGTGTTGTGTTCAGATCCTGGTCTGGCCCAGTTTCCCCTTTCTGGATTCCTTGCCTCCTTTCGGGGCCTCGGAGCAAGTCCCGCCACCATATTAGGGCCCAGGTGGTGGAAGTGGAGCACTGGGGAGGGGGGCGGAGGGGGGAGGGGCGGGGGTGCCGTCTCTGGCACCAGTCGTGTGCCAGGTCCAGGGTTGGTGCATACGGGCAGGGCGCAACCTTGGGCCTCAGTCTCCCCATGCGCTCGACGTGCTGTCCCCAGATCAAGCGTGAGCTGAGCGAGAACACGCCGCACCTGTCGGATGAGGCGCTGATGGGGCTGTCGGTGCGCGAGCTGAACCGGCACCTGCGCGGGCTCTCGGCGGAGGAGGTGACGCGGCTCAAGCAGCGACGTCGCACGCTCAAGAACCGCGGCTACGCGGCCAGCTGCCGCGTGAAGCGCGTGTGCCAGAAAGAGGAGCTGCAGAAGCAGAAGTCGGAGCTGGAGCGCGAGGTGGACAAGCTGGCGCGCGAGAACGCGGCCATGCGCCTGGAGCTCGACGCGCTGCGCGGCAAGTGCGAGGCGCTGCAGGGCTTCGCGCGCTCCGT
>NC_043709.1:9343149-9394170 GCF_006229205.1 Suricata suricatta | reverse complement strand
CCCGCCGCCTGCTCCTAGTGCCCGCGACGCCCCTCCCCAGCCACGCCCTCCGACCCCCGCTTCCTTCCCAAAGTGCCTAAGCGCGGTCTCTGTCCCCAGGTGCCATTTCTCTGCAGCCACCAGTCCTTGTGGTGAACACATGTTCCCTCCCGAGCCTGCTGTCTTCCTCGTTGGAGCTCCTATAACTGGGACTCCATAGGTGGCCCTGGGGTGGGGCAACTTTGGTGAGAATGGTAGGGTGGGGTTGGAGGCTGGGGTCTCTTGAGAGTTCAGCCTTCTTAGGGAGAATGGGATACAGAGCAGATTAGAGAAGAGCTGTTCGGGAGAAGAGGGCCACCCCTCATTCTGTAAACTGTTTGCTAAGATCGTGCCATAGCCGCACCCTCTCCCCCCAGGATTTAAGACTAGGTTGGGCTCTATATGTCTCTTGTGGCTAGAAAACTGATGCTCCCACCTCTGCTTTGGGCCTGGGGGTGCCTGGCTTTCCAAAGCTGGGAGAATCATTGGAAGTCACCTGGTGAAGGTCAGTTAACAGACGGGAAAACAGGCCTCCAGCAGACATGCCAGCGCCCAAGTCCATCTGGGCTTGGTGGTTGAGCTGGAAAAGCTAGGCCTTCTTACTCCCGAGATTCCAGCTGTGGGACTGGACATGGTTTGGAAAGGGTGACGGAAGGGCCTCCTGGCCCGGGAGCCGCCTCTGTGAGTTAGGGGAAGAGAAGCAGAGGGCCAGAGAAGGTGATCCAGATGGAAGAGATGGAAGGAGCTGGCCAGCTAAAGAGAAAGGGGACCAAGGAGGTGACCACCCACTCTGGCAGGTGGGAAGATGAGAAGACAGATCCCAAAGTCCTGCAGCCAGGGGTGGGGGTCCTGAGACCAGGGAAGGGTCCCACCCCTCCCCCTGGGAATGTCCTCCGTGGCTTAGGGGCCGGCCACTGTCATCGATTGCCATTCTCCTGGGAAGCCCAGCCCCAACCCTCCCCCCCCCATACAACTATCCTTCCCCGCTGTTTATTTATTGCACGAATCTAAGTTATTCTCCCCAGCCAGAAACATAGCACCTACTCCTGGGAAAAGTGGTGTGTGGCCCTGCGCTGGGCTTTATATTTTATATCTGCAAATAAATCACATTTTATCTTATATTTAGGGAAGCCGGATGACAGCGACCAAAAAAAATGTAAAAAAAAAAAATTCACCCGGCCCCTAGAATTTATTTATTTTCTGACTTACAGTAAGCGAGTTATCCGCCTTCTGTATTTTGTAGACTTTCTGAATAAAGTCAAGTTCTCTTTTTCCACAGAGAAGTAGAAGGCTCTGGGCTATGGTCTTTTGTGGGGGGTAGGGAGGTGGGTGGGAGGGGTTCTGAACGAGGGGCTCTAAGCTGGAGTTCTGCTTTCAACCCCGGCTCCGGACCCTCTGCTCCAATCTGCAAACGAACAAACTGCGCCCATCAGCCATCAGCCCTCACTAGCTCACTAGCGCCAAAACCTGGGTTCTTCCGTCTGGTTGTCTGGAGCCTCCCAGGGGAAGAAAATACCAGGAGGACAATGAAATGTAGGGTTAAATTCCCTGGCATCCCTTCAGTGAATAAACAGTCCCGCCCAGAGGAAAATTCCCGGATTTAAGAGTAATCTTTCCAGCACTTTCCCACCGAAGTCTGATTTTCTACAGCCAAGTCGAAAATATTTTCCCCATGTTCCGGAAGGCACTGGGAGTGGGGGGTGGGGGGGGTGGGGCGGAGAGAGAAAAGTGGCTTTTTAGTCCTAGCAGCCTGCAGGCCTAAAAGGCAACCCTGGGGCTCCTCTGGGGGCTCCAAACTCGCTGTAATGAATTTCAACCCAAGCCGCCAGCCCTTTGGGGACACCCTGAGAGTGGGGTGGTCAGGGAGATCGGGGCTTGGATCTGCGGGACCTTTGGTGACTCAGTCTGCCCATGTGCACGATGAAGGCGCTCTGAGGGCACAGGTGGGATGCGCCGGGAACCTGAGGGGCTGCAGGCTGGCACACACAGAGGCAAGGTTCCCGGTGGCACAGACGCTGGCAGCCAGGAGGCTTTCTGTCCGCAGAGATGGCAGGGCCGGGCTCGGGGAAGGACTCGTCTTTGGAAGTGGGGCGGGGGGTGCTTTGAAAGGTGGGCCCCTATATGGGTTGGCTCCATCCTCAGGCCTTTCTCCTCCTCTTAGGTTGAGGCCCCCAATCCCCATCGCTGACCCTGGGATGCTAAGCTCAAGCCCGGGCAGCAGGAAGCCAGAAGCCGGGACAAGTGGGGGTTAGTGGCTGGCTGGGAAGTCCCCACCCACCCACGCTGCATTCCTGAGTGCTCCCGTCAGCAGGCAGCTCCTCCTCCCCTAAGGCCTGTGGTGGGAAGGTGCCCCGTGTGGCTAGGCACCTGCCCCAGGCCTCCCTACCCCTAAGGGGGGGTACCTAGGGTCCCAAGGTGGAGGGTGGGCTCAGGGAGGCAGGAAGAGACCTGGAAAGAGTAGGTGCCCTGGAAAGGTCTTCAGGGAGAACCTGCAGGAATGGGCCCCCCTTTGCCATCCCTCCTTTGCTGGCTGACAGAAGGGGAGACTCCTGCACACACCAGCCCTGTGGGGAGGGGAGGGTGGGCCCCCCGTGACCAGAGCTGCCACCGTGTCCCACTGGCCAGAGGAGATGGAGACACTTTGTCCAGTGGGAGACTGGACCCCAATGTCAGCCTCTGGCGATGTGGTTTCCCTGGTGACCTACACGTCACACCCCGTTTCCTAGGACCCCCCAGCCCACGACCACTCAGCCCGCCCCCAAGCGTGCACACAGGAGGCCGGGAAGGGGAAGGAGAAAAAACCTCACCCACAGGCAGAGATTTCAATACAATCTATATTATCTCATATATAGATTTCTCACTTTATTTGCTCACTTCTGTCACGCATTTAAAATGTCAGAGACCAAAATAGAGCGGCTTTCTGGTGGAACTCATGGCAGTCATACACGAGATACAAAACTAGGGACTCTGTCCTCTCATACATCATACAATTAATTTTTCAAGTATCTTTTATGTACAAAGAGCTACTCTATCGGGGGAAAAAAATGAAAGAAAAAAAAAGACAGGTAGGTTATGCATCCTAGGAAGGAGGGGTGGAGTGGGCGGGCACGCATTCCTGGGCCCTCATCTCCCTGGGGGCCACTAACTCTTGCCACTGAGTCCCCCTCCGTGTCCCCCACAGACCACGCCAGCCGGCCAGTGTCAGGGCGGGTGGAGACCAAGGGGGCCAGGGAGTAGGCGGCACACGTTGGCCCCGGGAGGAGACTCAGAGAAACAGCTTCGAGAAAGCAGAGGGGGGCCCGGGGACAGAGAATCTCCTCAGGTGACCCGCTACCACTTGCTGCCTTCCTGGGCAGTTTGGTACCCGCCAGCCAGGCCCACCAGACAGGGCCCGGGGGCTGGCCTCCAGGACCCTGCACACAGGCCTCTGTGACCCGGGGCGCTGGCTTGGTCACAAAGGCCAAAGGAAGCCCAGGAAGATGGCTGGCGTGGAACCTGGCCCCCAGCAGACCCTTGGCAGAGTTCATTCCAGTAATGAACCAACAGGAAGAGGCTCCATGGGGATGTTCGGGTACCACAGGGCAGGGCCCTCCTCACCCTACCACCGTCTCCAGGTGTTACGGCCCAAACCCCAGCGCCATGCGGGTTTCCAGCCCCAGAAGGCTCCGCCTGTATGAACATACACTGTTATCTGTCAAGAGGCTCTTCCTAAGACAGTGGCGGGCGTAAGCCCTGCCTGCCTGGGGAAGGATGGGGGGGGGGTCCGGCCCTAGGAGGCTCCAGTATATGGGCGTGGAGATGAGCAAGGGGAGGGGACCGGTGATCCCGGCCACCCCTAAGGCCTGTCCGAGGGTGCTTGGCCCAGCACGGCAGGATCCTGAGCGCCAGCAGCTTGATAGGGTGCCCCCAGCGGCTGCCTGCGGCCAGACAGACTGAGGGCCTAGGAAGGGGGAGCTTTCATATGTGACTAAGGCACAGAAGAGATGGGCCCAGGGGCCATCCGAGGCAGGACACCAGGCCCTGTGTGGATACCGTGCCAGGGAGAGGAGGCTGGGGTCACCACGCCCACTTGCCAGCTCCCTGCCACGTGCCCCATCCTTCCGTCCTCCCTCTCAGGGGACCGCGCCCCTCCTGGTCTGAAATGTGGAAACGCAGACCCTTCCCCTGAGAAGGGGAGAAGCCCTAGGGAGAGCCCAGGGCGCTGTGGGGGTTCTCACTGCTCAGCCTGGGAGGGAGGGAGGGAGGGAGGGCTGGGAGCTGCCAACCCTTGGAGCAGCTGGGAATTGAGGGCTCTGCCCCGGATGCTTGCAAGGAGACAGACCCCAAGTGCTAGGACAGTGCGGGCTGCTGGCTGCCCTCCGCAGGCCGGGAGGAAGGGGCACGAGGCAGGCAGGAGGGGCAGCCACGGAGAGGACAGCCAGGGGCCCAGAGACCCCTGCTCGTCAACAGCACAGGGCCCCCATGCACCTGAGCACCCTTCCGACGTGGGACTCGTGGCTCTCGGTGTCGCTCTGGTCCTTGCAGCATGCCAGGCAGGCCCTGGGTCAGGAGGGGCCATGGGGAGCAGCGGGCTCCCTCCTCCCCCTCCTGCCCGCGGTGAGACTAATCTAGCAAGGACAGGGGGGCACAAGGGAGGGAGCAGGCAGGAAGGAGCCCCGGTGGGAGTATTGCACGGTGTTGGGGGCAGGGCCGGAAGTCTCGCAGGGGAGCGGGTGACCCGCGTCAGGGCTGAGAGAGCAGCCGCTGCTGGTCCCCCATGGCCACAGCTGGGCCCAACGTGCTGCTGCTACTGCGGGACGAGCCACAGGGCACCGGAGTCGCGCCTCCTCCATCCCTCGCCCGGCAGCGCAGGGGTGGCCTTGTATAAATATTCCCGAAGGCTCGTCTCGAGCCTGGGCTGTCCCCTGGGCACACAGCTCCTGGCTGTTCTTTCGGAAGCAAGAGGTGAGTGTTTCTGGTCCAATAAATTAATGGGCACTGCCAACGCGGCGCCGGCCCGCCTCCTGCCCGTGGGGGCAGCTGGGGGGTGGGGGGGGCACAGCCGGCCCCGCGCCAAGGCGCCCGCCGTCCCCGCCAGCAGCCGCACCTAGAACTCGTCGTCGGAGCTAAGCAGGAGGGTCTTCTCGTTGTCGCGGGCGCCGCTGAGGCTGTGGGAGCGGGAGAGGCCGTGGGCGCCGCCGCGCCAGGCGGGACCGGGCTCCAGGGTGGACTGCTGTGTGTACTGCTGGTAGGCGGGCGAGAAGTTGTGGATGGCGTCCTGCACGATGTCGTGCGGGTTCATGGTCTCCTTGAGGCTGCTAGAGATGCTCTTCATGGGCGCGCAGCGGCCTGTGGGGGCGAGAGCCCAAGAGGCAGGGGTGAGGGCCAAGAGGCCGGATGGCAGAGGCCCCTGGGCCTGGGGCTGACCCCCACCCCAGGACTGGGTTGCCCAACCACCCCCTCCCACACCAGAGAACGGGGGTGGGGGTGGGAGGGGAAGAGGTCGGACACCGGAAGGCACAGGCAAAAAGAAAGGGCTCCTCTGGTCGGGGCACAGCGTGGGCGCTGAGGTAAGCAGCCACCGGGAGCGCTAGTGAGTCTGGCTGACAGGACTCAGGGTAGAGACTGGCAGCCTGCAGGCAAGGGACCTGGCATGCCCCCAGAGAGGCCCTGTCCCTCGGGGGATCCCCTTTTACTCTGGGAAAGGCACCAGAGTCTGGCCTGGGCAGCTCTGTCAAGACAGGTGCCAGGGGCGTGGGCCCACAGAGGGACTGACACCTAAGTCCTCAGTGGCTCCCCCGCCCCACCACGGAGAGAGCAGAGGCTGGCCGCCCTGACGGGCTTCCTCCTAACCCCCCCTCTCTCGTGAACTGTCCCCTCGGGTGAAGGGGGCAGAAGTGGCCGAGGCCATACAACCTCAAGGTAAGGGATAAGCCTTCAAATTCAAATTTGGCATGCTTTTTCCACCTTCAAGTTCTCGGCCACAGATTTCCCATTAACAAGCGCTATGCCCCTGGAACCCAGCCCAGCATATTCCGGAACAACGGGAAACCAGGGTAGAAGCAGGCAAACTCTACAGAGGGCAGCCCTTGGCAGACAGGTGCTCTGAGCTCTGCTGCCTGGGGGTGCCTGTGGAGGAGACAGGGACACAGAGAAGGGGCTGGCGGGGAGAGGCATGCCGGTGACAGTGACTAGGACTGACGTGCAGGACGAGACGCGTAGACCGAGAGCAGAACCTACCGTAAGGGCCGTATGTTGGTACTGCCCGCGGCCAAACCCGGGGGCAAAAGCAAGGCAGAGGGGGGACGGGGAGGGGGAGAGAAGCCAGAGAAATAGAGAAGACAAGAGACAGCTCAGTCACACCGTCTGCCCACCACCGAGGAGGCCTGCACCCCGAACCGGACGCCCTTCCCGCCTCCCCACCAGGCCCCACCTAGCACCCAGGCAGCGCCGGCTGCCCCCGGGAGCCTGGCACCTAGCAGGGCATGTTCTCTAGGAATGACCCCCGCCCCAGGGCTCCTGCTTCCAGGGGAGGGGACGACGCACAGCAGACACCACATCTAGGTCAGGACCCACTACCCCCTCTTCTGTTTGGTCTGGGCTGAACTGCCAGGGCTGCGCTGTGCACTTCACAGGCCTCACTGCACTTCACCCCGAGGCCATCGAGGCTGGGGGGCCGGAGGGGGTGCTTATTGTACAGATCCCACGGTAAAGGCGGCTCTGGACCCAAGCCTGATTGGGGGGCTGAGGGGTTCACGTGTGGGTAACAGGCCCAGCGCAGAGGTGGCGTCCCGCCTTTCCCTCGAGGGCTGGCCTGGGGTCTGTGCCAGAGCTGTAATTCTGGCCACGCTCTTTTTTGCTGTGGTGGATGTGTGGGAGCCACGGCAGAGCCACCGCATGGGCCACTGTACCCCTCAAGGGTCCAGAAAGAGTTCTCTGCCATAGCCCCAGGCTCCAGGCACAATGCTGCCTTTCCTACGGGCACAGGCTCTGTCGGGACCAAGTCTAAGGGACATTGCCCTCAACACTGCGTGGGTACTGACCAGACCCTTGCAATGGGGGGGGGGGCCTATCGGGAAGCAGGTGGGACCCCAGCTGGCAGCAATGGGGCGTGGCCAGCACAGTGCCCCACACAGAGCAGAGGTGCCTCCAGCCCTCAGCTGGCAAGTGTGCTGGGAGAACACGGTTGGGCGCATAAGAGTTGAGCGACCTGGGGTGCAGTTCAGTCCCCAAGTGTCCAGTAGGTCTCTTTCCAGCCAGGAAGAAGGGGGCCCCCGCTGCATCCCACCCTGCCCCCATTCCCCGGGACCTGGGCACCAGGCCTGCGGAAGTTGGGTTCTCTCCTCCAGCCACATGGAAGGGAGCCGGCAGCAGCCCAGCTCCGGGGGTGGATGCGTTAGTCAGGGAGCATCTCCCACCCAGACCCTGCAGAAGCTACTTCAGAAATCCCATCCTCCCCCCTCTCCCCCTCTGTCTAGAAGCAGCCAGAGGCAGGTCCCCTGACGCCAGGCCCCGGGGGAGTTCAGAAAGCACCCCCTGCCGCCAGGCCCAGACCCTTTGTTGCAGGACCTCGGAAGGTGGGGCTCAGACACGGGATTCTGAAAGGGTTTCCAGGGCATTCTAACGTACCACGTACCACGGAGGGTGCCAAGCTCTTCTAACAAAGAAGATGGGCAGGTGTAAAAGGAAAGCTGTTAAGAGCTATTACCATCTGAGTCTGTTTCTTAGAAGTAATCTGGGTTAAAAAGAACTTTAGAGAAGAGGGAATCCCAGCACAGAAGGGAAAGCCGCGTTTGGCTGAGGAGCCCTGAGAAGCTCGTCTATTCTAGGGTCTCCGCCCTGGCCTTCCCGGGGGGACACGTGCCACAACGTCTCGGGGGGGCTCCACACTCCAGGCCTGTGTGCCCAGACTTCCCTGCGACCTTGTGTTGGGGGCAGGGGGCTGGAGAGCCCTGACCTCTGTGTCCCCTTCCCCACAAGTCAGATGCCTGACCCATCACCAGCCGTCAGACACTGGGGGCTAGAGGGGCCCTGGGGCCGGGGGCAGGGAAAGGCTTCTCCCGCCGGGGGAGTCGTCTCCAGGACCCTGGCTCATACCTTGTGCGTCCAGCCTCTTGTCAGCATAGACCTTGTAGGTGAAGGCGTGCCGCAGGGCCAGCGCCGCGAAGAACATCTCAACACAGATGATGAAATCCTGGTAGCCAGCGGCCACGGTGCCCTCGCCCACAGACACGCGGGCCGAGTGGATCTTGGGGATGGCCCCACACTTCTCTAGGATGGCCAGGAGCATGCCTGGAAGGGGAGGCATGAGCATGTGGCCCTAGACTGGACCCTCACCTTGGTCCCCTTCCTCCCTGGAGCACCCCCAAATGCCATTCCTGCCAGAAAGGATGACAGCAGGGTCTGCGGTTGGTCCTGTGGGGCAGGGATGCCGACACTAAGGTGAGGCCTCTGGGAACCCCACTCCACTGGCTCCTTGCTGGCCGCCAACACTGAGGTGTCACCAGTGACGTGGGGTTCCCTGGAACCCCATCCATGAAGTGGCCTCATGGAAGGTGTCCTAAGGCCAGGAGGTGCCCGGTGGACAGAGACCCTCTGGGCTCCAGGCTGGGCTTGCCCAGGGACAGCACAGGCACCGGGACAAAGAGCAGGAGGGGACCAATCTCAGGGGACAGGGCAGCATGGGCTGGCCTCACAGGGACTGGGAAGGGACTCACCTTGCCAGAAAGAGAGAAAGATGACAGACTTGACCATGAAGAACTTGAGGACGGGGCTGTAGGGGCTGAGCAGGTCCCGGGTGGCAAAATAGAAGAGGAAGAGGGCATAGAGGGCTAGGCTGACAGAGATGTTGTAGATGATGGTCACATAGAGGTAGCCGCTGGTGACACTGTGGAAACACAGAGTGTTCTCTGGCTTGAACAGAGCTTTCTGAGGGACACGGGGCCTCCCTCCCTCCTCTACCCCTCCAGGATGCCAACCCCCACAGCTCTCAGCAATGCTCCCTTCGCTGTGCCCTGTGAGCCATTGAGAAAGGGATCAAAGCAGTCAACACACCGGGGGCAGGGGAGGGGAGGGGTGCAGGGTGCGCACCCCGGGGCACCAGCCAGCCCTGCCTCCCCTTTGCTCGTGGCTGTATCCAAGCCACCCGCCTGCAGCCCTGGTGCCCAGGCCCCTGGTGGGGACACTGACACGGAAGCCAGCAGCCCCAGGGGTGGGGGCTCCTCCTGATGGTCAGGCAACAGGTGTCAGAATGACATGGAGTTGGGCTCTGCTCTCTTCTCTGGAGCCAAGTCACATCGCCCTCTGAGCCTCGGTATGCTCACCTGCCCCACTGGGGCCATCATGTGGGGTACAGCAGGGTACGCGCAAAGTGTCTACAGGCACAGGGCCTGGACACATGGCACTTTCACTGACCCCCAAAACGAAATGACATCTACGTGGGGCAAGTCTTCTACCCGGGGACTCGTGACGGGCCTGTCAGGGCTCTGACCCTCTTGCTCCCTGTCTCGGGGTGGCCACAGTCCCTTCTTGACCCACCCCTGGGGCACCACTCAGTAGGCTGTCAGTGAAGGTCATGTGTGCGGTAGGCTGGCTCTTGTGCTGAAGGCGGGGCCAAGTGTGCCAGCCAAGTTCACGGCCGGACTTGGGCCTTGCAACTCAGGAGTGTAGGGAGGCTGTGCTCGGCCTCCCCTCCCAGGAAGGTCACGGGCGTGCAGCCAGTCCTCAGCCACCCCCTTCCCTAAGGCAGGGCGTCAGCCTCTGGGCAGGCCCGCCTGCTCCTGCGCCCGCACTCCTGCCCCCACGCCCCTCCGGGGGACCCGCTGCTTACTCAAAGTCACCGTCCCGGTACTTGCCGAAGGCCTGGAGGACCACGGTGCTGACGGCCATGAGTGGCTTCACCACGCAGAACTGCAGGGTGGCCTGGAGGGGGAGAAGGTCAAGAGTTGGGGCTGAAGAAAGGAAACTGTGTGACAGGCGCCTCCTCTGGCCCGCTGGGCCAGTGCTGGACGCTGGGTGGGGTGGTGGGCCCACGTCCTGCCCCGGGGGGTGGGGGGCATGCCGCCTGGAGGGGGAGGCGGATTCTGCGGGAGGACAGCAGTGCAATGCAGCTGTGCGAGTGGACAGACGGACGGAAGTTAGGAAGGAAGGAAGGAAGGAAGGAAGGATGGACAGCCGCGGGAGGGGCGTAGGAGCACAGGACAGGAGAGCCCATCAGAGAGGGCTCCTCAGAAGAGAGGTCAGAAGGAACATACCAGAGAGACCACGAGGACAGGCAGAGCGAGCAGCTCCTACAGAGACGGAGAGGCTGAGAGCAGACACAGGCAAAGGGGTAGACACAGGTGATGGACGGCGGGCAGGCGGCCAGGCCTCCTCACCCCTTCCCTCCCAGGTCTGGTTCCTGGCCCCATGCTGGTTTATGCAGAGCTGGGGGGGGTCTCCCCAGGGCTGGAGGGGACCTCCCAGGAGCACAACAAAGGGAGCAGCCCAAAGCACAAGGTCTGGAGTCCCAAATCTGAGTTTGAATCCTGGCCTCACTACTATCTGAGGAAGCTCGAGTGAGCAGTCGGTCACTTAGTCTCTGAGCGGCCACCTCACTGGTAAATGGCTGTAACCAGCCCCGCGTCGCAGGGCTGAAGGACACACGGGCGTCTGCTGGGAGCTTGCCCCCAGCTGTGTGTTCAGGAAAGGCCTCCACTGATCGGCTCAGCCGCTGCAGGAATTCCTGAGCCACAGGGCCCTCCAGAGGCTCCAGTAAACTCTAGGACAACACAGAGGGCCCATAAAGCCACCAGAATCACCAATCTTTTGAAATCAATAAACCTAAGGCTACACCACAAGGCCCCTTCTGTGGACGTGGGAGCAGCATTACAAGGATAAGCCAGGGGCACCTGGGTGGCTCAGTCAGTTAAACATCTGACTTCGGCTCAGGTCATGATCTCTCGGTTCACAAGTTTGAGCCCCACATCGGGCTCTGTGCTGACAGCTCAGAGCCTGGATTCTGTGTCTCCCTCTCAGTCAGTTCCTCCTCTACTCGCCCTCTCTCTCTGTTTCAAGAAAAAAGAAATATTTAAAAAAAAAAAGGATAAGCCAGGGGCACCTGGGTGGCTCACAGTTCGTGAGTTTGAGCCCTCCATGGGGCTCGCTACTGTCAGTGCAGAGCCTGCTTCGGATCCCCTGCCCCCCTGCCCCTCCCCTGCTCGCTCTCTCAAAAATAAATATAGCATTAAAAAAAAGGATAAGCCAGTGTGGTTCCCAGTTGGGCAAGGACCCTGGGGCAGGGACCGTAACTTGCTGAACCAAGATTCTGCCCCACTGGGGCCCCAAGTGCAGTTTGTGGGGAGTCCTGGGCAGTGGGGAGGAGGGGGGAGGCTGAGCAGGGGGAAGCGTGTGTGATGGACGCTGCCACCTGCAACCCCTCCCAGCTCCCTGGCCCCACCACCCGCCTTGAGGGAGCAGGACCAGCATGTTTGGGGAAAAGGAAAGAGCAGCAGTCCGGGCCCAGGGAGAACTGCGGGATGCCAACAGGCTGGGGCTGTGTGGGTCGGCTGGCTCTCGGTGTGCACGGCAGCCCCACCACAAAGTAGGTGAGGCACGGAGAGGCTGAAGGGGCGGAAGAGGCCGCAGAGGCCACACCCCTGGATCCGGTGGGAAGCCAGTCAGTGGCTCCCAGCCAGGCCGGCCCTCAGGCCTCAGATTCACCCTCTGAGCCATAAACACAAACACATTCCTACTCCATCAGGCTGCGGGTGGGGGCGGGGCCAGAGGATCTCTGGCCAGGGGGATCCAGAAACTGGATGCTGGCCGGGGTTTCTCGGGAGGAAACTTTCTCCCAAGCAAAAGGGGCGCAAAGGCTGTTTTTTTTATTCTTTCCTCTCACTACCTCTCCAAGCCGCCTCCAGGAAAATGAGCAGGACATCCGAGCCCCCAGGGCTGTGGAATCATTTATGACAAGGCTGCGCAAGCTAGTGATCTTGGGATCAAAACTTTGTACACAAAGCACTCATCAAAGAAGGCAGTGAGTCACGCGGCGGAAAGGCCCCACCCTCCATGACCCCTGGACAGTTTTAACTCTTTCTCTCCAGGCCCAGTAGGGGGACTGGGAATCCAGAACCATCTGAGGGCAGGCAGAGCTGGAAACAGCAGTGGAGACCTGGTACCTCCAGGTAGGTGCTTTGTGGGTGTGTCCACACGCAGGCAGCCCCCACCCTCCCCCCTGCCCCCTGCACAGAGGGGAGCAGAAAGGCCAGCCCTCTGGTGGCCTCGGGGATTGGATTGGCTGCCCTTGGGAGGGCATTTCATTTCCCCTGTGAGGACTCTCGCTGGAGGAGCTGGCAGAGGTCCTGGGCCCCCAGAGGAAACTAAATTGAGGTCATCCTAGCAAGGCGTGGCACCTCCCTGGACAAGTGACAGCGGGCTCTGTGCCAGTCTGTGCTGCCTGCTTGACACTGGCCACCGCACCTGTCCCTTACACCATCCCTTGAAGGAAGTATCAGTATGCCTATTTTACGGAAGGAGAAGCTAAGTAAGGCCCAGAGAAGTTGCATAACTCAGCCAAGGTCACACAGTCAAGAGGAAAAGCTGAAAATCAAACTCAGATGGGCAGGCACCCAGGCCCATGCACTCAACCGCAACACCACACTGCCTCTGCCCAGGCTACTTGAGACCACAGGGAAGGCAGCCGAGGAAACCGGGAACGGGTGGACTGCCAGCTGGGAAATGGGGAACAGACCAGAGATGCGCAGGCTGTCTCGGCGTTGGTGCAGGAGCCCACCCTGGCCTCTAGCCGCAGCGGGTGAGAAGTTTCAAACTGAGATTCTAGAATCCCCATGCACGCCCCCATTCCTACACATGCCAAGACTTGGTCAAGGTGAGCAAGAGCCTGGGGCCCCTTCCTGCCCAGGGCCGCTGCAGGCGTCTTCCGGACACCCTCCGCTGCCCCTTGGAGCACATTCTGCGAAAGGACGTGTGTTCCTACCAGCGCGGGGAGTGGGTGCTGTGGTTTGGGGGATGGGAACGCCACGAGTGGGTCCTCCGGGCCCTACACCCCGCCTCCGCTACTTGACAACCAGGGGCTCCTGGTCCCCAGCCTGTAACTCTTGGCCGGGGCGGCTGCGGGGGGCACACACCTGCTTGCAGAACCGGAGGAATCCGATGGAGTAAGTCTTCCCCCAGAGGCAGCAGGTGCCGTACACACAGCTGGACCTGGAAGAGATGAGCGGAGAAGGGGCTGGTAGGCAGAGAGCTGGGGTTCAGGGAAGGTGCGGCTAGGCAAGGCCGCACCCCTCTCACAGCCATGCAAGCGCGGGTAGAGTGGACCGGTCTGGGATTGGGGCATGGAGCCCAAACAGCCTTTAGGTGGAGGCTGAGCACACGGAGACACAGGGGAGTGTGTGCACACGCAGAGGGCACGAGGAAGCAGGGCACGCTGGCTGGGGGGGCAGCAAACCAACGTAAAAAGCACTGAAGGTAAACGCAGCAAGAGGGGGAAACAGGCAGATGGGAAGGGACAGGAAGAGAGAGGAGGAGGAAGAGCCAGAGAGGCCCTGCTCCCCAGAGTCCCAGTGACCAGCGTTGCTCAGGAAGTGTGGTGAGGCGCTGCAAAGCTAGGTCAAGGGCAGAGGCGGTCTGTGCGTCCAGCTGACGCCAAGACAGCTGGAAGACCGTCAGGCCCAGGAAATGGGGTGCTGGTGCTGGGTGTGGGAGCTCCAGGGTGACTTCATACTCACTCGATGGGCTTCCCTCTGATCTCGGACATGATGGAACTTTCTCCCCCGAGGTATTCATAGCACAGGCTCAGGAAATTATAGATGACCAATGCTGTGAAAAGTGTCCAGAGAAAACCACTTGAATCAATGGGATGGGTAAGCCGACAGTGGAATTCTACACGGCAGTGGAAGAGAGCACCCCAATGACGGGCAGCAAGGCCTCAGGGACTATTCCACGTGTGATCAAAATCAGGCAACGCTAAGTAGTCGTGTTAGAGCTGCACACATAACGTGGCCCGTCACACCATACAGAAACACAAGGAGGCGGTCAGCACAGAATTCCGGATTGTGTGAGGACGCTGCAGGAGGGGAGCACCAGGACGGGCTCACGGGGCGGGGAGGACCAGCCACAAGCACTTTTCTAGGGTTCAACAGGTACCCGGCTTTATGAGTGCTTATTGGTGTCAGGTACCTTTCTGTTTGTGTTCCCGGACCACAGTTTTACACAGAGACAAGCATAAAACGTTCTCTCTCTAGAGGGACCTCAGGAGAAATATTTAACAAGATGGAGATAGGGGTCTTTGTCCGTTCAACAGCCTGCAGTGACGTGTTGGTGTGCACGCGCCACCATCAACTCTGAGGGGGCACAGAACCCAGCACAAACATCTTGGGAAGCTGGGCCGGCTCATTCTGGATGCGGCTCGCTATCACCACAAAGACACAGCTCAGCTATGGCGACCGATTGGCACAGAACTATGTCGTCAAGCTACAAATCGCGCGACACGCTGTGAGCATCTCCTGGTCAGAGGATTTCTGTGGGGCCACCAAGATGACAGCTGTGGCCTGCGGGGTGCTAGGAGCGCAGGGACGCACCAGGGACATGGATGGGGAAAGCGGAGAGGAGCAGGAGGAAGGCAGCAGAGGCCGCCGGAGGGCAAAGGCACCGGGGGAAGATCGGGCAGAGAGCATGGGAAACTCAAGAGCACCCAGCGAAGCAGTAAGGGTCCAAATGGGGTCAGAAAGAGCAGGGGGGTAGCAGTGGTCCTGCAGCCAGAGGGTTTCTTCTCATCTGCTCCTTACTGCCCCGCTTGAATCACTGAGGCTTCAAGGCTCCCTCCCAGTGCAGCCATTGGCTTGGCGTTCAAGGTTTTTCAGTGACTTGGCCCCTGCCCACCCCTCATGCGGCCTTCCCAGCAACTAGATACCCCTCTTGCCCAGCTGGTTATGAGGCTCTCCATGCTTTTGCCCTTGCTGATCCCACTGCCTGGGGCGCCCTTCCCTCTGTGCTCCTGGTCCCCGTGAAACCCATCAGACCCTCCTGAGAAGTCTCTGGCCCCTTGCCATGGAGGCTCACCCAAGGAACCACTAATCTGCAGATGCCGTGCGGTACTTCCCGCCCGGGAGTGTGGCTAGGCATGACCCCTAACCGCTCTCCCCGGACTGCGGCCCCTGGAAGGGAGCCCACTTCATCCCCTGAGCGGGACCCAGCACTTGGCACTGACACGGGACTACCCTGAACCAGAGCACATCCCCGCCTGGTGACGGGGCTACAGGCAAACAGTGGCCTTCAGCGATTTGCAAAGGAGTATTTTTGAGGTGCTTCATGCCCCTCAGTTGTTCTAACCTATTAAGGGCTCACAGCTGGGATGGGTGGCACCCTATTTTATACACGATCCATAGTACCCACTACACTGTGCTGTCACTATTCCTCTATAGACACATGGCAGAGGGTTCGCCACACGGGTTTGCCCCGATTAGCCGTGAGCCTCTCTGTGCCTCTGTGTCCTTGTCTGTTAAACGGGGACAGTAGAGGTACCTCCCTTGCCAGGTGGTTTGAGTGTGCAAAGTACTCAGAAGAGGGGTTGGCACTGGGCGGTGCTCCCTAGGTGGCCATTACTGTTTATCTGCTTGTCTTCCTCAAGGGCTAGTGTCCCTTGCTGGGGCGGAGGACCTGGATGCTGCGTCCTGACACGGAGGTGGCTCAGGATAAGTGGCGACTGCAGAAATCCCCACTGAGCTCCACAGCACTCTTCAGTGACAAGAAATTTGGGGCTAAGGAGGGTGGGCATCAAGCCAAATCTGACATCAGTCTGCTAATGTCCAAAACCACACAAGTCAAGTAGAATGGCTGTGTCCATTCCAAGCTGGGTCCAGCTACATGGTGGTCAATGGTACTTTCCAAAGATGGCCACACCCTGGGACACTGACACCCCTCTGCGGGGAGACAGGGTCCTCCCCTCTCTGCATCTGGGGGACTGTGGTGACTACAGCAGAAGTGATGCTCCAAGACATCTGATGCCGGGCTCAGAGAAGGCCTCTGCCCCCAGTTCTTTCTCTTGAGATGTCTGCTCTTAGACACGGCCACCATGCTTCAAGGAAGCCCGAGCCAGCCTGCGGGGAGAGACTACCCAGAGCCGCTCATGCGGGGAAACACACGGCCTGCACCCCGTTCTGCGCCCCTGCAGCTCACCCTGCCAGGGCTGCACAGCTGCACCAGCCCCGGGCAATCAGGTTCCGGTTCCCAAGGACAAAACCCTCGAGAGAAGCCATAGGGGCTGAGGCTCATCAGCCCCTTGTCCGGAACCGCCTTCCCAAGCCAGGCAGCCTTGTAACCCACTCCTGAGAGGAGCTTGGTGTCTGAACTCACGTCCTTTCCTGAGTCACAACATACGTCAGCACCCTCCTGAGTCACGTGGCTGAGCCGTCTGTCCACAGCCAGCCCTGCATTCAGCCGGCTAGAATCATCAAATTTCATCCATCTCTCTCCGGTCAAGCAAGGTTCTCAACCTTTTACCAGTGCTCTAGGCCGGCTGGTCTGTAAAATACCAATTCGCTGATGGTTTTCCTTTAAAGAATCATTAGTGAGTGAGTCAATAATGCACTCTCAGAGAAAGGAGATGAGATAAAATCTCCTCGAGATGACTCAAACAGCCCACATCAGCACCCATTGACCATCTGCACAAATCAGTCCCCTCCTAGGATATTACAGAGCAGGGCAAAACACCACCCCGACCCCGGCAAGGGTGTGTGCAGGGGACAACTTAACCACCCGGTCCCCTCCTCGCCCCCTGCCCGAACAAACATGAGGGACACGCTGGCTGGCCCTGGGCCCAAGAAGAGCAACATGTGGGGCTGGGGGGTCAGCAGTGCGGTTTGTAGCTAGCGGGCTGGTGGCCTGCCCGCCCTCCTGACCACAGCCCCAGCTCTGGTCCCTGGGGCAGCCCCAGAGGCACAAAACGACTCGATGCCTCCCTAAACAGTAACAACAGCTTGGTGCCGGGCTCATTGCTCGGCCCTGAGGACACATAAGCGACCAAGGGACCCACAAACCAGGCCCTCCAGTCCAGAGGGAGCATTCAGCATGAGGGAAAGGTACCTGGAACTTTCTGCTCCATTCTAGATACCAAACCTTTTTTTCCCCATCTTTTTTAATTTGAGGGGGGGGGTGGGGAAACAGAGTGCAAGTTGGGGATGGGCAGAGAGAGAGGGAGACACAGAATCTGAAGCAGGCTCCAGACTCTGAACCGTCAGCACAAAGCCCGATGCGGGACTCGAACTCACAAACTGCGAGATCATGACCTGAGCCGAAGTCGGGCACTTAACCAACTGAGCCACCCAGGAGCCCGCCCCTTGGGACCAAATCTTAAATGGACTGGAGGCAAAGGTACACAACCAGGTACAAAGGACGAAGATGGAGATAATATCATGATCATACCAGGGCCTTGAGGCCCGGAGCAAAGACGTTATGGTCACTCGCTTCATATCAGGGACATGACCTTGTCCAGAGGGTCAGGCAGGACCCACCTGTCTGACAGGGGGCAGATCCTAGGCCTTCAGCCTAACATAAGAAACAAATGCCAACAGGCCCTCGTCAGAAATGTAAGGTAGTGAGCTCTGTGCCAGTGGAAGCAAGCAATCAGAGGCTGGGGAGCCTTTTGGCAAGCACTATAAAGACCTAGTCTTTATAGGTCCCTCTGTCCCTGAGACTCGAGGCCTTCTTTTCTCACTGATGGCTTCTCGAACCCACAGCTACCTGAACAGGAGGCTATAGTCCAAGAGGTGGCTCTTCACCCACCCCCCTATCTGTGTCCCCCTCCCTCCACCCCCACATGGGCACCAAGAAGAAGTGTGCTCCGGCCGTCCCTGCCAGCAGGTCCCTGGGGAAGGAGTCCTCACAAGCTCCCAGCTACGGGTCAGATGGGCACAGCTCTCTGTTTGCTCAGTGACCACTCATTAGACACCTCCAGGGTGTCATACTCCGTGTGCGAAACCTCAGTGACCCTGGGTGCAACGGGCTGTTCCCAGCTCGCCTCCTCCACGCACCTGCAGCACCCACTGCTGGCCCTGCGGCCCAGCCTTCTTGGCTGCCCCACGCTGGGCTCTGTGCTGACAGCACGGCACCTGCTTTGGATTCTCTCTGCCCCTTCCCCACTGGTTCACAGGCTCTCGCTCTCAAATAAATTAAAACTTTAAAATATATATATTCTTTTTTTTTTTCAGTCTGAGAGAGAGAGAGAGAGAGCACGCAAGTGGAACAGAGGGGCAAAGGGAGAAAGAGAGGATCTTAAGATCTTAAGCCCTAAGATCTGTGGGATCTTAGGCTCAATCCCAAAACTCCGGGCCTGTGACCGGAGGCAAAAATCAAGTCAGATGCTCAACCGAGTCACCCAGGCCCCCCTGGAAAACTTCGTTCTGACCCCTTTGGACAGAATCTTCTGAGCTCAGGAAATAGGGGCCTTAGAAGGGGCTTCCCCCTCTTTTTCAAGGATCACCATGGACGCCATGCGCTAGCCCCGTGGTAGGCCGGGGGTCTGCCCCGAGCTGCTCTGACAGCAGCTCTCTCCTCCTCCCTCGTGGCTTTCCTGTCCTGCCAATTCTGCTCATCACGGCTTCCTGCCATCCAGGTCACTGTTTCTGACGCCTCTTCGGATTGGTTTCTTCTCAATACCTTTCTTCATTCTCTTGTAATTGCTGGCGCTGGCAGCACCCTGGCCTCTGAGTCTCTTGGGGCACCTGCGTGTCCGGCCCTCGACCGGGTTCGGTTGATCCCTGCTGTACTCTCTCTGCCTATGAAGACGTTTCGCTTTGGGCTGGATTCCAGGGAGCAAGGTCTGTCCAAACTCTGAAACGGGGTGAACAAAGCATCTTTCTTTAACTGTTTCTTTCCAGGCACGTAGAGTCTCTCCCCAGTGGAGCTCGCAATTCTCCACGGGAGAAAGCCGTCTTACACTCCTCCGCCAAGCCTGACACACGGCAATTCTGGGGACCAGAGACCCAGGGGTTAGTGTGGCCTCTGGCGATTACCGTCGAGGTAACAGTGAGTTTCTTTGCCGACTCAAATTCTTTCCTCCACACGCACTGAATGGAGATGACAGGATATCCACCATGTGACCGGGAGGGGGAATGAGCTAACAGAAAACCGTGGCAAAACTGAAATGCCACACAAGCAGTATTAAGAAAACAGTGTTCAGGTGCCTGGGTGACTCAGTGGGTTGAGCAGCCGACTTTGACTCAGGTCACAATCTTGCGGTTTGTAAGGGTTCATAAGTTCGAGCCCCGCATCGGACTCTGTGCGGACGTCTCAGAGCTGGGAGCCTGTTTCAGATTTTGTTTCCCCCTCTCTCTGCTCCTCCCCGGCTCATGCTGTCTCTCAAAATTAAACATGAAAAAAAGAAAAAGAAAGAAAGAAAATAGTGCTCACATAAAGCAGTTATGGAAGCCAGGTCTCCCTCCTCTGAGCTCTGGCCCCTCTGCGCCCCAATCACAGAGCTCCCCAGGGCGGTCTCAGTCGTCATTAGGGGCTCCCCCTTGCCCTGACCAAAGCACTACATGCACGTGGGGGGCTTGTTCTGCCCTCCTGTCTCCCTGCTGCAATGGCACAGCCCAGCACCACGGGGATCACGGCCCTTGGCAGATGGTAGAAACGTGACCCTGGCTGAGCCATTTACTTCTTGGAGACTCAGCACCCCTTGGAAGACAGCAATTCTGCTGCTGATTTGCGGGGTTCAGTTCTACTTGCTGCCCCTCTCCGGCCCCAGTGAAATGCCACTGATGTGAGAACAGGTGTGTGGGAGGAGTTATGGGGGGGAGCACAAACCTTCACACATATGGAGACAGCCGACCAGAGATGCTGTCCACAGCTCTGGAAGGTGCAGTGTGGTCACCGACCCGGAGAGGGGAGGGGCCATCAAGAACCCCGAGAAGCCCTGACACTGGACACGCTGGGCAGCTGTGATGGCCGTGGGTGAGGGTGCAAACGGGAAACTCGGCCACTGGTCTCCACATGGAGCTGCTGCGTGTTTACTTTGGAGCAGGCGGAGACGGGTCTGTCCACAGAGGACACGGCTCGGTGGAGGGCAACGAGATGCACAGAAAGTGGGCGAAGCCTGAACGCGACGGCCCGGACGCCAGGTGCTTGCCCCGTCTGCACCCTCGACTCGGCCTGCCCAGGCTGGAAGTGAGGACGTTATTCTCTGGAGAAACGGGCCCTGGGTCAAAAAGTCTTCGTTTGGTGCCTGCCCCCTCCCCGCTCCCCGAATAAAAACAGCAGAGGGCATATCTTGTCACCCAACCGGGAGGCCCAGCAGTTTTAAGTCCCATTTTCTTTTTTAAGAGAGAGAGAGAGAGAGACAGTGCGCATGAGCAAGGGAGAGGGGTTGGGGAGGGGGAGAGGGAGAGAGAGAGAAGGTTCCATGAGCAGCAGTCTCTCTCTCTCTCTCAAAAATGAATAAACGTTAAAGAAAATGATAGATAGATAAATAAATAAATAAATAAATAAATAAATAAATAAATAAATAAAGCCTTTGATAGAAAAGCTCAAGGGTAAAGATTAAAAACCAAACCAAAACAAAAAAACAACTCGAAAGCAGAACAAAACAGAGCTCAAAAATTATAAAGAAACTCTGAGGCTCCATCCAGCAGCGCAACATCCTACAAACAGGTTTTCCAGAAAGGGAGGATAAAGTGGAGGGGAAAAGTTATGAAAGAAGCCTGTGAGAGAATTTCCCAGAACCTCAGGACAGGGTTTCCACACGGAGAGGGCCCACGGGGTGCCCCGCACGAGGAATGCCCCACCACCTGGAGACTCTGGAATACTGGGGATAAAGGCAAGATCCTAACAGCAAGACCTTAAAAAGCAGGTCACGTACAGGCACTACGGATGAGAATCCAGCACTTTCCCCAGACAACCCTGAAAGCTAAGAAGATGGGCGGAAACATGCCTTCAAAATTCAGAGGGGAGGATCCCCAGCAAACTCCAAACAGGACAACATAGTACAAAAATAGTCACAGATCATTTGCAGATTTTAGGACTCTCAGACACCTTTTTTGGGGGGCGGGGGCAGGAAGCTCCGAGAAAGTACGTACTGACCAAAAAAAGCGGGAGCAGATCATAAACAAGGGGAAAATGGCACCCAGGGAACAGGCGATTCAGCAGAGGAGAGGCGAGCAGGAGTCCCCGGATGATGGAGATGGAGAGACCCAGGGCGGCGGCTGAGTGGTGAGAGGCCAGATGGGAGCCAGTCCAGACCAGAGCGAGAACAGCCAGGCCCGGGAAGGGCCAGCAAGGGAAACCCAGGGCTGACACATGCGCTCGTGTGGCTGCAGTGAGGAGGGTTTCTGTCTGCTGTTCAATGGAAGCATCTGGGAATGAATTAATGCTACACCGTGGAGCAAACCAAAAAGCAAGGCAAGCAGTAACTAGAGGAAAATAAAAAGTTATACAGGGATATGTAGGCTTGGAACACCACAAGGCTCAGCTCTGATCAGTATTTGCAGACAGGTAATAAAGCAAATGCTGAATGCAGGCTTAGAGAAAACTGTGATCTAGTCACAATGAAGAGATGAAAAGAGCATTGTGTGTGTGTGTGTGTGTGTGTAGTGTGGTGTGGTGTGTGGTGTGTGGTGTGTGGTGTGTGGTGTGCGGTTAGGGCTGGGAATAAGGTACCTAAATCAAAGCCTGTACAATAGGGGGTCACTATGCAGCACTATCTAAAATCAAAAGATCAAGAAACAATAGTATAAGCATATTTTTAGGTTATCCTAGAAAAAAACAATCTACAGAGTTGAAAATGCAATGAATTTGAGAGTGAGGAGGAGTTTGGGCAATTTCATCTTTTAACTGTGTGTACTATTACTGTAATGAGAGTAAAATTTTAGTTGTCTTAATTTTGTTAAAAAGAGAATCAGGGGCGCCTGGGTGGCTCAGTCGGTTAAGCGTCCGACTTTGGCTCAGGTCGTGATCTCACGGTGCGCTCATGGGTTTGAGCCCCGTGTCAGGCTCTGTGCTGACAGCTCAGAACCTGGCCTGTTTCGGAGTCTGTGACTACCTCTCTCTATCTGCCCACCTCCCATCCCACCCACGCCCCACTTGACCTCACTCTCTCTCTCAAAAATAAATACACATTTTAAAAAAAAGAAAGAAAGACAAACAAATGTCTGTGTGGTGCCCAGTGAGGCATGGGCTGCCGGGCTCCGAAACAGAGGTTGTCCAGCACAGCCCTGCCTTGTTGCCCTTGGTCCCTTCCCGGGTCTTGGGGGCACTGAGAAGGAAGGGTAGGAGGGGACTGAATGGGGGGCCTCTTTTGGGATTTTAAGGGACATACGCTATCCCCAACCCTGCAGGGGATCCTACAGATGAAAGGACAAGGGGAGGGGGTCCCAGACGCTGAGCAGAGGTGCAGAGAAGGGCAAGGCTGAGGGCCAAGCCCACCAACTCTGACACCAAAGCTGGTGAACTTCCAGGCAGCTGCCTCGCTGTTTGCAAACTGCCTGGGAGAGGCAGACAGGCACAGGCGAGGGGATAATGGCGTTGCTAGGAGACATGCTTAGCAGGGAGGCAGACTTCCTAGCAGGACCTTTAAGTGGACCAGGAGGAAGGCTGCGACAGGAGGGGCCTGAACAAAGAGGGGGGCGGGGGGCCCCAGCCAACCATCTGCTGCCGTCTCTGGGGCACAGCATGTGGATGGAACAGAGGCTCCTCTGGCTGTGCCCCACTTCTGCCAGGTGCCTGAGTCTTCTGGGCCCTGTAGAGAAGGGAGACCACACCCGCCCCTGACCACCCAGGAGAAGACCCCGTGGCAGGGAACAGCCTTCTGCTTCTGAGGGGACCGGTGGGAAGAGGCTGCTCCTTCCTGGGCACCCATGTGAGACTGGCACGTGACCAGAAAAGGATTCACAACACCAGCCTTTGCAGCTTCCCGAGGACCCAGAGAAATCCCTGGACTCTGCTGCTTCCGGGGACATCAGGCATTAGAGCCCCAATTATACCCAGAGCAGGTTCCCCCCTTCCCCCAGGCCCTGCCAGGTGGGAACCCAGCCTGGGAATTCGGGGAGACCCCGCGCACGAATCCAAGGCACCCAGCAGGTGTTTGACCAAGTCCCTTATTCACTCGAAACACCCAGACTGAGTGAGCACCTAGCAGGTTCCCCAGGCTCTCTGCCCATTCCTCCTCTCGCAGGCAGAGCTAGGTCTCCTCAGGGAGGAGACAGGGCAGCAGGTGCACATGGCGGACTTGAACGCTTAGCTGCAGCCGTGGGCAGGCCGTGAGGGCGGGGTGCTGGGAGAGGAGCGACAGGGGAGGCCTGAGGAGACACTGGAGTCGAGACAAAGGAGAAGGAACACACCAAGAGCTTTCTAGGCACTGGGACACACCTGCCGGCTGCGCCGGAAAGAGGACAGCGTAGCTGGAGGGGCGAGGTCTGAGGCTGGAGAGGCAGGAGGGGGTGAGGTCTGAGGCTGGAGGAGCAGGAGGGGCCCAGAGCGCTCCTGTCCAGCGCCTGCATTTACTCGTCAAGTTCAGAGTGGGACAGGAGCAGACTCCACTTCCATGGAATGAGCATGCTGCACCCCAATATCCACGAGGAGCCCAGGGCCCGAGGCAAAGCCCTCGCGCAGTCAGGGAAGTGGACAGCTGGTCGTGGTCAGCACTGTCCTGCCTCAACATAAGGAACCCCAACATCTGCTCACTCTGCCTGAGCTCAGCAGTGCAGATATGGGAGGAAAGAGGAAAATGCATGACCCTGACAGGAGAGGCAGGGGGCATCGGAGTGGGGGATCCTGAACTCAAGGACCACCTCCTGCCACCCCTGCTGGCCTATGCCAGCCCAGGGATCACAGATGTGTAACTAATCTCGGGGCCTATGGCCTCTTCCTCCTTCGCCCATCCTCCACAGAAAGATGTACTAACCTGAGCTTTCCAGTCGCATCATATTTTTGTGCATCCACAGTAAAAAAGAAAATCATCTAACCATCCTTCCGGCCATGGCTGGTCCCCAGCCCAGCTGCCCCTACCTCCCGGCCGGCAGCACTGCTCTGTGCACAAGTTCTCCCATCCACCGAGGATGCTCTGAGTCTGCTCCCTGTGTCTGCCACCAGGCCCCTCGGACAGCTGCCCCGTCTCGTGGTGACTGTTTAGGCAGGCAGGGAGGGAACTGGCCCTCCTCCTCACAGCCTACTGCCCCGCCGAGGGCCTGGCCAGTGCTTGGAGCTCAGCCCCAGAGCCAGCGATGTTTCCATACCACACACGAGACCGGAGGCCCGTGAAAGGCAGCAGGTCACTTTCTTGGGTGGCACAGCAGAGCCTGCTCCTGGGACAAAGCCCTCAGAATGAAGATGCTCACCCCAGCTGCTGCCCTGCCATGGGCCCCTGGCTAAACCCCTGCCCTGTCTGTACCTGGGGTTTCTATCTATGATCGGACAACTTCTGGGCAGCCAACTCCTATCAGAGACCCCGACTGAGAAAGGAGCCCCGGGGGCAGGGTCCCTGCTTGCAGGTAATCTGTGAAGGGGCAGTGGGAGCCACGTGGCAAAGTGCTCATGTGTGCTGTCACCTGGGGGCCCAGGGAAGCCCTGAAGTGGGTAGAGAAGGGAGGGGCAGCCCCCCTTGCAGGGAGCGGGAGGGAGGGGCTTCAGGAGGGGTGCGCGCCACCCCGTCCTGCGCCCCCCCCACCGCCCCATGCCGCACGCATGCATGCATGCCGTCCTCACCCTCATAGCAGTCCCGCACGGTGCCGAAGTACACGTAGTACTGGTCGTTGGTGAAGAAGAGAAGGCTGAGCCAGGAGTCGAAGGCGTAGATGGGCACGATGAACAGGATGCGGACGATGTAGCGCTGCTCGTTGGGGCAGCTGTAGCAGCGCAGGTGCATGTAGATCTGGGGGCGGAAGGGGGCCAGCTCAGCCAGGGGCCCAGCTGTCACAGCAGCACCACCGCCCTTCTGCTCCGCCCTGCGGTCCAGTTCTGCCAGTGGCTAGCTCTGTGACCCTTACTGAACCCCGGGCTTCAGCGCCCTCCTCGAGGCTGAAACTTCCCATAAGGCCATTCTGAACATCAAACCAGAGGACGCAGAAAGCTTGCAGGGTGCATTCGGCCGGGCCCGGGCCAGCCTCACCAACACGGGGGCCAGGAGATGGTGCCCAAGGCTGCGCCGATCACAGTCAAGGATGGCAGGGGAGTCTACAGTCCTAATAAGCTCCCCGGGGACCTGTGTGCACAGCCAGACTGGGGAGCCTCAGGCGAGGGGAACAGAGGAGATATTTACGTCTCCTGGCCTCCACCCCGGCCTCCCTGCCACCGGGCCTCCCTGCCGCCCAGTCTCCAGGTTTCAGGGCAGCAGCATCCACCCTGTATGTGGGACAGACGGGACCCTCACTCCCATGGAAGGTGGAAGCGTTTTCTGGCTGAGCGGCTGCAGTGACGTCACCGTGTCTCCCTTTCCCATCTGTTACACAGAGGCGGCGCTGCCTGCCTCACTGGGAACTTGGGAGAATGGAGCGCAGTTTTTAGAAAGCGAAGCGGGGGGTGGGAATAGAAGCCACACACAAATGCCAACAACTGCTCTGGCCACACTCCTCAGTCCCCCGCAGCCAGAGTCCCGTCCCAGCTCCCGTGACTTCACCCTTGGACCCACCGGGGCCTGGGCTCGGGAGGAAGAGAACAAAAACATTCCCTGTCTGCCGCGAGCCAACTGCCGTGGAAGCCACGCGTCCGGGAGGGACAGGGACCCAGGACAGCAGGTGAGGAGTGGACAGAGACCCGAACGGGCTCAGCCTCCCCTCTTCAAACCTTCTCCTTCCTTGGACGACCGAGCCAGGGCTCAGGCCACACCAGCCTCCTCTGGGGACCTCGTGTACGGTGGCGGGCAGTGGGGGAACAGGAGACCTGGCTTCTCTGCCGGCGCTGCCACCGGCCTGTGCAGGAGTAGGCCGCACCCGCGCCCATCTCAAGGGCTCCCGTAACCTGCATGCGGTCTGCCCCACGCAAGGTGAGCAGCAGTGACAAGTGTCCTTTCTGGACTGAGATGGCTGAATAGTGATGCCCAGGTTGTCAGCCAGTTGATGCCCTGAAGCCACAGGACATGGGAGCCGTATACCACTCAACAGGGACATGAACGAACAAGAATCGACTTCTATCAGGCGGAACCCCTAGCTTCAGCTTATTTATTACCGCAGCAGAGCTGGGCCTAATGCTCTCTTGGACTTGAAAGGCTCTCTGGCTCCAGGGCTCCTGACGGGCCCAGGTACCTGGTGGCAGGTGATGAGCAGGGCCGTCCAGACGAAGAAGCCCGAGATGGCCTGGGCGGCCGTTGTCATCAGGAACACGGGCTGCTCCATGGCCGTGGGGCTGCCCTCAGGGGTCACGGAGACGCTGGGCGATGCTGCCATGGTCGTGGGCGACGCAGGATCCGGGGCCAGTGCGGCCCCCCTCACCGTCATGGTACCAGGCAGCAGGGGGTCCCCGAGAGAAACCCTTGCAGTCGGCGAGGCACTGGCCTAGAGAGAGGAAACCGCACTGTTAGCCTCCTTCCCAGGTAACCAGGAGGCCGGGTCTCTTACATCCACCTTCAAAGTGTTAACTGGACACTGACCACACGTCTCCCTGGCCCGGCCACCAGGATGGCCCCAGCCTCTACCGTGTCTCCCCTGGATTCATGAAACAGACTTTCTGCCTTTGCCCCTATTGTCCGGTCCCCACGCGGCGGCCACATGAAGCTTCTCAGGTGTCAGCCAGACTGGCCCCCTCCTCTGCTCGAAACTTCCTAGTAGGTCCCACCTCCTTCACCTCCCCTCCTTACAGTTCTTACCTCAACCCTCCACTCCGACCACACAGGCCTCCTGCGGCCCCTCCACCGTGCCAAGCTTGCTCCGGCCGCAGGGCCTTTGCACTGGCTGTCTCTGCTGGGCTCACTTCTAAACTGCCTGTAGGCCTCTGCCCTGGCCACCCGCTCACACATGGTGACACCTCCCCGACCCCAGGCACTCATCACTTTGCTTGATTTCTCTCCAGGGCGCTCACTCCCACCCGACACCCTCTGACAAACCGTACATTTACTCACATATCTGTGAACTGTCTGCCTCTCCCCCACCAACACAAGCGCCCTGAGGGCAGGGGCTGCATTCTGCTCACAGCAACTCTCTAGCCCCGATCATACAGCAGGCGCTCAATAAACACATCAGCATGCTTCCCAATCTAACAAGATCACTATTGCCTTATCTCCTCAAATGGGTGTGCCTTTCCTTTGCCATTTCTCACCCAACTTGTGACGGCAGACCCCATTCATCATCTGTCTGTGCGGCTTTGGAAGCTCTGAGCCCCACCTCGTGTGCCTTCAGACTGCTCCTTTGATGCGGGTTTCCGGGTCACCCTTCCTAAACGCCTGCCCACTCCTCTCCGCCCCAATCAGGGCCATCCATCCCTCTTCCATGCCTTTGTGCTTCTGGGTAACACGCAGCCCCGTCACTTGCTCCCTCCGTGGTCCCTCCTCCTGAGGCTGTCCACTCTTGGAGGCAAGACCACATTTCCATCTTTCCAGCCCCAGCACCTAGTTCAGTCCCAAAGCCATTTACTTTATTGCCTACTGATTTTCAGTCCTTATTACAAAAAAAAATTTTGTGTGTGTGAGGCTTCTACAGAGAAGCAAAACAGAGATGAGGAGCTCGGCATAAAGGGAACGAGCCTCTGGGTGGGAAAATAAAGACAAGGGGCAGGGGGGGGACACAGGCTGGCGTTCTAGGGTCCCATCCAGCCACCGCGTGGGCTCTCTGTCCGCTCCTCTTCCCAGCAGCAGCTTCAAGACCCCTGGTAACAAAGGAGCGATTTCGCATGAAAAATGAACCCAGATGCCCCCAAGGAAGAACTGCCGTCAAAGACTAAAGCCACTCTTGAGAGACTGGCCACAGAGGCGGCCAAGGGCACCCGAGCCCCGCAGCGTCCCTTTCAGTTCTGCCCGCTGCTGATGGGCTGGTCAGCGCCATCCTGGGGCCGCCATCTCCCTGCAGCACAGGCCTGGGGACACTAGCCTGCAGGGCCACCAGAGTCAGACCAGCTGATCACCAGGCAGAGAGTGTGGACACCGGGGAGGGCGCTCTGGCTGTGGCTTGACTCCCAGATCCCCCCCTCCCCTGACCAGCTGTGTCCCCTTCCACCCCACAGCTTGGCCAGGTTCTGGAGGGTCCCTGTGGCCTGGCCCAGAAAACAGCCAAGGCCCCAAGCCGACCAGCTCAGCCTGATCCCGGAGTCAGCCCAGAATGACCCCTCCTGGTGCCTCCCGAGCCGAAGCCGGTATTCTCAGCCAGGACACGGCGGCACCAGCGGGGTCGCCCTGGGAGCGCCCGGGCCCACACCACACTGGCCTTGCACGCAGACGCTCCGCAAGCTGACGCTCTGCACGCCCCGGGCTTTGCCCCCGGCCCCTCTCCCGCATCCCCACGAGCACCCCATCTGCTCTCAGCTGTGAGCTTTTACCCTCGGAAAGCCCTCTGCATTTCTATTTTCTGGCAAAAAAATAAGTGCTCTCTAACACACTGACCAAGAGATGAATCCGGACGAAAAATCAAAAGTGGAGGAGGCATCTATAAAAAGAAGCTCCAAACTGGAGAAGGGGTCTATGTAAAGAGCGGTGGCGGTGGCGAGCTCTGAAAAAGCAGCCGTGACAAGTCTAAGAATAGCTCCTGCAAGTATGGCTGCAAAACTGGGAGCCAGCGCCAGAAATACTTCTCTTAAAAAGGAAGATTTGGGTTGTAAATCATCATCTTTGTCTATCATCCCCAATTAAATGAATAAACAGGGAATTGAGCGGGGGGCACCTAGAGGAAGTACAAACACTCTTAAATCTGCAGCTTCTGAGCAAGGACGAGCGGGAGGGTCCAAGGCTGTTTCGTTCGCCACCAAAGGCAGCGTTGAGAGGCCCCTGGCAGGGGTGCTGCTGGGCTGACCCTGTCCACAGGGAAGGGACATGCACCACAGTGGCTGCTCAGCTGTGGAGGCCGGGCAAGCCGGGCGAAGGTTCCAGGCCCAGCGTCTTCCCGGGGTTTGCTCTCGGACCCTGGAGAGACTCTGGCATGCAGAGATCTCTCACGCTCCCCATGCAGGTCAGTTGGTTCGCAGGAGATCCCCTCAGACAGGGTGGGGGACTTGCCCCGAAATCAGGGCCAGGACTCAAACCCGGGTCCTGTTTACACATTGTGGGTCCCATGTGAGCAGCCCCCGTCGGCTCCAGAGCCTCCTTCCAGGACACAGCCTGTGCCCAGCAGGCCCGAGGCCCTCCTGGCAGGAAAGGGCAGCCGGAGCTGGCAGGGCTGCCTGGCCGGCACCTGCCATGGTCTGGGTTCACCAGCCACCCATCCACTTGATGCCAGGCAGCGCTCACAGTTTAAAACCGTCTTCTCCAGCATCGCCTCACGTTCTTTCTCACGGCGACTTTGCGGTAAACACTCGGGCGGCATCACCTGCCTCGGCCAAGGCTGGCAAGAGGGTCAGGGACGGCTCCAAAGTGGCAGGGACTTTGGGGCAGAGTGTTTAAACAGCACAACCAGGCTTCAGCTTTGAGGTCCCCCAGCAGGATTCCGGGCAGACTCCACCATCTGCCAGCTTGGACGAGTGACTGCACCTCTAGGAACCTCCGTTTCCTGATCCACAATACTTCAGGGTAACTACGGAAATGCTGAGGCTGTCCCACTCCCCACAAGTCCCATGAATCAACAGAGACAGAACAATAGAATAAATGGGCAGTTCTACAACTCCTGAAACAACTACTAGACTAGATATGGATCATCAATGGACAATAAAACCTCTAGCTAGCAGGCTGATGGAGAATTTGATAAAGGACGCACCAGGCAGTCAGAGGAAGTCCAACTCTGAACCCACAGTCAAGATCAACATCCCCAAAATGGGGTGGCGAGAAGTTTCCAGCCTCCTGATGGGATCACAGGGGAGCACACGGCACCACCCAAGAAGTGAAACGGGATCCAAATAAGCCTCTAGAACTACTACCACTATCTAGGAAATACAGAGGATAGTGGGACAGAACAAACGATCTCATGAGGAAGCAGCAGGCAAATCCGGACGATGCGACTGTCTATAGGACAGATGACTTGGTTCTGCCAACAAATCAGTGGCTCATAAACAAAGGTGCTTGAGGGGCTATTACAGAACAGACACAGCAGATAACAACTACAACGTGTGGACTGTTTGGGTCCTGACGCTAACAAACCAATGATGAAAAGATGTCTTTGAAATAGGTACCACACAGGAACTCTTCTCACTTTTGTTAGGTGTGATCATGGACCGGAGGAAGAATAACCTTTTCAATAAACAGCACTGGAACAACTTGGATATGGGGGGGGAGAGCCCTCACCTAAACCTTTAAACCATATACAAAAATTAATTCAAAACAGATCACAGGTTTAAATGTAAAATGCAAGGCTGTAAGGTTTTAGAAGCTACACGTCTAGCCAATGGCAAGCATCTAGAATACAGCAAGAATGCTTTAGCGGAAAAAAAAAAAAAGGTAGAAATTAGAAAATGGGCAAAAGGTATGAACAGACATTTCACTCAAGAAGGATACATGGACCAGGCGCCCGGGTGGCTCAGTGGGTTCAGAGTCCAACTCTTGGTTTCGGCTCAGGTCATGATCTCAAAGCTTTGTAGGCTCTGTTCTGGCAGCAAGGAGCATGCTTGGGATTCTCTTTCTCTCTCTCTCTCTCTCCCCCTCGCTGCCCTCCCCCACTTTCCCCCTTCTGCTCTTTGTCTCTCTCAAAATAAATAAACTTAAAAAAAAAAAGGCTACAGGGACAATAAACACACAAACAGCTGTTCAACATTGTTAGCAATTAGGGAAACGCAAACTGAAACCACAAGACATCATGATGCGCATATGAATACAAAACAGAGACATCACACGCTGGCAAGGATGAGGAGAAACTGGCTCTTACATACGTTCCTGTTAGGAATATAAAATGGAAGAGTCACCCAGGAAAACGGTTTGGTAGTTTCTTATAAAACAAACATGCAGTTTACCATACAACACGATAATCGGTCACTCTTAAATGTTTATCCTACAGAAAAATGAAGACAGGCGCTCACACAGAACCCTACACGCTTAGCCTCACGGCAGCTCTCTCCATAACTGCCAAAATCTTGAAACGATCAAAAGACCCCTCAACGGGCAAAAGGCTAAACTCCAGTACGTCCAGACCATGGAATACTACTCAGCAATAAAAAGCAACAAACTATTGATGCAGGCAGAAATCTGGATGGAGCTCAAGGGCATTCTGTTTCGTGAAAACAGCCAGTCCCAAAAGGTCGCATGCTGTCTGCATTCATTACATAGAACACTCTCAAAATGGCAAATCTATAAAAATGCAGAACAGATCTAGAAGGTGTGTGCACAGATGGAGGTATCAGAGGGATCCCCCCTGTAGGCGAAGGAGGTGACCCCCCCCTTCTATCTCAACAGTGGTGGCTACATGAGCCTGCAGGTGGTAAAACTGTATAAAGCCCCCTCCACATACACACACGAACAGTGAGAACTGACCGAGGTCCATGGTATAGTTAACAGCACTGTACTAATGTCCACTTCCGGTTTTGATACTGTCCTACAGCAATTCGAGATGTCACCACCGAGGGAAGAACACACGGAATTCTAAATACTATTTTTGCAATTTCCTGTGAGCCTATAATTATTTCAAAATAAAACGAGCTATTTAAAAAGTCTTTATCAGGCAAGTAGAGAGACATACTGAATTATTCAAGGGTGAAAAATAACAGGACTTCTGGGATTCGCTTTTTATTATTTAAAAAAAAATTTATGCTTATTTTTGAGAGCGAGAGAGATGGAGCACAAGCAGGGGAGGGGCAGAGAGAGAGAGGGAGACACAGGATCCGAAGCAGGCTCCAGGCCCCGAGCTGTCAGCACACAGCCCAACATGGGGCTCAAACCCATGGACTATTGAGATCATGATCAGAGCTGAAGCCTGGCACTCAACGAACTGAGCCACCCAGGCGCCCCTGGGATTCGCTCTTCAAAAGGGGGAGAGGGATAGGGGTGCCTGGGTGGCTCAGTCGGTTAAGCGTCTGACTCTAGCTCGGGTCATGCATGATCTTACGGTTCGTGAGTTCGAGCCCCACGATGGGCTCTGTTCTGACAGCTGGGAGCCTGGAGCCTGCTTCAGATTTTGTGTCTCCCTCTCTCTCTGCTCCTCTCCCACTCATGCCGTCTTTCTCCGTCTCTCAAAAAATAAATGTTGAAAACAAATTTTAAAGGGGGAGAGGGATAGAGGCGACAAGATGGCAGGACATTCCTTACTATCGAGGCACAGGGCTGACGGGCAGAAATTCATTCTATTGTTTGTTCTACTTCTGTGTGTTTGAAATTTTCCACAATAAAAAGCTTTAGACACTAGAATGGAAATTTTCCACCAAATCTGTAACGAGATGGGCAGTGACTCGGGAAATCCTCTGTTTCAGAGATTTAGTGGTTATCTTCTAGAAGAGCAATCAAAAAGCCCTAACTACTTAGTTCAACACATCTCTCTTTCACAGAAACATTTCCACATTTGTCCTTCTTTCTCGTGACCACGGGCTTTCAGGAATAAACTTCACAGTTAAGTTTCTGAACCATCTTTAAGCACGTTTGTTTAACATGCCCCTTCACGGGAAAGGCGTGTTAGTACAACAAATGGGGGGGAAACTACTCTTTCAGAAGCAACCTGGGCTGGCGGAGCCTTCTGGAAAAGGATGTTGAGAAATGTTGGAAATGTTTCCACTGCCATAGGGATTTGTTACCTAAAACAGTATTAGGTCTGTAACTGAGAAAAGCTCTCAGACCTCAGCTCCTAAAAGGCTACGGAACAAAATTTTTCTAATCTGTTTAAAAATTTCCAAAGCACTGGAGTGGGTTTCGGACTCGCGTGGTAAGAAGGTTAAAATCAAATACCTTCCTGTTTGGTTTACAAAAACGTCTGATTGGCATCAGGAAGGATGGAAATGTACCAGCCAAATTTCAACAAATCCTCCGCACATGTGGTGGACAGGATGGAGAAATGAGTAACCCAATTTGGAAAGAAAGCCAGTAATGCGTTTCCTCCGCGTCCGGGTCCGTGTCTCCGGCAGGGATGTCAGGGGGCAGCCATTAAACCAAACATCTAAACAAACTGAACACGGAGCCAGACCTTCCAACTGTTCTCTCACAGAGCATCAAAGCATGCTTTCCAGAAATAATCAAGCCCATGGAGCCAGAAGGTTTCTGTACCACCAACAAACCAAAAAAAAAAAAAAAAAAAAAAAAAAAATGTTTTTAAGTGTTATATCTTTAGCTCCTCCTTTGGTTTCTATTTTTGGTGAAGGTTTCATGATGTGCCTGTCTCACAGCAAGGAGACAATGGACACAGCAATATGCATACACTGGAGGGGTGCACACCCAGGAAGCTTTTTACTGGCATGGGTGCGTGAGTAAAGAAAAGGCTGAAGAGGAGCGCCTGGGCGGCTCAGTCGGTTAAGCCTCCGACTTCGGCTCAGGTCACGATCTCACGGTTCATAGGTTCAAGCCCCGCGTTGGGCTCTGTGCTGACAGCTAGCTCAGAGCCTGGAGCCTGTCTTCAGATTCTGTGTCTCCCTCTCTCTCTGCCCCTCCCCTGCTCGCACTGTCTCTTTCCTTCTCAAAAATAAATAAAACATTAAAAAAAAAAAAAAAAAAGACAAGCCTGAAGAGTGTAGCCAGTGGCTGACATGGCTCCCTCTTCTCCCCGATGCCTCTGCGTCTCTGTCCTCAGGCCTCTCCTGAGGATGCACCTGTTCCCTCCATCCCAGGCTGAGTCAGACACAAAGCACAGTCGAGGCTCGGTCTCGCCTCTCCCCCCCAGCAGCGCACCTGCCGGCCAGGTCGCTCCACACCTGTGTCCTCACACCAACACGCAACCTGCAGGCTGTGACAGACCCAGGCCATGGGCTGTACTTTGTCCCAGGCTCTGAGTCAGGGAAGCTGAGCTGGAATCCCAGAGCCGCCACCCTGCTGTGACAGGGAGCACACCTGGTGTCTCTGAGCTTGTCTGTTGGATACACCATGTTGTGGCCAGGGCCCTTGGGCCCAAGGGGTGAAGGAGTTCAGAGTTTTTCAGGCTTAGAAGGGATCACGGTGCTGGATATGGTGTGCATAGATTGCCATTCCAGAGGGGAGTGGGCAGCACCCCAAAAATCACACACATGGTATTTCCATAGAGAAACAGCAGATATTTTTAAAGACCATAATTAGTCTCACATCAATTCAGGTCAGATTTCTGCCACAAAATTAGTTTGCTGCAGACTTTCGAGGACCTTTGGGATTTTGAGTGTTCTGGATTCCAGAGAGGTGGGGGCCTGGGCCGCCCTCCAGAGCTGCAGGGAGGTTGACGCTTGATGAAACAGGGCTCAAGTGCAGTCGACTTGTTCCCTTATTTTCAGACGTGACCATGTCCCTCCTCCTGACCTGAGACCCTTTGAGAACGTGTCAGGATGTAACATCGGCGGGCTGCAGGTCTGATGTCTCAGCAGAGAAGCCCAGGGCCCTTGGCAGCTGGGACCCAGCCTCACCCTCACCCCCCGCCTCCTCCCTGAGGGTCTCTGCACACGTGTGGCCCGTGCCTCGATGCCCACCTGCCTTCCCCTCGGCCCTGGTCCTCTTGAGGAGAGCCAACTCGTCACTTGCCAGCCATCCTAAGCACCACAGCCTCACCTGAGGGCCAGTCCACTCCATGGCATGTCAGCAGGGACAGTTGTCTCCCAGCACCTGGGTCATCAGTCCCTAGCCTGGCACTGTATCAGACACATAGGAGGGATTTGGAAGAGAAGAATCCATCAATTCGCTGACTGACTTTGCAGCACTGAGCCACCTGCTGCATAAATCACAGGCTTTCCATCGCCGGGTCCCCTCCCCACCATGGACAGTGCCCAGGGCTGGGCTGAAGGACCTGGACCTTTGGCCAGAGAGAGGAACAGGCTGGGTGAGGGCAGAGGATGGAGGCCACGTCACACTGTCCCACACCCAGCTTCCAAAGCAGAGAGGCCACACCAAGCAGGGCAAAGGGGCTTGTTCGATGAGGCCCAACAGGATACAACCCAGTCCACCTGGCGGTGGCCGCAGAAAGGGGAGACTGCTGAGATGGAGATGTGTTCACACCGGGAACCTTCTGGCCATGTTCTGGTTGCTTCCAGAATAAGGAAGCTCCCAACCAAATGAGGCTAGACATCCCCTGCAGCAAGAATACTGACCCTTGGGTAGTTCGCTCACCTATCTCCCCCTCAGCTGGCCTGCAACCTCCTGGAGCTCAGAGGTCACATCTCGTGCGGCTGTGATCCGGCCCCGGCCACACAGCCTGGAGACAGTCCACACTCACTACACCTGGACCGGAGAAGGGACAACTGGACGGGTGTCTGCCCTTCGAGGTTCCTTCCAACACTGAACCTCTGCGGCGGCCTCCGTCGCCACCAGGCCAGCCCTGGGGAGCGGAGCACTCTCTCGCTCCCCACTCCCGATCTTCGTCCCCACCAGCCTCGACAGACACCACTTCTAGGACCTATTCGAGTTTGCTCGAGGACCGTCTTCCCAAGTCTCCCAGAGCATTTGCCACCTGGTGATTAGATCTATCCCCTTAACCTCCTGTGAGTCAGACTCTGTGAGGGCAGGGACCATGTGCAGCACTAGAGAAGGGTTTACTGGCTCAACGCTTAGGGGGCAGAGGAAACAACGAGAAAAGAGGCATGGACACAGAACATGGGCAGGCACTCGGCCAGGGACATGCCCAGGGCAGAATCTCGGCAACTGGCCCCTGTTACAGATGGGGGTGGGGGGCAGGCAGTGCCTGACTGACAGACCCCTGCAGCTCTCCAGATGGACAAAGGTCCTCCCGACAGAGGTGCAGTTCCCCAGGAGGCCACAGGGGGTGCCAGAACGCAGAGCCCCACTGGGTCACCAAGCCACAGGGCTGGTGGGAACTCACCTTGTGGGTCAGAAAGCTAGGTTTTCCTGGGGCGCCCGGGTGGCTCACTCAGTTGAGCGTCTGACCCTTGATTTTGGCTCAGGTCATGATCCCAGGATCGCGGGATTGAGCCTCCGAGCTGAGCGTGGAGCCTGCTTAAGATTCTCTTTCTCTCTCCCTCTGCCCCCTGCCCCTCTCCCCAACTCACCTGCTCTTTCTTTCTAAAATTAAAAAGAGAGACGGAAAGAAGACCAGGCTTCAGAGGATCAAGGGTGCAGGGTCGAGCAAACCCAGCTCACAAGAAAAGGGAGGAGAGCCAGCTGAGGAATGTTCTCTTTACCCCACATGGGGCCCAGGAGAGCCAAACGCATTGCCAAGAGGGTGTTTGAGAGCACAGAACCAGACTAGAGAGACGTGGTGGGTCTTGAGTAAAACCCAGGCAAGCCTGGCAAGGCCTCATGAACTATGCCAAGCCCTAGAAGACCACCCAGAGGGCCGCAGATGCTCACTTCCCTAATACAGCCACGACCCCTCTTCCAGAAAAGCCATAAAGCTACGTGTGAGACCCGTCACCTGCCTTGGGAGTTGGGGATTTCAGAGAACACCTCACCATCTCCGAGTATTTCTGTTTCTCGTTGGAAGGGACACCTTGGTGTTACTTTCCCCATCCCCCGACTTCCTGTGCCGAAGACTGCACAATGCACACACACCCCTCCCCAAAGATGCCACATCCTAAACCCCTGAGCCTGGGAACATGTTGGCTCACACAGAAAAGGGACTCTGCAGGTGTGACTACACTGAGGACCCTGAGGTTCTCCCGGACTATCTGGGGAGGTAGGTTATGATCATGAGGGCCGGTATAAAAGGAGGCAGGAGACGAAGGGCGTGAAGGACATGGTGGAGCAGTGAGAGCAGAGCGGGCAGACCGGAAGGTGCCAGGCTACTGGCTCTGAGGACGGAGTTAGGGGCCACGGGCCACAGAATGCAAGTGGCCTCTAGAAGCCAGAGAAGGCAAGGAAACATTCTCCCGAGGGAGCGCGCCCACGCCAGCACCTTGATTTGGGCTCAGCGAAATACATTTTGGATTCTGGACCTCAAAACCGTAGGATGAAAAATTTGTATCTTAAGTCACTAGGTTTCTGGCAGTCTGCTGCAGAAGCCTTAGGAAAGTGATGCACCCAGTTTACAGATGAGGAAACAAAGGCTTGGGCTGGAGGTGGGGTGGGGGGCCTAAAGCGGTTTGCCCACAGCTTCTGGCTGAAGGGCTGCAGACACTGCCCTCGCCGCACCATCAAATCCGCAGATTTCCCGGCTGTGGGCTCTGCGCTCAGGCCACCTGGACTTGAGCTCCAGGCCCACCACTTATTAGTGCTGCGCCGTTGCCTCAACTTTCTCAGCTGTGAAATGGGCTTGCAAGTCACCCTGGCCTCAGAGAGAGCGGTGGGGAGTGAGCAGGTTAACACAGGAAAGCCCTCAGCGCTGAGTCTGGCCCCGTATCATGTTGTCTCTTATGATGATGACACTCCATCTTACGGCCACTTCATCCTGTGGGCTCTGAGATCCAGGCCCGTCCTGTCTCTGACTGTTTGATCTTTTTTAAACCTTCTGAGATCTGGGGCGCCTGGTGGCTCAGTAGGTTGAGCGTCTGACGTCAGCTCAGGTCATGATCTCACGATTCGTGGGTTCGAGCCCCACATCGGGCTCTGTACTGACAGCTCAGAGCCTGGAGCCTGCTTCAGATTCTGTGTCTCCCTCTCTCTGCTGTTCCTCCACTTGTGCTCTGTTTCTGTCTCAATAATAAATAAATAAATAAAGTATAAATAATAAATAATATAAATATAAATATAAATAAATAAAATAATATAAATATAAATATAAATAAATAAAATATAAATAATAAATAAATAAATAATAAATAAATTGGATGTTCATTTGTTAGGTTCAGACCCAAACCCTTCGGAGCTGCAGCCCCATTCAGGCAGCCGCCACATCCCCACAGGCTGAGCCAAGCTAGTGGCCCGTTCACAAGCCCATCTCCAGAATATTGCCGCAACCTGGGACAGGGGTTTTGTCGAATATATTTAATTTGTAAGAATATATAGGGGAGGGGGGCCTGGGGGGCTCAGTCAGTGAAGCGTCCGACTTCGGCTCAAGTCATGATCTCACAGTTCGTGGGCTCGAGCCCCACATCGGGCTCTGTGCTGACAGCTCAGAGCCTGGAGATGCTTCAGATTCTGTGTCTCCTTCTCTCTCTGCCCCTCCCCTGTTCATGCTGTCTCTCTCTCTCTCTCTCAAAAATAAACATTAAAAAATTGTTTTAAGAAATAAATAAAATGAAAAAGTATATAGGGAGTGGCACATGGGTGGGCCAGTCATTTAAGCAACTGATTCAGCTCAGGTCATGATCTCATGGTTCATGAGTTTGAGCCCCACATTGGGCTCTCTGCTGTCAGCACAGAGACTGATTGGGATTCTCTCTCTCTCTCTCTCTCTCTCTCTCTCTCTCCCCCTGCCCTTTCTCCCCATTTGCACATACTTGCTCTCTCTCAGAATAAACTTAAAAAATTATACATAGAAGTACACACACACACACACACACACACACACACACACACACGTAGGGGCACCTGGGTGGCTCAGTTGCTTGAGTGTCTGACTCTTGACTTAGGCTCAAGTCACAATCCCAGTGTTGTGGGGTCTAACCCCACATCGGAGGCTCAGCGTGGAACCTGCTTAAGATTCCCTCTCTCTCCATCTACCCCTCTCCCTTTCTCTCTCTCTCTCTAAAATTAGGGATGCCTGGGGAGCTCAGTCAGTTAAGCATCCAACTTTGGCTCAGGTCATGATCTCACTGCTTGTGAGTTTGAGCCCTGCGTCGGGCTCTGTGCTGACAGCTCAGAGCCTGAAGCCTGCTTCGGATTCTGTGTCTCCTTCTCTCTCTGTCCCTCCCCAGCTCATACTCTGTCTCTATCAAAAATGAATAAAGGTTAAAAACTTTTTTTAATTAAAAAAAAACATATATATATAGGTCTGCCTGGATGGCTCAGTAGGTTAGGTGTCTGACTTCAGCTCAGGTCATGATCTTCCAACTCATGAGTTCAAGCCCCACACTGGGCTCTGTGCTGACAGCTCAGAGCCTGAAGCCTGCTTTGGATTCTCTCTCTCTCTCTCTCTCTCTCTCTCTCTCTCTCTCTCTGCCTCCCACACTTGTGCTCTCTCTCAAAGATAAACAAACACTTTAAATATACACACACACACGGGAAACATTCCGTCTTAATCGTGACATCCCTCACTAGATGTAACATAACCTAGGAGAAGCGAATCTGAACTGGCCATTCTGGGAGCGGGGGAGGCTGATCCACATCAGAGCAGGTCAGCAGCCCGCACTCTGGCCCTCCACCAGAGGGGATTAGAGAACAGAGTGCCGGAGCTGGCCAATTCTGTCTGGGCAGAGCCTTCGGGAAGAGGGTCACATGCCCTCACGAGGGGGCAGGGTACCCCCTCGGCTCCCTTCCCTTTAAACAACACCCACAAGCCAGGCCCCTCCAGGGGCTCCTCATCTCTCCGCCTTCTCCCAGGGCCAAGTTCCCACGAACCTCCCAACCACAAAGGAAAAATACTCCAATCGTGTAGCTACCCTTTGCTCAGTAGGAGCAGAAACATCAGGAAACAACATGGTCATCCAAACTTGGCAGCATGGGCTGGCTTAAGTCAGCTTCATAATTAAGTAGTTGGGTGTTTTTTTTTTAATACACACCAGGTCAAATCTTGATCACTCTATAGTTTTCTCCCAAACCGTGAATGGATAGCCTGACTCTACGTCCCCTTAAATGTGACCACCTTGCCAGCCAGCAACACCCCACTTGGCACTGCACACACACTCCACGAACCTCAACTGCGAGCAGGCTGTCTAAGCAAGACCCCTGAACCTGCCCTGACCCGGGGGGCACCATGAGCAAGGAACCCAGCTCCTGCCCAGGGTGTCTCGGTGAGAAACCCCAACCTGAATTTCACTCCTGCCAACACGTGGGGTGAGTCGGCGTCCCTCCCCCGGTGTTCGCTCAGGTGCGCGTGTCCCACAGACGAGAACAAGAACCTCCATGCAGCCCTGTGCACACAGAGCAAGAGGTGGGACACAAGCCCGCCACCCATCCTCAGGGGAGGGGGTCACTAAATGGTGATACAGTGGAACAGTGGCCCCCACACAGCAGGGAAAAGGAACAAAGGGCTGCTAGTCACAATCCGGGCGCATCTCGGAGTCTTTCTAGGTGATTCCATTTCTGCCAAGGTCAAAGCCAGGCAAAGCGAGTCAGCAGTGATGAGGGGTGAGTGGTGGTTACCTTGGGAGGGAGCCCTGGGGGCCTTCTGGGCTCTGGGAATGTTCCGCAGCCTTGATTTGCACATGGTTTATATGGGTACTTACAGATTTGTAAAACTCACCGTGCTACAGGTCTAAGACTAGTGTATTTTGTTTATTTTAAACGTTTATCTATTTTTGAGCGCGGATTGGGGAGGGGCAGAGAGGGAGACGGAGGATCCAAAGCAGGCTCCATGCTGTCAGCAGAGCCTGATGCGGGGCTCGAACTCATGAACCGTGAGATCATGACCTGAGCCAAAGCCGGACATTTACCTGACTGAGCCACCCAGGTGCCCAGAATAATGTATTTTACTATATACAGTATGTTAACCTCCTTAAAAACTTTATAAGCATAAAATATTGGTGCATCTCGGGGGTTCTCAGGAGGATGCAAGGAAAGGATGCACAGGGCCCTTGCTCCTGCTTCTTCCTCCTGCTTCTGCTCCACTGCGCTGAGGTTCATAGAGGTGAACCAGGCCCTGTCCCCAGCAGCTTCCAATCATGCATGGACTTCGCCTTAAAAGAGCCCACGGCCAGGTGGGCCATCAAATACCTTGAATACAGTGCAAAGAGGCTTACGTGCCAGCCAAGGGGAACAGACAAAGAAGCCACAGAGGTCGGAGAGCCCTGCAGGGGTGGAGATGGACCTGGGCCCTGAAAGGCAGACAGGATTTGGTCACGTGAGGACCGCCAGGGAGGGAAAGGCAGGCAGCGAGAGGGACCGACGTGGGCAGAGGCATGGAGGTGGGAAGTCAGGGAGGCACTTGGAGGAAAAAGCAACTAGTCAAGTGTGGCCCAAGAAGGGGCCCAGGAAAGAGGGCCTAGAAGGCCCAGGGCTGAGTTCCACTCTATTGGGCTGTGCCTGGGGAAGCCCCTGCGGGTTTCAGAGGTAAGGAAGCGGGCGCATCAGAGCAAGGATTTAAACTGACAAGCCCGGGGCGCCTGAGTGGCTCCGTCCCTTAAGCATCTCACTCTGGATTTCAACTCAGGTCATGATCTCATGATTTGTGAGCCCGAGCCCCAAGCTGGGCTCTGCACTGATAGTGTGAAGCCTGCTTGGGATTCTCTCTCTCTCTGCCCCCTCCCCCAAATAAATAAACATTTTTAAAAATTAACAATAAAAAAATAATAAAATGACAAGACAGCCAACAGCAGTGTTTTGGAGGCAGGGGGTGACTACTTTCTCCGGGGCTGGGGCTGGGGTCGTTACTTACCAAGAAGCATCCAAACCTTTGCAGCTAGTCCCCTCTGAGACCCAAGCATGCATTTTGTTTGTTTTTTAAGTAAACTCTACGTCCAACATGGGACTCAAACTCATGACCCTGAGATCAAGAGTCGCATGCGCTGCAGACGGAGCCAGCCAAGGGCCTCCAAGGATGCATTTTTGATTAGATGGTGGTAGCAGCCTGAGTGAGGCTGGCAGGTCCTTGAGGGAGGGAGTGGCTGTACCCTTGACCTTCCTGCACCAGACGAGATGTAAGGATACAATTCTTATGGTTCTTGGGTCCCTAATTTAGTTTTTGGAAAAAATCATCTACTGCCATGACGCGGCACGCAAGCACTTCGAAGGGTCCCTTGCAACCAGCCTCCCAGCACCAGCCTGAACCCAGAGACACCACAACCACCGACTTGCTGCAGACTCCTGAGGTCTTGTGAACACGCAGAAGCAAGTGCACTTGACTTTCACACAGAGGGAGGCACACCAGACACATCGCCCTGCACCTGTTTCTTCCGCAGCAGCCTACGTCAGCCATTGTTCCGTGTCCACACATGGCATCTCGACCTTATTTTCCACAGCTGCACAGTATTTTGTGATTTAGATGGAGGGTAATTTGTTCCTGGCCCTCTGGGGAGGGACATTAGGCTCCTTCCAATCTTTTGCCAGTACCAATCGGCAGCAATGACTGACCTGCAAACAAATCATTTTGCACACACATTAAAACATCTGTAGGATGAATTCCTAGAAGTCCAACTGTTGGGTGAAAGTATACAAGGGTCTCCGCATTGGAAAATGTTGCCAGAGATACAGGATACATTTAACCCCCATAGAGGGGCTCAGTCAGTTAAGCATCCGGTCAGCTCAGGTCATAATCTCACGGTTCGTGGGTTTGAGCCCCGCATCGGGCTCTGTGCTGACAGCTCAGAGCCTGGAGCCTGCTTCAGATTCTGTGTCTCCCTCTCTCTCTGCCCCTTATCTGCTCATGTGTCTCAAAAATAAATAAAACATAAAAAGAAAAAACCCACCTAGAAATAAGCCTAATCGTTAGGAAGAACACTGACAATGTGTGGTCGTAAGAGTGCCCAGATGAAGAAACAGAGCAAAGCCCTGCTCGGCAGACAGAGCGCCGGATCAGGAGATGGTCCTGGGCCTGAATCAGCCCCCACTTCCCCAGGACCCCGGTCCACTTGTATTCTTCACCTTGTGGGGGAAGGGCCAGAGCTGCTCAGCCCCTCAGCCCTTCCCGGTGCGGACAGGCTCTGATGCCCCGGCCCCAAGGCAGGCGGAAGGGTGGACGGTGGCCAGAGTCACCACGAACACCCAGCCATAATCGGTGTGCCCGGGCACAGGTTACAGGGCCCAGGGGAGGAGCAGGCCACCGGGTACGCGACACGGGCAGGCCTGGCAGGAGAGGGTGGGAGGGGAGAGCCAGAGACAACCGAGTGTTTCCAGCCCGGCCCTCCCAAATGAGTGACAAGCACCTGGCGCTTCCCTTGCTCGGGCTGCAGGGACACCACCGCCACACGAGGCACACTCCAGGATGTTCGCTGCTGTGTCACCACGGACCCGTGACATAACATGTGCCTGACCAAAACGGCCACTGAAACCTCACTTTTCAAGTGGGCAGCCGGTGGAGGGTGGAGGCAGATCTCCGGAGGCCTAGTGTCCTCCCCGTGAGGACAGCTGGGTAAACACTGGCCAGGGCAGGGCTCCCTCCCACCTGCACAAACCCAGCTCAACTACGGAGAAGAGGGAATGAAAGGGTCCTTTACCCCCGACACGGCGGGAGAGACCTCTCGGCAAACCAAAGACAGCATTGGAGAAACCTTCACCTGCCTTCCGGTTTCCAACCCTCACGGACCAGAGGGCCAGGAACTCCTATAAATCAAATGCACTGAGGTTACTGCTGCTCGACATTTTCCTAACAAATGCATGGTGCCTCCGCTTTTCTTTGGAGAGCAAACGTGTACTGTTTTGGTCAATCTAGATTCTTACATTGACTATTTGCTTACAGTCCACAGACAGACTCATGGAGGGATGTACTTCCTGTTCCTGGAGGTGAGGCTGGGACCCCAGAGGCCCCCTGGAGTCCCCTCTGAAACTTCAATCTGATCCTCCCAACTTCGAGTGTCTGGTGGCAGGACTGGAGGCTCCAAGGGCATAGCTGTTCTGGGGGGAAGGGGGGGTGGGCACTCAGCAAAGCAAGGGCACAGGATTAAACCGAAGACCTGTGAGCTTCCCACCACAGGATCTAAGGCAAATTTACCCTTCTGGGCCTCAGTCTATCCAGCTCCCGCATGGGCACAATAATTCCAAGGCTCCTGGGCCACGCGGAGGCTTCAATGACACAATTGATAGGGAATGTAATTTGCAAACAGCAAAGCTCCACCCCAACTCTGGTGAGGATTAGTCACAGAGGCATTAAGACGCTGGGGCTCCTGGGTGGCTCTCAGTTGATTGATTGTCCGACTTCTGCTCAGGGTATGATCTCACGGTTCGTGAGTTTGAGCCCCGCGTCAGGCTTTGTGCTGACAGCTCGGGGCCTAGAGCCTGCTTCAGATTCTCTGTCTCCGTCTCTCTCTGCCCCTCTCCTACTTACTCTCTCTCTTTCTCAAAAATAAATATTTTTAAAGGATGTTACTATTAATTAATATTAATATCCTCACACACATCCCTTCACCAAGACCCACTGTTGTGCTTTGCAGGCACCCCCAATGACTGTTGATGGAATCCCAGATTCTGTTTGTTCTAGAACAAAAAACCCAAGCACGACAGGCAAGGGCTACAAGGCTCTGCCAGTGGCTATGGCAGCAGCAGCCATGGAGTTAGCTATTTTTCCCTCAGAGCCTTCGTGTACATGGTGACCCAGAGGGCTTTGCGGAGCAGCCCGGCCAGCAGAGTGCAGGTTCTCAGAGCCTGCCAGCAGGACAGGGCCCCCCGGGGGGCAGGCTGTCCACAGAAGTTGTAGCAGGAGAAAAACACAAGCACCAAACTCCACCGTGCCCTCCGGAGTGGGGAGGCTGTCTGATCTGAACATCCCTGCAGGGTGACAGATGCAGCAGGAACTTCTAGATGTCTCACCCCGCCCACTCTGAGGTAGGGGTGGCTGTCCCTGCCATCCCGGGACGCCCATGGCCACAGCAGGCACCAGACTCCACATACCACAGGTCCCCAGTGAGGAGACCAAAGTCTTCGGGACAATCACCAAGCAAAGTGCAGGTTGGAAAAGAAGCCACACACACACACACACACACACACACACACACACACACACACACCTACCTTCCCCACCCATCATCACATGTCCTGCTCTTACTCTAAACCGGACCCTCCCCTTGGGGAGCTCAAGGCTCTATAACCACGGATGGCCTGACCCGGGCCTTGCGGCACACTGGGAGGTGAGCAGAGGGAGTACAAATAGCCCCCACAGAGGGCAAGGGATGTGCCCAAGGTCATCACCCCAGTTCTCTGACTTCCAGGCATTTCTCTGCTGGCCACTCACAGCCATAGTGCCATCACGGTGCAAAAAGGGTGGGGATATCATCTTTCCCACAGATATGAAATAAAGCATCAGGGGTTCTGGGTTTTGTTTTTTTAACGTTTATTTATCTTTGAGAGACAGAGAGAGACACAGAGAGTGAGTGGGGGAGGGGCAGAGAGAGAGACACACAGAATGTGAAGCAGGCTCCGGGATCCCAGCTGTCAGCACAGAGCCCGATGCGGGGCTCGAACCCACAAACCGTGAGATCATGACCTGAGCTGAACCAAGTCAAACACTTAACTGACTGAGCCACCCAGGCACCCCAGGGGTTCTGTTTTTTAACTTCTCTAACTTTTAAAAATTTATATCTATGGCTAACTCATTAATTTCACGGGTAAATGCCTATGACCTGGCATGATGTGAACAATGAGATCATTCAGGACTATACCTAGAAAGAAATTACGCCCACACGTCAACAGTGACTATTTCTTACTTATGAAACTGGGGCTGATTTTTATGAAACTGGGGCTGATTTTTATTCTTACCCACTAATCTTCTGTGTCCCAAGTTCACTACAATCAACAAGGACTGTTTTCAAAACCAAGAGAAGCCTATTGTGTTTCAAAGGCTGAAAGACAGAAATCAACCCCGCAAACTTTCCGTTAAATACTCAACGGCTCGCGTGTGACTTTTTAAAACATGGTAGAGCAGGAAGTGAGGCAGGTCAGGCACAAAGGTTTTCTGGGTGGGATCTTCCCGCTCTGGTTTCCGCCCCACCGAGAAGGAAAAGGAGGTGACTGGGGGGCTTCCTGCCTCTCAGCACAGGCCCGAGACCCCCCAGACCCCAGGCTCTCCTGTGTGCCCCATGGGCTCCCGACGGAAGCTTGGTTCTAATCAACAATCCTGTTCTGATTAATCCTGGCCTTAATATCCGGCACTCCTCAAAAATAATTCCAGCTTTGTCCTGAGTGGCAACGGCATTAACCCACGCAGTCATGCCTCTGCACAGTCGAAAACTTTTTCAGCACCTACTCTATGCAAGGCGACGTGCCAGACACTGGGCCCTCGATCGTCAACCCAAGGCTGGAAAAGACCAACCTGAGGCTACACATCATCCTTCCAAGGTCTGCTCCGAGCACAGGAGCAACAGAAATGTGAACAAATGCGGCCTGGGTGTGCAGCCTAATTCCCACATCTCAACTCCCACTGCCTGAGGCGTTCCCTGCCACCCTCCCCTGCCCAGTCCAGTGGCAAAGCGGGGCCCGAGAACAGGTCCCAGTAGAGAATGCTGGTAGCTCAGTGGCCCTGAGCTCAGGGGCCCACGCTGCACCCCACTGAGCAGACATGGAGGCAGAGGAGGGGAGGGACCGTGAGAAAACCCAAGATCTCGAGACCGTCCAATTCTCTCCGCAGCCCCCTCACTTTACTGCTCCTTCTGGTCCTCTTCAAGGCTGAGATCACATTCGATTAGCATTTGCTGAAGGTCCACTAGGTGCTAAGATCCGAGGCCAAATAATTTTACAGACGGGAACTCAGGTTTGCTTCACACGTGCTGTTCACTCTGCCTGGAACCTGCTTCCTCTCCGTTCAGTGTCAATGTCACCTCATTAGAAACGTGCCTGCTCAGGCAGGAATGCCCTGATGTTCCCTCAGAGTGCCCACGACAACTCTCGTGGCCCCTGTTTGCTGCCCCTTTCCCCAGCAGGACTCAGCTCCCTGTGCTGTCTGACACACAAACATGCAGGGGTTTTCTGTTTTTGTTTTAAATAGGCTCCACCCCAAAGGTGGGGCTTGAACTCAGGACCTTGGGATCAAGAGTGCTCAACTCACTGAACCAGCCAGGCGCCCCAGCAACACCTCTTGCTTAAATAAACTAAGCCGCCTGTAATGTAACAATAAAAGCCAGCGTTCACTGAGCAGGTATTATGTGCCATGAGCCGGGCTGAGCTCCACGCAGTCATGAGGTCAGGACAGCCGCGTGACGGCGGCTATTATTACTCCCTGGGTTACGGATGTAGGAAACTGCATCATTTCCTCCCCTAATTATAAAGAACAGAAATTCAAACCTGGTAAGCAACTTGCCCAAGGCCACAGAGGGCTAACAAGAGAGCGCCGCTCTGAACACCTTCCAATCTAAATGTCTCCCAGGCCACCAGGACTGCTCAACCTTAACCCTCCGCCCTGCAGCGCCCAAAGGGGCGTATTTCTTTCTCCCCTGCTGCCAGGGACCATTTGTCCCCTTCCTGAATTCTCAGCCTCCTCCTCTCCCAAGGCACCCAGTTCAGAAATCTTCGGACCCCTCCACTCGTGTCCTACACCCCAAGCTCCCACGCCTGATGCGATGAGGATGTCACGCGCAATGGTCCCACAGCTTTCGGCCCAGGGGCCCAGCGAGGACAGAAGCTGCAAGAATGCTGGCCCCTTGACATCCAGCAGGGCAGGCAGGGAGAGCCAGCACCTCCGCAGTGAACTCAAACGTGGGGCCTGGAGTTAAACCCAGCTTTCCAGCCCCTGCTCCGTCCGACTCCACTCTGCTCCAATTCACGGCGCTGCAGAGCGTAGGGGCTTGACAGCCACTATAGCTCCCAAGAGGGAAAGCGGGCTGCCCTCGGCTGGAGAAGTCAGGCAGGACCCACAGGCCCGGGACAGCCAGGGAGGACTCTGGTTCCTGTTCAGTGGAGTCACTTCACAGTTGGCCCCAGAAGCCAGTGGGAGGGAAGACCCCATGAGAACAGTGTGCTCCAGAGCCTGTCCTGGGTCGCACGGGGTCGTCACAACCAGAAGCTGCTGGAAGAAGAAATAGGAAAGGCAGCTGGGCCTAAAATAAAAAGATGCCTGTGGGGAGAGCGTTCAGAGAGAAAGCAAAAAAGGCGAGAAGGGGAGACCAGGGGTTCTCGGAGTTCTCTGCAGGAATGAGGGAAGGAGAGACGGTACCACCGCCCCTCGTGTGTGTAACACATGGCTGAGGAGGCCTAAACTCATTTTTGTAACCATCAGGGGCTCCCTGTTGACCACACCGAGGTCAAGTTCAAACTCCTCAGCGGGGCCTTCAAAGATCTTGATGCTTAGGTCCACTGTGGCCACATCTGGGAGGCGAGGTATGCCAGGCCTCCACACTCTGCCCGGGGGGCTCCTCATCCTTCTCACTTCTAGAAGACTTCTGGCACGCCGTGGGGTCAGTGGGGGAAGAGCTTGGGCTCTGAGACCAGACCCTTGGGTTCAAAGCTCAGCTCCACCAACTACCACCGCTTGAACCTTCTGGGCAACTCTCTGCAGAGCAGGAAGGTGACTAATCCCACCTTACCAGGTGGGGGTGGGGGGGTATGAAACACAGTAACTCATCAAAGCGCTCTGAGCTGTGCCTGGCACACAGTAAGTGCTTAATAAACAAGCTGTTGTTCCTATTGTCCTCTGCACCCCTTTGAGGCCTCTGTTTCAACCACAAGTAGAGCACTGTCTTGCATATTTGTTACACATTGGACTCCTTCGGCCAGCCACAGCCTTTTAGAAGGCACCGCCCACCATTCAGGACTCTGTCCCCCAGGCCTAGCATGGAGCCCGGCACACAGTAGGACTTCAGCAAGTACTTACCGCCACGGTGAAGGCCCATGGCAGGCCCCACACAGAGCTCTCCCAGGGCCCAGCTGCTGGCCCCCCACAACTCCTACACCAATTCCCCAGCCTCCATGCCCCACGGAGGAAGGGCATTCGCTGTTACTCGGTTTCAAAACAATGAAGGGCTGTACTCTGCCTTACTGAGTTTCCACTCTAGGGAATGAACGGGGAGAAATGAGCACAGCAGGGACTGGAAATAGCACTGAGCCCCTCTCGGGGCGAGAGCTGGGCTGGCCCACAAGAAAGTAGGAGCAAAACCTGAAAGAGGGAGAGCAAACAGCCTCCGGACAGGAGCCCAAGCTCCACGGGGGTGGGCCAACACGAGGGAAGTGGGACAAGGCGCTCACTCACACCCATTCTGCCTTGAAGGTCTCCTGTCTGCCCACTTGGAGAGCTTTAGAAGGGGTTCCCACCACCATGTGGCAGCAACTTACAACACATCCAGAACCCCAAGGGCCGCACGAAGGCACCCCAAGTTGCCTATGGTCCCCAGTTGGGGGGGAGGACACAGCGGAATTCAGTGTCTTCTCCACCCCAATGAGCTAATGGGCCCTGGTGTCTAAGTGGGGGTCACTATCTCCACCCATCGCCCCAGCAGACCAGGCCAGGCACCAGGCCCCATTCATCTTCAGACACCTGTGCCCCTAGCACGGTGCCCAGCATGCAGGAGATGCTCAGTCAGCAACCAGGCAGCCAATGCTGGCAGCAAGAGAGGTCCTGGCTCAAGAATGTCTCCAGGGAGATCTGCCACGCACCAGGGACAAGAGAGTCAGGAGCTTCCCCCCCCCATCTCAGTTTCCTCAAGTGCACGCAGGGAAGACAACGGCTCTGTACGCTCACAGCCACTGAGAAACTTAATGGGGGACACATATGGGGTAAGTACCAAAGCATGTGACGAATGCTTATCATCCTTCAAAGCCTCAGCTCCCCACGTGCTGGACCTCTGCCACTGGCCACCTTCCCCTCCTCCAGCAGTGAACCCACCCTGCGCTGCCGCTGTTGTTTTGTATTTTTCACTTCATCGTGATTACTCGTTTCTAAGTTTGATTCCTCCTCCCACCAACCCAAGAGCGCCCAGAAGCCAAGGGCATCAATAGTTGGTGTCTGAGGTCTGACAAAATGGGCACACGGGTCAGGTGGCTGGGGCCCTCCCACCCCAGGGTCCCAGCACCGATACACACAGCACCCTCTCACAAGACATCCTGATGTGCGGAGCCTAGGGGGCCCACCAAGCATGCCACAAAGGAACACAGATGGAAAGGACATTGCGAACATAACCTGTGAAGAAAGTCACACCTCTGAGACCTGCATCTCCTTGGAGGTGCAGGTGAACTTGTTTGCCTGGCTGACTCCGCAGCACACAGGCCTCCAGGGCACAGATTGCTGCTTCTCTCCTTACACGAAACACCCAGCAGTCAGATAAATATTACATGGCCTTCACCTCACACACAGGTAACTGGCGTGCAAACATCGGCTTTGCGCCATGGTGCCCTGGGCAGGCGGGCACACCCATGCATATATGTATATAATATCTGGCCTTGCACAACCCCAGAGAGAACATGAATTCGGAACAGATACCCATGCCCCTCCCTCAACCCTCTTGCCCAGCCATGGCCTGGAGTCAGCTAGCACCGAACCTGAGCAGTGTGCCCAGAGAGGAAATGTACAACCCACGACGGGATGGACGCATACACCCTAGCGCAGCCTCTCAGTCCCTTTCCAACCAAATATCCTCTGAGCCCCAGGTTAGCCTCGATGCCCCTTCAAGCAGTTGGCTTAGATGCAAGACGTGTACACCCTCCATGCGAGCATCCCCAAAGGCCTGGCCAGGCCAGCCATACTCCCAGATCACAGCCACCCGCACAGGGCACGGATGCCTCCCCCACTCGGTGGTGCCAGGCGCCAGCACACCCACCGGGCACACACAACCTCACTTGCGAAGGGGCTGTCCATCCGCCTTCCCTCTCCCCCAGCCACCCCCACAGGCAGGTCCGATTACACTCCAGGCGAGGGCCTGCCACGCTGGCGAGGAGGGGGCCAAGGCACACCCACGGGCAGCCCGGCGACCCTGCGGGGCGGGGAGGGGGCGCAGGGCCGGACTGGCTGGGCGGCGGACGCCCCCTCCCTCGTCGGACGAGCCGGCCACCTTCGTGCCTCCCCCTCCCAGGGACTTGCGGCAAACGCGACCCGTGGGGCGCTCCCCGCGCGGGCCTCTCCAAAACGGAGCAGCCCCCCGCCCCCGGGAGCCCGCAGCCACCCCCCTTTCAGGGCCTCCGGCGCGAGGCCGGCCAGGCTGGGTACCTCAGGAGCCCATGGCTTCGGCGGCGGTGGCGTGTGCGGGCGGCGCGCGGCAGCGGGACTCTGCTGGCGGGACGGGCAGGCGGCGCCGCAGCCCCGGTGTCTCGCCGCCGCCGGC
>NC_043709.1:9306294-9343049 GCF_006229205.1 Suricata suricatta | reverse complement strand
CGCCTCCGGGGAGGGCGGGGCGGCGAGCGCGCCGCTGAGATCACCCGCCCGGCCTTAAAGGGGCCGCGCCTGGAACCCCCAGCTCTCCGCGGGGGGTGGTGGGGGAGACCTAGCTTCTCCTGCCGCTCGCAAACGAACCCTCTGAGAGTCGTATCCCCGACCTCAATTCGACCCTCCCCAACCCTGCCCAACACAGAGCTTCTTAGGGTGCACGGACAGCGTCGTGGGCTCTGAGGTCTGTCCCCGACCCTCGCAGGCCGTCTGGCGCTTCACTTTTCTTAACCCTAATTACCTCCATTTGGGCCTGTTTGGAAGATGGAACAATCTGTAATGGCTATTTGTCTAGTGAAGGATGCTTGTGGAAATGTGGAGTTAACGTGCACTGAAGCGCTGTGTGCAATCACGCGAGATGAAATTGCAGAGCAGAGAACGAGACTTTTTCTTCCCATTCCACTTGACCGCGGCCGCTTCATTCTTGCCCCGCCTGTCTCTAGGCAGCCTAACCAGCAAAATTTTTCAGAGGTCATTCAAGCCGCCCATCCCATTGCTGTTTGCCAGGTCCACACCTTACCCGGGTTAACTGAAAAAATCCAATCAAGTTCTGGAGATGGTGTGCTCAAGGTCCCCACATGTATTTATATCCCCTGCCCAGACCCCTCTCCTCAACTGTCTACTTAACACTTTATAGTTGATGGGGCGCCTGGGTGGCTCAGTTTCAGCTCAGGTCATGATCTCATAGTTGGTGGGTTAGCCCCCCTCTCCCTGCCGCCAGCCTCCCCCCACCCCTCAGGCTCTGGGCTGGCAGTGAGGAGACTGCTTGGGATTCTCTCCTCTCTCTCAGTCCCTCTCTCACTCACAATCTTTATCTCTCTCAAAATAAATTAAAAAAAAAAAAAACTAAACAAAACAAAAAAACCTCACGCTTGAGGTCCAGTAGGCATCTCAGAGTCAGTGTGCCTACCAAACACATACAAACCCACACCCTCACAGCCTCCCCCAACATCAGTTGGTAACTGTCTTTCTAGCACTCGGGGAAGAACTCCTGGAGTTATCCCTGAATCCCTCCTCCCACCCCCTTACCCACTGGAACAGGAAAACCTCTTGGTTCTACCTGCAAAATCAGTCTAGATTCTGATCTCTTCCACCCTGTCTCCACTGCTGATACCCTCATCCAGTTTCTACTGAGGATCACAGCAATATTCTTGTTATAGATGGAATGTGTCTCCCCCGGATTCATATGCTGAAATCCTAGCTCCCAATATGATGATATTGGAGGTGGGGACTTTGGGAAGTCATTAGGTCGTGAGGGTGGAGCCCTAATGGATGGCATTAGTGCCCTTATAAAAAGCATCCCAGAGAATCCTCTAGCTTTTCTGCCATGTGAGAATAGAAGAGATCAGCAATCTGTCACCCAGAAGAGGATTCTCACCAGAACCCAATCATGCTGACAGGCACCCTGATCTCAGAGCCTCCAGAACTATGAGAAATACATTTCTGTTGTCGAAAAGGTACCGAGTCCTTGGTAATTTGTTGAGCAGCCCAAACTCACCGAGGTTATCACAATGTTCTCCTAACCTGTTTCCCTTTTTCCAACCTCATCGCAGTTTGTATCGGTATGGAAGCAAAATGGATTCTTTTATTTTTTTATTTAAAAAAAAATTTATGTTTTTTATTTATTTTTGAGAGACACAGAGAGACAGCGCGAGCAGGGGAGGGTCAGAGAGAGAGGGAGACACAGAATCTGAAGCAGGCTCCAGGCTCTGAGCTAGCTGTCAGCACAGAGCCCAACGCAGGGTTCAAACCCAGGAACTGTGAGATCATGACCTGAGCCGAAGCCAGATGCTTAACCAACTGAGCCACCCAGGTGCCCCTTTTTTATTATTTTTTAAGGTTATTTTTAGGGTTACCTGGGTGGCTCAGTCGTTTAAGTGTCAGACTCTTGATTTTGGCTCTTGATCTCATGGTTCGTGGGATCAAGCCCCAAGTGGGGCTCTGCACTGACAGAGCAGAACCTGCTTGGGATTCTCTCTTTTCCTCTTCCTCTCTCTGCCCTTCCCCCATGCATGTGGTCTTGCATGCTCTCTCTCAAAATAAATAAATAAACTTAGAAAAATTTATCTTTAAGTAATCTCTACACCCAACATGGGGCTCCAACTCACAACCCAAAGATCAAGGGTCACATTCTTTACAGACTGAGCCAGCCAGTAGTGCCCCTAGAGTGATTCTTTTAAAACCTAAGTCAGAACATGAGAGTTCTTTGCTCAAAAAACCTCCACTGCTTCCCATTTTGCTCTGAGTAAGAGCTAAAGTGCTTACAAATCCTTACAAAGCTTGCTTGATTTGACTTTCTATCCACCCGGTATGTCCAACCTCATCTCCACCTCTTCTTTCCCTCTACACTGACCACTTTGTGTTCCTAGGACAAACCAAGCACACTTTGTGTCAAATCCTTTGCACTGGCTGTTCCATGTGCTAGGATCACTGTTCCCTCAGATATCCAAATGGTCCCTCCCTTACCTTCTCCAAGGATTTGTTCAAACATTCCTCTCTCATTGAGGCCTTCCCTGACCACACCAATAACATTGCCAGGCCTCTCAAATGCGTTCCAGGTTCCCCTCTTACTCGGCTCTATTTTCCCTCTTATCACTTAATTTCTATCCTAATATATAGTTTGCCTGTTTTTCTGTTTGTCTTCCATCAGTAGCACAAAAGCCCTATGAGGACGAAGATATGCATTCTTTTCATTTCCTGATCTAATCCCAGTACTTAATACTAGGGTTGGCATAGAGAACACACTCAAAAGTTATTTGCAGCACTAAGGAATATCTTCTAAAAAGAGTCCTATTAAAAAATTCTTTCCCAGCCTCAGGTAAGAACTTTCTCAGAACAAGCCTTATTGGCTACCTTATAATCATCTGCTTATGACTTCCCAGATCTCCAGGGCAAAGTCCTGGTCCCAGTTTCACTATTTCTTATGCTTAGCACAGAAAGCTTACAAACCACACACATTCCAACATCTGCCGACCCCTTCGGAGTGTTTGAGCCAAACCGCACCCAAATTCAGGTTCTCAGCCCCTACTTGTCAAGGGTCTCAACTTACAGAGGCTCTAGGCTGGCAGGGTCAGAGACAAGTGGTGGGTATTTTTAGGCTTGAAGACAGAAAGTCACCTGGCCTGAGTGACGTGGCAGGTTAGGGAGCCCTAGTTGTTTGTCCCCTGCCTTTCCTCATCCTCTCTCTTAGGCTTTCCAAAATGAGGATCAATATTTACCCCCTCTGCCTCCTCCCCACTCCATGCGGGTGCCCGTCCACTGAGGCTCAGAGATGCCGCTCATATGGGTCCCTTCTCCCCTCCACGCTTGGGGCCACTGCCCTGCTGCAGGTCCCCTTATTTCTGGACAATTGTAATGGTTCCCCAGCTTACCAGTCATCTTGACACCCACCCAGTGAGTACTGATGGCAGAATGCCTTTCTCCACCTCCAGCAAACAGCTACTCTCCCCTCAAAGACCAAACAGGAGGGCATCTTCTGGTTCCTTCTTGATCCCTCCCCTATTTCCCCCATGTTTTAATTTGTTTCTCCTCAACAAAAAGTTTGGAAATAATCTGAAAGCATCAAAGTATAGTTAAGTAAAGCCTGGTCTATCCATACAATGGCATATTGTGTAGTTACTAAAATAGCCTCTTTACACATTTTTAATAACATGGGGAAATGATTAGGAATCATAATGAGTAAAAAGGAAGTAATAAGTTTGCATGACAACCTGGTCTGAACTCTGTAAAAAAAAAAAACTTAGAAGAAAGATTGGAAGGAAATATGACAAAAAGTCAACAGTTGGTCCTTTTTTTTTTAATATTTATTTTTGAGAGACAGAGAGAGAACATGAGTGGGGGAGGTGGGGGGGCTCGGGTAGGTGGGCAGAGGATCCAAAATCCGAAGCGGGCCTTGTGCTGACAGCAGAGAGCCTGGGCCGGGACAACAGTGGGTCCTTCTAAGTGGCATATAGGTTTGGTTACCTTCCCCCTCCCCCTGCCCCTCCCCCTTGTTTTTCTGTATTTTCCAAAATTTGTTGGCAAAAAACATGTAATCTTTTCAAAATAAGATCAAAGGGTTTTTTTTTTAAGTTTATTTATTTTGAGAGAAAAAGAAAGAGAACACAGGTGAGGCAGAGAGAGGGAAAGACAATCCCAAACAGGCTCTGCACTGCCAGTGTGAAGCCTGATGAGAGGCTCGAATCCACCAACCCTGAGATCATGCATGACCTGAGCTGAAATCTAGAATCTGACCCTTAATTGACTGAGCCACCCAGGTGCCAGGAGAACAAAGGTTATTTAAATAAATGATATATTGTGTCCTTCTGTTTTCTTTTCACTGTGCCTCTGAGAACCTCTCAATGGTAGGGACCTGGTTGCATTATCTCCACATCCAAAATCCACTCCTGGCATTTGGGAGAGGAGTGCAGATTCAGGAAAAGCCATAGACCTCAGCAGTGCAAGCTGATGAGTGGCCCAGAGCCCAGAGCACTCAGGTTACCTGCAGCCTCTGTGTCTCCAGCTGGTCCCCAAGGATGCTGTGGGAGACCTGGCCTGGTGCCCTGGAAAGGCAGCAGGGTGTGGCACCCTGAGCACAGGGCTGCCTCCATTACTTCCTAGCAGTGTACCTTAGGCGTGAGGCTTTGCATCTGTGAGCTTCAGTTTCCCCATCGGTAAATAGGTGAAATGTAAGAACGCCCCATCCGGTAGAACTGTCTTGATAAATATATGTGATAAATATATGTGAAAATGTCAGCACAGTATTGTGCACACGGCTGATGATTGTGAGGGCTGAAGACCCAGCTAACTTTTTACCCGAATTAGACCCTTTTGTTTGCAAAGAGATTAAAGCCCAATTCAAATGAAACAATGAGAGTGAATTTATGCGCTCAAGTAGGAATTGCAAGGCAGAGCTGGACTTGAGGCTTCCCACACGGTCATCAGGACACTATTTCTCTGTCGTGTGTGCGTGTCTGTGTGTGTTTGTGTGCGCGCGCTGCCCTTATTCTCAGGTTGTCTTAGCCTCCACCCGTGACAACGGCAGAGTACCTCTTTCTCAAGAATTCTCAAAGTTTTGTCTCAGGATTGCCTTTGATTGGCCCATCTTGGGTCATGTTCCCACCTCTGAGCCAATCATTGCAGCCAGAAGATTGCAGTGCTCCGATTGGCCAGGCCTAGATCATGACCCTCCCCCTGGAGCCAGTGGGTGGAGTCAGCCGCTAAGCGCTGAGCACCTAAAGCACTGAGAGTCTATTAAAGAAAATGGAATGTCCAGAACCAGGAGTTCTGGGGAGGAAAACCCTCAGATGTTCATCAGCTCAGAACGTTTAAGTAGCTCTCCCAGCGTTACCCAGAAAGGACAAGGGCTGAAGTGTGACTTCAACAGCAGACACCGGGGGGAACTAGGACAGAGCCATCAGGAAGGGGTGGCTCTTTCTAACGCTTTTAGCCTGTGCAGTGGCCTAACTACTTGGTTCAACTTCCAGCTCCACCCCTGCCAGGTTGTGAGACACTGGGCAACTCACTTAGCTTCTCTGAGCCTCTTCCTCTCTAAAATGGGGGTACTAGCAGTATCCATCCCTTCGGGGCTGATGTGAGGATTCAATGAGATAAAACAAGTAAAGCTGTTAGCTCAGGCCCTGGCACGTTACAGGCACTCAGTGTGTGTTGTTTTTACTGTCTGTAAATAGAAACAGAAAGAAGGCCCTTTCTGAAACTCCTGTCTGGAACTGAAAACATAAACAGGCTCTACGGGGCTGATTTTGACGAAGCAAACCTGCTTCAAACACTGTCATCAGGGATTTCATTTCCAGCAGCCACCTGTCAGGGCCTTGTTGAGGCTGTTGTCATCACTGGGAACGCGTTCCTCACTCCTATCTCAGCCCCATTTCCTTCTGCCCCTCCTTTCAGGTCCTTGATACAACATTAGTTCCCCTGGATAAGTCATTAAGTGGAAAAAAGAAAATATCACACAAGACAGTAAGAACTGGATGCAAATATATATGGGCATGTGTATTTGTGGAGGGGGGAGGGTTGTATGCCTGCGCATGCGCGTGTGTGCATGTGATTTGGAACACAGAGAAAATTTCTGGAAGTGGGGAGAATAGTGCTCCCATAAATGGAGGGCAAAAAAGGATTGGATCATAACCATATTTGCATTCTCAGCACCTGGCAAGGGGCGCTGGCGATGGTGTGCTTTATCACCTTTATCACAACTACTATTTACTGAGCATTTATTTACTCGGAGCAGGCAATGCACTAACCTCCTTATCATCTCAGCAAGCAGCAGCGACTGCCATGTGGCAGATGAGGAAACCGAGACACAGAGAGGCCAAGGTCACACCTGAGCAGCCTGGCACACAGGATGGTGGTGACCCTGAACCCGGGACCCGTGCCAGCCACCACGGGGACTAGGAGAATCGGGCAGCAAGAGAACATGCTTCTGACTTCATGCAGCCTCTCTTGCAGTGGTGGTGACACTCAGGGCATCAACAGCCATCAGCAAGCAGAACAAGGCATTTCTTGGGGATGCCACCCGGGGGTGGGGGTATAAGTCAGGGATGTGGCCGGTGATGATTTACAGGTTGCTGTGCGAAGAACCGGAGTTGGAGACACAGGAGAGAAGCTTCTTCTTCCTGTCTCGCAGTCACGTACACATATGCACCCACACACCTGTCCCTCCAGTGTAGGTGAGGCCGAGTCCCACCTCTAATGTACCTAGCCAAAAAGAACACACAAGGAAATGGAAGCAGGCCTGAGAGAAGGATTTACTACCAGTTTCCTTGGAGTTCCTCGGACCATGGTTCAGATTCTCTACAAAATCCCAGGCTGCAGCCCACTACCCTGGAGGACTGCCATCGGGGAAGGGAGGTCCGCTGCAGGCTGGGGGCGGGCAGGCAGCTCGGGAAGCAGGGTCCAGGGTTTTCTCAGAGAAGCTTTAATGAGAGAGAGGCGAGGAGAAAGCAAGAGGCTTGGCTGTGCCCGCCTGGGAGCTACAGTGACTGGGTAAACCTGGATACAACTTCAAAGCCCCCCCCCCCCCCCGTTAATCATAGGTGCTTTGAAGATGTTGGGATGAAAACCTGGGAGGTGTAATTACGCGATGCCATTCTCCCCGGGGGCCTGCAGGAGGCCGGGTTAGAGTCCTGCAGGGGCCCCTGGGGAGCCTCCTGTGCCGCAGGGCTGGGCCCTCCACTCTGCTCGCCCGGCAGCTGGCTGTGCCGACAGCCTCTTTCTTCTGCAGGGGCAGCACCGCCTGGGTGAAGCCAAGCCCCGATGTGCGGCTTCGAGAAGCTCAAGAGGCTCTGGGATGCGGCCTCACACAGTTGGGAGGACCCAGATGCTGTCGGAGAGAGGCTGAAAGAAGAGGATGCAGGGAGGGGCCAGAGGAAGAGGAGGCGGGGAGGGGACAGGTGTCACCACGGCAACAGCGATCCGGCGCACCAGACCCCTTCTCCCTCACCGCAGGGACACGGCCCCGAGAAATGTGACTTGAGCGAGTCGTACGGGCTGGGGATCGGGCCGAGCGAGGCGGGAGCTCGGGACGTGTTCACCCCTCGGACTGACGGGCGTGTTTCTGTGGGCGCCTGGGTGGTAGGCTTTGGGAAGGAGGACGTGACGCAGGGCTCGGCAATCGGCGCTCCAACTCTGCCCGGATCTGTTTCCCAAGTAGGGCATGGATGGGGGAAGGGGGGCGGCGGAGGGAGACAGGATGTCGCAGCAGAAGGCTCTTCCTTTCGCTAAGGCCTTGCGGGAGGGGCCCCCACTGGAGCGGGCCACAGGGGTCCGCCGGGTCCACACCCCGTGGGAGGCCCCGGGTTGTAGGTAGGAATGGAGACGGGAGGCCACCATCCAGAAGGGAGCAGCCCAGTGACACGAGGGGCCTGTGCTTGTTGCGGGTGACCCAGCCACACTGGGGAAGGGACTGAACCGAGTTGGGTAGAAGCCCTTCCCCTCCTTCCGTCCTAGACCAGGTTCTCCCTCTGTCCCCTCTCCTCCCCCCTCCTCCACACCTTCTGCAGCCAGGCTCCGGGCCCCCTCCTCAAGGGTTGTTGGGCCTCCAAACAGGTGCACAAGTCCCTGACCCTCAAAATCCAACCGAGGAGGTGTGGGGTCCAGGCCTTCCTCCTCCCGTCAGGCTCCTGCGCGCCCTGCCTCCTCCCAACCGCGCTCAGGCGCTTCTCCTCGAGTCGGAAGGTCACCTGTTGATGGAATCCGGAGGGGTGGTGTCCTGTGTCTGTCTAGGAGTGGGGGGGGGGGATACTCAGTGGGAGGGGGCTTGAAGGAGCTAGCTGGAGTATTGACAGTCGCCGGCGTCTTCATCGGGTGGTCATTACATAGGTGTGTAGAGACGGGGAAAGAGCAGTGGGGCTGAACACCTAAGATACATGCGTTTTTCTAAATTCTAAATTCTATATTCTATTCCTTTTTTTTTTTTTTTTTTTTTAAGGAACTACGGCGAAATTGTCGCAACCTCACCCTTTCAACCGCTCTTTCGCTTGCAGGCTGCTGGCCACGCCCTCCTGTCTGATGCCCCGCCCGCGACTCTGCTCCTCTCGCGCCTCCCCTGGGTTGGGAACTCAGAATGCACTTCTCCCTCCACCTGCTTTCAAGCCTTCGGGTCGATGCTCCTGCGATGCTCCCAGGAGTCCAAGCAGGCAGCCTCAGCCTCCTGACTCCTCTCTCAGTGAGCTAAAAACAGACCGCGTTCTGAAAACGGTTGTCATCCTTGCCTTCTGGATGCCTCCTGCCTGGGTTCTGTCTCCCTGTCTACTGCTGCCAGATTCACATTCCTCAAGTTCACATCCATTGGGCCCTCTCCCTTAATCTCATATTGTAGGTGCTGGCGGATAAAGTCAGGCAGGAGAGTAAGCACTGGATTGGTCAGGCTTGTGGGGTCATGCTTCTGTATAGCATGATCATTCCTATTTTACAGATTAAGAAAACCAAGGCTCAAGAATACTGAGTTGCTTGCAGGTAAGAACAGCTTTCTGCACCCCAGCTTTTACAGAATCACCTCTGCGTCCTTCAGCATCAGGTGCTGTGGAGTGGAGTGGATCTTCAGTCTTCTCCCTTCTTCTCTGTGCTTGGAATTCTTTTTTTTTTTTTTTTTTTTTTTTTTTTTTTTAAGAGAGAGAGCGTGAGCCTGGGAGAAGCAGGGAGAGAGAATCCCAAGCAGGCTCTGCACTAACAGGGCAGGGCTCAATCCCATGGACAATGAGATCACAACCTGAGCTAAAACCAAGAGTTGGATGCTTAACCAACTAAGCTACCCAGGTGCCCCTGTGCTTGGATTCTCTTAGACTGTCAAGCTAGTTCATACCACTGGGCCTTTGCACGTGCTATTTCTGCTGCTAGGAATGACTTTCCATCCACAAACTGTTACTCACATTTCAAGGCTCAGGGCAAGTTAAGTAACACCTTCCTTGATGATACCAGACACATTCCCTCCCTCCTTTGTCTCTAGTTCACACTGAGCATCTCACACCGGATTCTGGACTGGGATGAACCATTTGCTAGTCTGTCTGAGTCTTTCCCCTAAGCTGTGAGGCCCTGGAAGCCAAGGTCATACCTCATGTTTGCAATGCATAGTTACCATTACTGAGCACATACGAAGTCCCTGGCTATAGTAAAGTTTAAAGTCAGGCTCTGGAGCCAGGCAGATTTCTCTGAGCCTCAATGTTCTCAGCTATAAAACAGGCATCCTTATAACCAACCTCTTAGGACGGTTACAAGCAAATGCTTGGGAACATGGCGTGGCATGGAAGGTCCTTACATCGGTCTGTTGTCTAATTTAATCCTATCACCCTCTGAAGCAGGTATGCCCCCCCCCCATTTTACAGGAAAAAAATCAGGACCTAGACAATGCCCAAGGTCACAGAGGAGCCAAGTTGGCCCTCTGGACTCGAGCCCTGTGCTCCCTACCCCTCATCCCTGCACTCCCCTCTGCTTCAGCCCAGCACCTGTCATCCCTGGCACCCACACAAGCCCAGTCAGTGTTTGTTTGTTGCATGAATGAAAATGATTCACCAAGTGGCATGTTTTGCCCCCTCCAGTCTGGGCAAGATTTCCGGGTGATTATTTGGCGAACTTAATAAAAATAAGCTGTTTGCATGGTTGACGCATCCTGGTCACCTCTGGTCTCAGTTAAACGTCAGTTCCTCAGAGACTGTCAGCCACCACCTGCTCCCATTGACATTAGCTCACAGAATAAGAAACAGAGGAAGGATGCACTAGAAACCAGTGAGGATCGTGGGTAGGAGCAGAATGAGGGGACAGGGACAGGAGTGATTCTCGGATTATAACTTTATATAGCTTGACTTTCATATATGTAACACCTCCAAAAAATAAAAACAAGGGGATGGCGGGGGAAGAGCACTGACTCATTATTACAGTCTATACAGGGACACCTGGATGGCTCAGTTGGTTGAGTGTCCGACTTCAGCTCAGGTCATGATCTCACAGTTCATGGGTTCAAGCCCCATGTCCGGCTCTGTGCTGACAGTTTAGAGCCCGGAGTCCGCTTTGGATTCTCTCTCTCTCTGCCCCTCCCCAGCTTGCACTCTGTTTCTGTCTCAAAAATAAACATCAAAACATTTTTTCCTAAATCAATACAATAACCGCAAAGGATAATTTCAAGTTACTTCTGGGCACTGTATCTGACAGTTCATCCTTAGTGAAATACATTCCAAAGTCAATAAAAAAAACCCCAAACTTAAAAACACCTCTTTATTCCATAGGTAAATATTTAGTAGTAATATTAAAATTGTAAATTTGAGGGGCGCCTGGGGGGCTCAGATGGTTAAGCGTTCAACTCTTGATTTCAACTCGGGTCATGATCTCGTGGTTCATGGGTTCAAGCCCCATGTTGGGCTCCCTGCTGACAGTGCACAGCCTGCTTGGATTCTCTCTCTCCCCTCCTCCCGCCTTGCACTTGCACACTCTCACTCTCTAAATAGATTTTATTTTAATTGTAATTTTGAAACTCACCTATATTGCAGGATACACCAAATAACACATTAATGCTACTAAGTATTAGGATTTTCACTGCAAAAGATACTTTTTTTTTTTAGAGAGTGTGTGAGTAGGGGAGGGGCAGAGAGAGGGAGACACAGTATCTGAAGCAGGCTCCAGGCTCTGAGCCGTCAGCACAGAGCCTGATGTGGGGCTCGAACCCAAGAACCACAAACAAGGTCATGACCTGAGCCGAAGTTGGATGCTCAACCGACAGAGCCACCCAGTCGCCCCCGGATATAGATCACTTTTCAAAAAAAGACTAGCTTGTCATATTTTCCCTTAGGGCCTGTAGTTGGTGACATCATACTTAGTGTTTGGTGTCAGATACACCGCCTAAAAGGTCCTGCGGGGAGCACACAGAGAGCTGGGGGGCCGCTAACTCTCCCAGGCAGGCCTCCAGGTGCTCAGCCCTGGCTGCACTGGCGGTCACTTAGGGCCCTGTGACATGCCCTGGCTTTGAGTAACACGCCCCCATCCCGGATGGTTGTGAATAACGACCCAGATTTGCCCAAACCTTACATGGGGGGCCAGCAGGCACCCCCTCACCAGCCTCCAGCAAGCCTGTGGGGTCACAGGATCTTCAAATGCCAGCACAGCAGGGACCTTAATTCTGGGGGATTTCTAGGCCAAGGACTTCAAAATGCCCTGAGGAACCTCTCAGAGCCCTTGACCTTCTCTCCATGCTGGCCTATCAGTCAGGTGGCTTTGCTCTTGTCTTGCAGGTTGTGGCAATAAGTGGCTCTTGGGTTAATGAGAAGTTGAAAAGTAAACTCTGGGGGCGCCTGGGCGGCTCAGTCGGTTAAGCGTCCAACCTCGGCTCAGGTCATGATCTCATTCACGGTTCATGGGTTTGAGCCCCACGTCAGGCTCTGTGCTGACAGCTCAGAGCCTGGAGCCTGTCTTTCAGATTCTGTCTCTCCCTCTCTTTCTGACCCTCCCCTGCTCATGCTGTCTCTCTCTCTCTCTCTCTCTCTCTCTCTCAAAAATAAATAAAACATTTAAAAAATTAAAAAGTAATAAAAGTAAACCATGTTGGATAAATGTAAACCAAGAGGCAAATTCTTCTTCAGGCTCGGGAGACAAAGGCCTGCAGGGCTGAGAGCCGCTCCTTTATCAAGGCCGTCCTGGTCCCGGCCCTGGGTCCTGGACCCGGCCCTGGGACCCTCCCTCATAGGGCTCCCTGGTGGGGTTCAAATTCTGGTTCTGCAGCTGCAGAGGCAGCTGTGTGACCTTTGGCAAGTCATTGTACTTGTGCTCAGTTTCTCCACCTGAAGGCAGGGAGATGAATAGGACCAAACTCAGAATTCTCGTGTAGATAAGATCCAGTTGTGAAGAGCGCTTTCAACCTTCCTATGCAGTGTGGTCCTGAGCCAGCGACATCATCTGGACGGACCCTGTGTGGACAGATGGTCCCCACACCAACCCTCTGGAGTCAGAATCTGAACTTGAACGAGGTCCCCAGCTGGTGTGCCTGCAGTTTTTGAAACACTGATTTAAAAGAACCCCACCCGCTCCCAGGTCTGCTGGGGACCCACCCCTCCCCAGCAAAGAGGTGGACCAAGGGCTGCCCATGTCACTTTATCCTTTTCTACTTTATTACTTCAAATTAACAACCACAATAAAGCTCAAAAAAGTCCAATATTTACACAGGAAAAAAGTACAAAATTCCCCCCAAAGTTCTTCAGTATTTTTTTCAGTTTTTTAAATTACAAAGTAATAAAAAGCTTTGCTCTTTAATTAAAAAAAAAAAGAAAAAGAAAAAAGGGAAAGAGAGGTAAATAAATTAGGAAACACACACATGGAGAAAACAAACAAAAAGAAAGTAAAAACAGGTGTTAAGTAGGAGGGGAGGATAAATCCAGCACCCAGCCCCGACCCCAGGCTCCTCCTCCAGCGAGCAAGGACGCAGGGAGGCTGGGACCCCAGTGAGTGTCAGGACCGGAGAATTCATTTATAGCCCAGGAGCCAGATGCTTTCTGGAAGCAGTCTCCACGGATTCTGCCCCAGGACCTGGAGAGTGGGATGGGGCTGCCACAGGCTGGTGACAGGCTCAGGGGTCGGTGGTGGTGGGGACCCTCTGTGCCCTTCTTGAGGGACGTGGAGGTCACTGTGTCCTTGTTGGGAGGAGGAGACCAAAACGTTGGCCTGGCAGGTGGGGCGGGGCCCAGCCATCCTGGGAGCTGCAGACATGGACACGCACGCGCACAAGGGATCTCAGCGCCCCCCCACCTCGCTACCCAGTCCTCAAAGTCTTCTTGGAGAGGCAAAGAGGGGACCCAAATGCTCAGGAGATGCCGATAAAAGCCCAACACAGAAATTCAGCCAGGTCATTTCAGGGTGCTAGGGGCTGCGCGGGTCTCCTGGGGTCCCACTGGTCAAAAGCACCCAGTGGGACCTGCCCCCGACCAGCCACACCGTTCCTCCAGCACCTCAGGCCATCTCTTGATGCCACCGGAGGACCAGCCGCATCTCCGACAGAGATACCCCTCCCAGCCGGGGTCTCTGGTGGCCGGGGCGGGGCCTTGGCAGTCTGGCACTGGCACGCGGAGCCCAGTGTCTGGGGGAGCACTCGGTAGCCTCAAGGTTGTGCACAGTGGGAAATGCGTGGGGACAAGAATCCTCTGCGCTGAAGGCTCCCCATCTTGCCGTTGGCAAAAAAAAAAAAAAAAAAAAGAAAGAAAGAAAAGAAAAACAAAAAATCAAAGAAACAAAATCCATCGCCGGGTTTTATGCTGGGGTTTTTTTCTTTGTGTTCTTTTGAGTGGTTTTTTCCCCCATCTTTTTGTTGTTGTTGTCGTTTTCTTAAAGAAAATACAGTGAAGACACTAGAAGGAGAGGACGAGAGACAGATCAGGCGCATGCCTGCCTGGGCCGCCCACCCGCCGCCTGGCTCTTGGCCCCAGGCTTTGAACTGGATCCTCTTTGGGGCACATAGTAGGTGCGCCAGTTTCACAGGCAGAACACACGCCCTCCCTCCTCTGTCCTCTCGGGGAGTGGCCACGTGTCCGCCCCAGCCTGCCACAGAAGGACTGGGCCCTGGGCCTGAGACCTGAGAAGCTAAGCCCTGTTTTAGGACCCCTCTATCTGTGGAGTGCATTTCTGCGGAGCAAATCATGCCCAGGGCGTCCTGGTGGGAGGTCCAGCGAAACATATATAATACCCCCAGGGAGCTCGGACCTCACCCCCCACCCCCAAAGAATCTCCACCTCCCCTTCCCCAAGCCAGGCTCCAGACCAGAGACCTGCTGTCCGCCACCTCAAGACCACAGGTGGCCGTGCAGTCCCACCGAGGCTCACGCGGGCCAGAGAGCTTGTGGACACCACCAAGCACCTTCTTTTCTAGCACATAAACTCCTAAGGCCCTACTAGAAGTGTTTAAAAACAGCCCCAGGGCTGGGCCGGGGCTAAAGTCCCAGGGGAGGTGAGGGTTTGGGCCCTGGGACAGTCTCTGTTAGAAACTAACTTTCCAGACAACTTTAAGGCAAAGAGGTGGGATGGGGGGTGGGGAGGTGGGAGCAGATGGATGACTGGCCTGAAGGTAAAGAGTTTTCCAGCGGAAAAGTTAGCTGGTGTGGGCTGGGCCTACGAGAGCCTGAATCAAGAGGCTTCGAGGTTTTAAATTCTCTTGAGAGCTCTTGGTTTTGGGGGTCCCTGCCACTCCCCCACCCCCCACAGAATATACTCGTCTCCTCCTGGGGCCATGGCCTTTCTCGACCTGGCTGGGCCGTGCCTCCAGCAGATATGGACTCACCTAAGCAAATACTGGTCGGATGTGGTTCCTCCTCACTTCCCGAGATGGTCAAATGGCACGCTTGTCTTTGGGAGGAGAGGTCAGAGGTGGAGGGGGTCAGCTGCTAATCACGGCCACCTGGCAAGTCTCCCCACCGCGGAGCTCCAGACACTGCTACCACCCCCCAGCCCCGCCACTGCCCCTGGAGCCCATGGTAGGGGCTGTGTGATCTCAACGACCCTAGGATGTAGCCGCCCAGAGAGGCAATGCTCTTCTCTGGGCCACATATGCGTCGGGGTCACCAGACTCCCAGCTTGTGGCCCACCCAAGCCTCACCCACCGGAGGCAAAAGGACCATGGCAGGTATCCTGCCCATCTCTGCCGAGACACCTGCCTGGGCAACCTCGGACTGCCCCTTCCCAACTCTCCTAGTCCAAACACAGCCTCGAGTAGGGCCACCAGATAGGATCTGCCCGTCTCTCGATCCTGCACTGATCCTGACCTGACCGGAGGAACCATGAGCCCCTCCTCTGTGAGTGCCCTGGCTGCCCACCCAGGCTGGGCCTCAGTAGTGAAGGCAGGATCCCAGCTCTATCTCGAGCTACTGCTCAGAGCCTCAGTCTCTACTTTGGTCAGTGGGGCCAAGCCGACCCTCTGAGGATTAAAGGAAGCCAAGACCCTGCCTAACAAAAGGGGCTGCTCCAAGGTTACCGGAGGGGAAAGAACAGAAGCCCGAGCCCGGACTCCCTCCAAGCCCCAGGCCCTGGGGTGCAGTGGTGAGGCACAGGAGAGGGGCTGGAGAGAGAGAGAGAGGGCGGCTCACCTGTGAGGCTGAAATCCGGGAGACCTCTTGCCGCCCAGTGAGGTCGGAGGAGGAGACGTTGGCGGGCGCACCCCTGTGTAGCCTCATGCTCACCTTCCTCTCTCTGTCGACTCGTGAGATCGCTCTGGGAGAAGTATTGCCTGCAGGGCGAGGCCGGGGGAAGCCCCCCTCAGTGTCGGGGTGCCGGGGTGCCACAGCAGTCCCTGTGCCCGGCCCACCGCACAAGGTCCCTGCTCACCAGCTTGCTGGATGCGGGAGGCTGGGGTAGAAGCCACAGGCTCGGCAGCACTGCGGAGCCGGTTGGCGGTGGCCCCCGTGGGCGGGCCAGGGGGCAGGGCCCGGGTGGCGGACCCCCGGAGCTGCCCCATCCTCTCCTCGCGCTCGTGTTCTCGCCGCTCCCGGTCCACGTCCTCGGGGTTCCGGGCTGCGCCCTGTGGGGAGGAGAGGAGACCCAGTCAGGCCTGCGAGCTCAGGGTGCTCTGGATCTGGCACTCACACAGGGCAGAGCACGGGGCAGGAGGCCAGGCGGGCCCAGCACAGAGACCCTCTGGTCCAACCTCTGTTCCCCACAAGGCAGGAAGCCCGAGAGACCTGGGAATGACCCGCAGTCACAGAGAACAGAGAGACGAAGCCACGCGACCGCCCGGAGGAAGGAAGAAGCCGGGTCTGGGACGCAGACGAAGGTTACTCTGCCCTGGTCTCGTGGGGCTGAAGCAGAGCCGAGAGGGCTCGTGCCCCACAACGACCAAGGGCACTCCTTGGCCCTCCCAGCCAGGGCTCCTCCTGTGTCCCGAAGCCCTCAGCCCCTCCAAGTTTCCAAACAGAGCAGGGCAGGTGGTCAGAGACCCAGAGAAGGAGTAAGAGGCTAGCTAGAGGCAGGGCCAGCACTTGGACCAGGGCACCAGCCAGGGGGATCTTGTCAAAGGCTGTCCTTCCCCTGTCCCTGGACCCAGCAGTGACTTCTGGCAGGTGCTGTGGGGGAGGCCCAGGGCCTCACCCAGATGCTGCGGGCCCTGGGACAAGACAAGAGGTCAAGTGGAGCTCAAGAAAGAATAGGCTAGATGCCCCATGGAAGAAACAGAGGCCCAACAGGCGGGCTTGGGCAGAAGGGGGAACACGAACCCCCAGGGCCTGCCCTCCAGCTGCTGCCCCCGCCCTCCCCCCACCAGTGCAGGAGGAAAGGAGATAGGCCCAGAGAAAGGAGCCCAGCATGGGAGCGGCACCCAGCCGCGTTACCTAGTTGGTCCTGGGGTCGTCCACAGGGAAGGGCAGGGGGCTGGCAGGAGGGGGGCCGCATCTGTGGAGAAGAGAGCTGCAGGCTGAGTGGGGGGAGGCGCTGCTCACAGGCCGCGGGGTGCAGACTCCTGCAACCCTGTGTCTCTCCCAGGCAAGTGACCGGGAAGGCCCTGTTGTCCTTGGGAAACGGGGGCCGGGGCTGGCCCTTGCCTTTAAGCAACTCCAGGAGGTAGGGACTGGGGATCAGAGTGATCCCTGAAACCTAGTGAGGAACTGAGGCCCAACGAGCCCTCATGCCCTACGGGGGGCGTCACACAGCTCAGCGTAGAGCCGGGATCTGAATCCAGGCCTCTGCCACCCGGTCCAGCTCTGCGCTCTGCACCCCTGGAAGACCTCACAGGACACTTCGGCATGCTCATGCCCAGCCCTCCGTGCCCTGCAACTACCAGGGCTCGGCCTCCTGACACCCAGCCTCTGCCCCCTCCCCACCCCTGGGCTCCTGTCCACACAGAGACAAGCTGGCAGCGAGCAGCCCAGCCAGAATGAGAGCAGGCCTGTGGTAAGAGGCATAGCACTGCTCAGGGATCCTCCTGAGGGCAGGCCGCGGGTGGGCTCATCCCCTACCTGGGGGGGTGGGGGGACCAAGGCTGGTGAAATCAAGTGGTCTCTTCAGAGGAGTGGAACCCTGGGGCGAGCGACTGAGCGGAGGGCTGGAGCCCCTGCCCTGTGTGGCCCCAGCAGTCTCGGGTCAAGGCCAGCCCTAAAGCAGGAGGGGCTATTCGCGTTTCCATCTAGCCAGGGATGCCTCAAGAAATGCACACCGAGGAGGGTTCTTGGCTTTTATTTGCCCACAGAAAACACAAACGATCAACATCAAATCACACCAGCAACCAGCCCTGTTGTGTGGACCCTGTCCTTGGCAGTGCAGACGATCCTCCGGCCTGCTGCTTGGGCCTTGGGACACAGTGGCTGCGTGTGCTGAGGGCAGTGTCCCAGGCTCGGGGACTCCAGCGCCCTGACGCTGAGCAGGGTGGCCACTTCGGGGAGAGAAGCTCTCAGTAGAGTGGGGGGGTCCTTGCCGTAGCCCTCTGTGCCTAGCATGGTGTCTGGTCTGCAGGTAGGTGCTGGTGACAGCGTGGGGAGGGAGGGACCCTGGCCTTGGCGTGCAGGCATGGAAGGTCCCCGTCACGGGTCCTCAGATGCTTCTGCCAGAGGGCAGGTGGAGACGGTCAAGCTCACCACAGGGGAGGAGTCAAAGGCTCCCGCTGGTCCAGCCCGGGCCGAGTCAGAGATTGGTGCAGAATGAGGCTGTTGGCACCTCTGCTCAGCTTCTGACCTGGGAGCTTGCCTCAAAGGGGACCCCAGGAAGGGGTCAGAGTAGCAGCAGTGGGTGGGGAAGGTGCTCCTGGCCTGGCTTGATGTGAGGGGTCAGCCGGGTGGTCCCAGGAGAGGTTCTGTGAGGAGCCATCTAGAGCAGAACTTTCTGAATGACGGAAATGTCCACGTTTGCCTCGTTGGGTATGGCAGCCACTGACCAGCCACTTGTGGCTCCTGAGGGCTTGAAATGTAGCAAACGCACCCGAGGGACTAAGTTTTCAGCTTTAATTTTAATTAATGAGAAATTAGCCACACATGGCCAGTGGCTCCCACACTGCACGGCACAGGCCTCCACAACATAAGACCCGATTCTTGGAGCTACGCGGAGAGCGAGGGCCAAGCCCATCCCTGAACCGGACCCAGGAATGACTTTCTACACAGACGACTGAAGGCCTGGCATCCAGATGCCTTGAGCCACGCCCTCCGGCGAAGAGAGCTGCCTACTGGCCACATTCCTGGCAGGAAGGGCTGGGGTGTTAAGGTGCCCCACTCCCCACCCTCCATCCCTCGGGTCCCTTGGCCTGTGAGACCGATTCTCTCTGTTGAACTCCTTAGGGGACAGCACCGGGCCACTGCCTGAGACCCAGCGAGAAGAGGGGCGAGAGACCGGGGGTCGACCCCAGCGTCCAGGACAGTGAGCCCTCGGGTCCGGAGCCTCTGGCAGAGCGGGCCGCGGGGAGCCACCATGAAAGGAGAGGCACACCAGGATGACTCGCAGAACGGGTGTGGGGGCGTTTAATGAGTTCAGGTTCGATACAGAGGCCACCGTCGGGGTCTTGCTGAAGCCACTCCAGGTGCTCCCACCAGGCCTTCCAGGGCAGTGAACATCATCCCTCCTTCAGGATCTGTTCGTCGGGCGGCTGATCCATCCCCAAGAATCTGGCCTTCTCCACCACCCCCTCTCTCCACCGCACCCCACCACGCCAAGGGACACCTCCTCAGGCCTGGCCCCGATGGGCTCAGACACACCTGGTGACGTCAGAACTGGGGCCCTGGAGTCCAGACCACGGGCCAGTAGTTTTGGGGGGGCAGCTCCTCCACCTCCTCCACGGGCCTATCGGGAGGGCCCTGGGTGCCCAGGGGCGCCGGGCACCTGGAAGGGACAGAGAGCACAGCAGAGGCTCAGCCTCTTGTGCGTGCCCAGCCAAGCGGCAAATCTTGGAAAGGTTGGGCCTCAGAGGGTCCTTACCAGTAAAAGGGCGGGTACGCGGGCCCGGCACAGGGACAGGGGCGGGGGCAGGGCAGTGCAATAGCTTCGCTGTCACGGGGCTGAGCCTGGCTCGAGGAAGCCCCCTTTTCCAGAAGAGACGTGAAACAAGACACACAATTTCACAGATTCCGGAGCTCCGGTGCACAGCTGACGAGCGCTTCTCCCCACCCTACCCCCAAGACCCTTAAAAGAGGGAGACAGAGCAGCCGCCTAGCAACACCCAGGGTCCCATGACCAGGAAGAGAGAAACCACAATGAATGGGTCCAAGACAGCCAGAGGGGTCGCGGTGAAGGCGGCCGCCTGGGACATGCAGAGCAAGAGCAGGGTGGCAGAGGCGACAATCAGGACAGCTGGGGGTCCCACCAGCACCGTCCACGCCCCGCCGAGAGCACCTGGGAGGGACTCCAGGCCCAGCCAGGTCCTCTTGGGTCTGGTGGGGGGTGGGGCCCCGCCCGAGCCCTGCTGACCACAGCGGCACGTGCTGTCAGCGCAGATGAGGCTGGAGCGGGAGGGCCGCAGGGCCTCGGACACCCCAGTGAGGTCGCTTGCGTGGTCCAGCTCACAGCTCCCATTTTCCCGGAGCCCCGCCCGCCACTGGGTCACTTTGGCCTCATGAGTCAGGGCCTGCCCCGTCCAGTTCCCCAAGCCCGCCTTGGCCTCCACGTGACTCACGAATTTGAGCATGTTCCAGTCGAAGACGTAGTCGTAGGAGAAGCCCTGCCTGTGGAAGAGGTTGCGGAAGAGCTGGCGCAGGTAGGAGTAGTCGGGCTTGTCGTCGAACCGCAGCGAGCGGCAGAAGTTGAGGTATGTTGAGAACTCGGCTGGTGGGGGTCACAAGGCACAGAAAAAGTGAGGCCCGGGCTCCCGGCGCCCCCAGCAGCCCGTGTCGCCCTCCCTGCCCACTGTCCCCACAAACACTTTCAACCAAAGCGGGGGGACCAGATGGCGCCAGAGCAGAACCCGGGGCATCCAGGTGGCGCTAAAACCCCTATCTGCCCAAGAGCAGGGCCTCTGAAGGCGAGAGCCGAGGAGCCGTGCATCAGGGGCCAGTGTCCCCTCACAGTGAGCTGACCTTAGGTCACCGCTCTACCTGCTCCCGCCAACCACTGGGGGAGCCATGCAGATGACAGATCAAGAGCTGTCATCCAGTCCAAAGGACATTCACAAGCCTGACTGGAACTCCCAACACCACAGGAGGAAAACTCTCATCTCTTCCTGCCCAAAGCAGGGCTGGGGAGAGCTCCTCATGAGAGAACAAGAAATATACACTGATCTCTGCCCCTGGTTCCTGGCACGGAATTCCTAAAACCCTTACAAAGCCCTAAACGCTAAGAGTGCTAGGAGACTCTTCTGCTCCAGATGAGGCACCTCTGGGTGGGCTCCTGGTGGCCCCTGGATGCGTGGGAGCTGGGCACTGGGAAGACCACGCCATGATTAGAAGCAGAGAGTTTCCAGCGCCCCATCTCCCCGCATACCTCTCTAGGAGGGAGGGGGCTGGACACAGAGTTGGTGATTGTCTATGGGTCCGTGAGGAAGCCTCCATAAAAACCCCAACTGTATGGGGTCTGGGCAGCTTCCTGCTGAACACAGGAGGAGGGTGAACACATACAGGAGGGTGACACACCTCGACTCCATGGGGACAGAGCCCCTGTGCTCGGGCCCCTCCCACACCACGGCCAGTGCACCTCTTCCTCTGGCTGTTCCCTGTTCCTCCACATCCTTCCTCATTGCCTTTAATAACATGGCAAACGAGGTAAGCTTCCCGGAGTCCTAAGAGTCGCTCTAGCAAATTGAGCCCAGTTGAGGTGCAGGGTGTGGGAACCTCAGACACACAGCATGGTGGCAACCTGACCTTGCCGATGGTGTCGGAGGTGGGAGGAGGGGGCAGTTCGTGGGATGGAGCCCTGAACCTCAGGTGGACGGTGGCATAACCGCGCTACGCCAGAGGACACCTAGCCGGCAGCGCAGAGAACTGCTCGGTGGGGGCAACACCCCCCACACGTGGGGAGCAGAAGCGTCAGAAGGGGCATGTTTTCTGCGGGCAGTAAAGGAGGCTCCGGGAGTAAGGCTGACCCAGCTTTCCCTCATACGCAGCCCTTGCAAGAAGGGGCCGGAAGGGAGGCCCGGGCAGTGACAGAGCGCGAGCCATTAAGGTGCCGGTGCTGGGGCAGCAGTGGTCCAGTGTGGGCTGTGTGGCCTCGTCTCGCCCTCCGAGAGGCCTTCGGGGGTCCCCAGGCCGGCCGCCCCCCCACTGGGCTACTCACAGGGGTAGCCTTTGCAGAGGACCTCGATGGGCGTCGACATCTTCTTCTCACTGATGCGCTCGTACTTCTGGCGCTTGGTGGCCGCTTTGAGGCCCTGCCAGGGCAGGGAGCCCAGGTTGAAGTACATGAGCACGTAGCCCAGGCTCTCCAGGTCATCTCGACGGCTTTGCTCTGCATGGAGTCGAGGACAACGTGAGGGGCGGGTCCACCTGGACCAGGCCCCCCTCCTCCGAGACCTGCTCCTCACCTGAGGGGCACCGCCTGCCCTGTGTGCCCGGCTCGGCACCACTCCTTCCACCCCCCATGCCGACTTGCAGCAACCCAATACAGACAGGTGCGGGTCATTAACCTTCTGCAGAGAAGGGCAGTCTAGGGCACATCTGACTTCAGCTGCCGTCATGATCTTATGGTTCGCAGTCTGAGAGCCCACTTCAGATCCTTTCTCTTTCTCTCTCTCTCTCCCCCCCCCTCTCTCTCTCTCTCTCTCTCTCTCTCTCACTGCCCCTCCCCAATTCACACACACTCCCCTGCCTCTAAAATAAACATTAAAAAACAGGGGGCGCCTGGGTGGCTCAGTTGGTTAAGCGTCCAGCTTCGGCTCAGGTCATGATCTCACAGTTCATGGGTTCGAGCCCCACACTGGGCTCTGTGCTGACAGCTCAGAGCCTGGAGCCTGCTTCAGATTCTGTGTCTCCCTCTCTCTCTGACCCTCCCCTGCTTGCACACACTCTCTCTCATAAATAAATAAAAAGCATTAAAAAAATTTTTTTTAATATTAAAAAAAAGGGGGCGGGTGCCTGGGTAGCTCAGTTGGTTAAGCGGCTGACTTCGGCTCAGGTCATGATCTTACAGTCTGTGGGTTCAAGCCCTGCAGCAGGCTCTATGCTGACAGATTCTGTTGTCTCTCTCTCTGCCCCTCCCTCACTTCTCTCCCTCTCTCCCTCTCTCCAAAATATACATGGAAAAGGGAAAGAAAAGGGCGGTTTCTCCAGCTCAGATACTTACTCAACCGATAACTGTATAATAGTAACTTGGTGCCTCACCACCAGCCCACCCTGTGGACAGGGCACAAGCAAGGTGCCACACAGGGCTGAGGTCAAATCCGGCTTTCGTACTTGCTGAGCTGCACAGCCTAAAGCAAGCGGCGCCACACCTGCAAGCCCGTGTCCCCCACACTGGAAGAGGGGACCATCCCCACCCGCTCTACAAGGCTGCTGTGGAGATGAAGTAAGGCACCTTAAGGGGCTTGCTTCAGCCACAGCTCTTCTTCTTAAGGGGAAGACCTGACTTTGGGGCAAAAACTGGGGGAGTTGGGTGCCTGGGTGGCTCAGCTGGTTAAGCGTCTGACTCTTACTTCGGCTCAGGTTGTGATCTCACAGTTCGTGAGTTCGAGCCCCGCGTCTGGCTCTGTGCTGGCTGGCACAGAGTCTGGTTGGGATTCTCTCTCTCTCTCTCTCTCTCTCTCTCTCTCTGTCTCTCTTTCTCTCTCTCTCCCCCGCCCCTCAAAATAACTAAATAAACTAAAAAAAGGGGTGGGGAATAAATCCAGGCCACAGAAAGTCAGGGTCCCGGCCAGCAGCCCAGGGGTGCACGCTGCCCTTGGGCCTCACACACTCACCGATGCCCAGATGGGTGTTGATGGAGGCATAGCGGGCAGTGCCAGTCAGGTTCTTGTTTTCCCGGTAGGGGATGTGCTGGTGGGTGCGGGCGTCCCGGTACTTCTTGGCCAGGCCGAAGTCGATGATGTACACCAGGTTGCCCTTCTTCCCCAGCCCCATGAGGAAGTTGTCGGGCTTGACGTCCCGGTGTATGAAGTTCTTGGAGTGGATGTACTCGATGCGGCTGATCTGGGGAGGGGACAGCAAGTCACTTGGCAAGTGGTCCACGGAAGGGCCCTCACTAGCACTCTGCGCCAGGCCCTGGACCGGGGCGGAGGGCTGGGGTGGCAGAGGCAGAAAACACATCCATGGTTCCCTGCCCTGGGTCGGGGAGGAAGATCTGTCTGCAACTACGTAAGATGATGTCGACGGGCAAGTCAGAGAAGACTTCCTGGAGGAAGGGAATGTAGAAGGAAATTCTGAAAGAGGAGTTCCCCGAGGTTGTTTTGAGATGGGGAAAGAGAGCAAGATAGGGAAGCTAATGGCAAGATCAAGAAATGAAGCCTGGAATGGCATCCGGGTCCCCATCAAAGGCTTTGCTGCCTGAAGCCGGAGTCAGAAGCATTTTGAAGGGTATTCTGGTAACCAAATTATGGGGGGGAGGGAGGAGAGGGAGAAAAGAGGAGACGATAGGGGTGACAGCAATGGAGTCCAAGAGACAGGATTTGTCCCCCAGCTTGCAGAGGACACCCAAGTCAGGCACACACAGAGACTCTTTCTTTAAACTGTGTGTCAGAAACTTAAATTAACAGATACGCATACAACTCGTCCTCCAGCCGGTCAGTCCCCTCCCTGGACCTCACACTTCTGAAAATCAACAGCTGCCTTTGGCACTGCCCGAGTATTTCCTAAGCCTTTACTGAGTGTCACATCCCGTGAGGATCTGCAACTCTCCTCTGCACAAACATATCTGGACCATAACTGTAGGTCAGCCACGGACCCAGAGCCCTGCCTAATAAGAACTCTACGTATCATTCCAGGTCCCAAATTCTATGCTTTTGAGGCATTTGGGCTGGCTTACTCAGTACAGCATGTGGCTCTTGATCTCAGGGTCGTGAGTTTGAGCCCCACGTTGGGCACAGAGCTACTTTACAAAGTAAGAGAATAAAATTAAGAGTTCAAAATTCTATGCTTTTCTATTTTGACAGAGCTTTCCTCCTCTGAGTTTAACAGGACTCCAGGACCCCAGGACTGCTCCTCATTAGGCATCTGCTCTGGCCCAGGCACTGGGGGGAGGCCCAGTTGACTCCACAGCACCCAGCCAAGGGGAGACTGTCACCTGAGATGACGGAGGCTCAGAGAGGCTCAGCGGTTACCTCTGGTCACCACACTGGGGCGGGATCCAGGTCTGTGTGGTCACTGGTTTGAGAATCACCCGAGAGCAGAGTCCCAGGTCCTACCCCAGGAGCTCAACCCAGGATTCCTGGAGTGGGACTAGGAATCTGCATTTAACCCCCTCGCCCATTCTACAGCCAATGGGCCAGGTTCCCTGGTCCTGGGCCAGGAACCAAGCCTGTCCTATGTCCCTGTCATGGCCTCCTGCTGCGGCATCCTCCAGAGGCAGCAGGCAGAGCTGGTACCTGGTGGCAAGGTGGGCACACTGAGGCTGGGAGGGCAGCTGCAAGCCCACCGGAGCCCACGGTCCCTGGCCTGGGCAGGGGCTGGGGCTCACCATCTGGTCGGCCAGCAGCAGCACCGTCTTGAGGCTGAACTTGCGGGAGCAGAAGTTGAAGAGGTCCTCCAGGCTAGGCCCCAGCAGCTCCATGACCATCACATTGTAGTCCCCTTCCGCTCCACACCACTTGATGGACGGGATTCCCACTGAAGGCCAGAGAGGGGAGGGGCATCAGGGTAGGCCCTCCCCTGGGCACATGCACAGATTCATGCAGTTTTGCAGGCTCCGCCCACGGCCCCTCCCAGTTCTCACCTCCTCCCTGCATCATCTTGTAGAACTTGCTCTCAATGTGCAGTTGCGGGTGCTTCGTTTTCACACACTCTAGCTTGATGGCAACTTCTTCACCAGAGGCGATGTTGGCACCTGCCGGGGTGTGGGGGGCACAAGGGACCTGGGTCACGCTGGGCCAGGCAGGTGGCCCCGGGCCAGGGCTCACTCGTGTTTGCCCCTGAGCAGTCCAGCACCCCTTGGGGGAGGCCAGAATGGCAGCAAAGAACCTAGTACTGCATCAATCAATGGAGAGCGGAGGGGGTATGGGCACAGAGTGGGCACCGGCCCAAGGGAAGAGCGGCCTGTGCAAGGGGAGGGATGAGAAGAACTGCGGACATGTCACAGAGCCACAGGCTGGTGCAGCCGGAAGGCCACATGTCAAGGGAGATGGGTCACGTAAAAGGAATTGTATCCTGGAGAGGGCGAGCCACTGAGCTGGAGAGCAGTGAGGGCAGTGGGATGTCAGGCTGAGAAGGGGAGAAGGGCGTGGGGCCAGGCTCTGTCTCAAGAAAGACCCAAATCCAAACTGTGCCTTGCCCTGTTTCCCCAGCTCTAATACTGAGTGGGCTGAGCTAGAGGTCTGGGGGGGCAAGACTCGAGAGACGGGCCATCTAGAACTGTAGCGGCAGTAACTCAAACCACGTAGCCTGAACGCACAAACAGAGGAGAAAGACCAGAGAACACCACCATGAGAAGACCTTAGGGTGGGGGAAAGCCTGCGTCTCAGGGCAGGGGAAAGGAGGAGGCAACGCAATAAGGGTCCTTGGAACAGCTGGCCATCTGAGAAAAGACACCATAGTCCACACCGCACACCAGGAGAAATCCCAAGTGAAGCAAAAGTGGGTAGAAAAAAGACAAAGGTGGGGTGTAAGTCAGCATAGCCCTCTTTGCCCTTTTTAAAAAAGTTTATTTATTTTGAGAGAGAGAGAAAGAGCTCACGAGCACGACCATAAGAGCAGGGGAGGGGCGGAGAGGGGGAAAGAGAGAATCCCAAGTAGGCGCCTTGCTATTAGCGCAGAGTCTGAGGTTGGGCACAAACTCACAAATCAGGAGATCATGATCTGAACTGAAATCAAGAGCCAGATGCTCAACCAACTGAGCTACCCTGGGTGCTCCAAACTTTTTTTTTTTAAGTCATCTCTACACCCAACGTGGGGCTTGAACTCATGACCCTGAGATCTAGAGCCGTATGCTCAGAGACCTAGTCGACCAGGCTCCCCAGCACAGCCACCTTCACAACCAGGCTGGCATCTACCTAGGAAGGCTGAACACACACAAACCCTAGGCCAAGCGAGTCCATACCTCAGTATGTGCCCTCCAGAGACATGTGGGCTCCAGGAGGACAAGAATGTGCACGGTCAGAGCGGTGAATCAGACCTCGGGCGGAGGGCCGCAGGGCAGCGCAGGGGAATGGACGCCGGCTCTGTGCAGCTGGCAGGCGGCTCTGGCACCCGAGAGAGCGGGGAGCGGCCCCAATCATAGGCACCCAAGGAGAAGACAGCCCAATGCCCAGCAGCAAACCTATGGGTGCACTGAATGCCTCTCTCCATGCAGTGGGATGTGACCCGCCCCAAAAAGGGACGAAGGACGGACTCAGGCTGCAACATTAATGAACCTTACAAACGCGCTATGTGAAGAAGCCAGACACAAAAGCATAAACACTGCATGATTCCATTCTGGGAAATGTCCAAAACCGGTAAATCCGCAGGGACAGGAAGTCAATTGGTGGTTGCCAGGGGTAGGGGATGGGGAAAGGCATTATACCCTACTTAAATGGGTACAGTGCCTACTTCTAGGGTGATGAAAATGTTTTGGGACTACACTGGGGACGTACCATATGCCACTTAATCGGGTACTTTAAAAAGGGTTAATATGGGGGGCACCTGGGTGGCTCAGTCGGTTGCATGTCTGACTTCAGCTCACGTGATGATCCCACAGCTTGTGGGTTGGAGACACCCCACGTCAGGCTCTGTGCTGATGGCTCAGAGCCTGGAGCCTGTTTCCTATTGTGTCTCCCTCTCTCTCTCTGCCCCTCCCCTACTCAAGCTCTGTCTCTCTCTCTCTCTCTCAAAAATAAATAAATGTTTAAAATTTTTAAATAAAGGTTAGTTTTGTTATGTGAATTTCACCTGCTTTGCAAAGAAAAAAAAGGAAGACAGAACAAGGCAGGCACAGTTCAAAACAGGCAGCGCTGAGCAGTGTTAGGTCTGGGAATACAAACGTGATAAAACTCTTTAGCAAGAGAAAACGATTTCAACAGACAGTGGTCCCCTCTGTGAGGGGCAAGCGGAGGGGACGCAGTGGGGTCCCAGGGACCGGCTAGATGGCAGGCACGCCCTCCTCTGAGGGGAAGAGGGGAAGGGGCCTAATATCGTGCGTATCTGCTATATGTATTCCCTTGTATCTACTCAACACTTAATAAAAAGAAAACGAGGGATGCCCAGCTGGCTCAGTCAGCGGACCATGTGCCTCTTGATCTCAGGGCTGTAAGTTCAAACTCCACTTCGGGTGTAGAGATTACTTAAAAATAAAAAGAAATCTTGGGGCGCGTGGGTGGCTCAGGTCATGATCTTGTTGTTCCTGAGTTTGAGCCCCACATTGGGCTCTGTGCTGACAGCTCAGAGCCTGGAGCCTGCTTTGGATTCTGCGTCTCCCTCTCTCTCTGCTCCTGCGCTGCTTTCTCGCTTTCTCTCTCTCTCTCTCTCAAAACAAATAAACTTAAAAAAAAATAAATAAGCAATAATAAAAATCTTAAGTTAAAAAATAAAGAAGATAATGAGACATGAGAAGAGGAGAGAGGATTGTCTTATAACTTGGTGGTAGGCAAGCCTTTTTAATCCCAGACTTAAAATCCAAAAACCATTGAAAGAAAAAAAAAAAGAAAAAAAAGGGCTGCTTCCCATCCCTTCTCCATGGCAAAAATATCAGCAACAAAGTCTTAAGAAATACACATTTGTAACTCTTTTCAGCAGCAAAGAGCGGTAGCCTTAATATGTTAATAAGCTACTAGGTATCAGTAGGAAAAAGACAAAAGGCAAAAAGGAAACAGAGTAAAGAATCCAAACAGACACTTGGAGAGGAAGAAATCACTCATATAAAAATGGCACACTCCTATGAAAACACGCTCAGCCTCCTTATAAGAGAGCTGCAAACGGGCCTGAAAGAGCACCCCCAGCTCTGAGGGTGGAAGGGCTGTCCCAGGCAGGGCTGTGGTGCGGGGGTGGGGGGTGGGGACACTCAACACCCTGGTGAGTGCAAAAAAAGGCCCGGAATGATGCTGTCCCGAGGTGAGCTGCTGGCAACACAAGCCAGATGTCCTTCACTCTGGGGACTCGCTAAAGAGGGAAGGCCCACCAGGAACCCAGAATACAATGGAAAAAGAATGAGGAAGCTCTCTCTCTCTTTCTGTGGCAAGGCGGGCAGATCTCAAAGACACAGGAAGTGAAAAAGCAAAGTACAGAACAGCATGTATTCTATGCTCTTGCCAGTTTGCAAACAAACAAGAAAACGTGGGGGAAATAATACGTTATTTGTGTCTGGTTGTATCTACAGAAGAAAACCCTGCAAAGAAGCCAGTAAGGAGGTGGGGGGCGGGAAGGGCTACGCTGACCCCTAGCCCAGGAGGGAGTGAAGGACCCTGCACTGGATACCAGGTTACCCGTGGGTACTTTTTCTCAACACCTGTTGTTGGAACAGAATTCACATACTTCAAATTACTTCTGAAGGGTGCAATTCCGCAGTGGTTTGCGTATTCACAAGGCTGCGCAACCCACACCACGATCAACTTGAGAACATGCTCACCATCCCCAAACACCAGTACCCCTCGGGTCTCGCTCCGCATCTCCCCCAAATCCCAGCTCCGGGCAACCACTCAGCTCCTTTGCCTCTGTGGACGCGCCTCTATTCTGGACGTTTCACATAAATGGAATCTTATGACATGTGATCATCTTGGAACCACATAAAATAAAATTAAAATTAAAAAGAAAACAGATGACCAGATCCAGGGAGCAGTGGGAGAAAAAGTACTTTGCAAACTGTAAAGTACTTCCGGCACATCAACACTTGTCGCTGGGGAGAGCCACACACGTGTCTGGGGGACAGGGAGGCTGTGGCAATGGAGAGGTTGTTTTGAGTGTCCGGCACCCAGGAAGTGCTCAACAAAAGTTGGGATTGGTAAATACTGACCCCTGGGCTTCAGGGGTGGGCGCACAGAAGTTGCAAGGGTTCCCGATGCATGAGCAGGATGATGCCAGAGGGAGGTCACAGCACGTGCAAAGGCCAGACAGGAGTGGGGTGCAGTGAACTCTGAGTGGTCTGGTGCTGCTAGCGCTCGAGGTAGCTCAGGAAGACAGAGGAAGGGGTGAACAAGGGAGATATCAGAAGGGTCTCGGATGCCAGGCTAAGATCCTGGCCTTAAGCCTGACACTCTGCAGGCCAGGTATGAATGTCGTATTACAGGGTTTCGCAGCCTCCACGCTGACAGCTGACACCCAGTAGTTCTCTGCTGTGGGGACGCCCTGGGCACGGCAGGATGGTCAGGAGCACCCCTGACCTCTCTCCACTAGTTGCCGGCAGTACCCCTGTCTTCCCTGAGTTGAAATGACCAAAAACATCCCCAGACTTTGCCAAATGTCTCCTGTAGGACAAATCTGCACTCTCCACCCTTGTTCAGACCCACTGGCACATTAGAAAGGACTGGAGGGGGCGGGAGGGGCAAAAGGAGCTGCCCCAACTGTCCAGGCAAGAGCTGACCATGGCCCTGGCCAGGCAGGATGCGGAGACCTAGACGCTTCGGAAGTAGGGCCTCTGGCCCTTGTGATTCAGCAGATGTGTGCAGAGAGCAGAGGTGCTGGGCAGAGCAGCCTTCCCCGAGGTGGGGAGGGAGGGGGGAGAGGAGGAGGAGCCCTCTATTCCTGTGAACTCTTTGTATCTTTCCTTGACCCACAGGGAAACTAAAACACCAGAGGTTAAAGACTAAAATGTCACACTCACGTTCCCAGGACATGGTCCTCGCCACTAGGCCAAGGCTTTGTGTCCCTGGAGAGCGCTGGAAAGCCGCCACAGCTCCTGTCCCCAAAGGCTCCCCCCACCTGAAACAAGGCCCCTTTGCCACCTCTGGGTCCTATCAGGAAGCTGCAAGCCTTCTCTCTGATCTCCCTTACTTCTCATGACTGAGGCTCAAAAAGGTGAAGTAACTGGCCCAATATCACAGGACTAGTTGGAGGCAGAGCTAGGATTTAGATGTTCGTCCCCCAAAGTCTCCGTTTTTTTTTCTCTCTCTATCCCAACTGTCTAGCAGCTCATTCGTTCAATCAACAGACACATAGTGAGCCCTGGACCAGCTGAGGCAGCCCCACCCTGGATGAACTCAGCTCACCTGTGGGGGCAATGGAGGGGAGTTCTAAGTGACAAGTGCCAGAGCAGGGGCAGTAGAGGTGACCCAGCAGTTAGAGAACAGTGGCCCTGTTAGGGGATGGGCCAGTCTGAAAAACAAACTTGGGACACAGAGGAGGGCCTGGATCTGGGGCCTGGGGAAGTCCTGGGTGGGGAGAGGGGGTGCCCAACCTCACATGGGGGCTCATTCAGAGACACATACATCATCAGGGACCTGGCTAGACTGGAGGGACAGGAGAGAGCACCCCCACGACCACCTGTTGGGGGGACACCATTCCTTCATCATTGAGAACCGAGGAGCAGAGACTAAGAGGTGTAGGGAGTTCTTGAAAGTGCACAGCCAGTGGCGGTAGACTGGGCACGGTTTCAGTCACTTCTGGACCGTGCGTAGTGGACCCGAGGCCCTGACAAAGCCAGCCCCACTCTCCTGGTCGTCCCCTTATGATACTTGCGGGAGAGACCAGAAGAGAAGCTGTAGGCCTCGCAGCCCTACCCACAAAGCCCTCACCGTCGGGTGATCCTGGAAAGCAGGGCCTGGAGGCTGCGCCCAGCCCCACCTGCAGAGGCCATCTGGAGTCAGGCCCTGGCACAGGCACTGGCGACAAGAACATGGCCAGAGCTTCGAACAAAGGGAGCCAGTGAGGCCAGCCCAGGAGGCCCTACAATCACCGCTGTCCCCACGCTAGCAAGGAGCCCAGGAACGAGTTGGCAGGACACGGCGTTGTGACAGGACCCCCTCTGCCTGAACACCCAGCAAAGGCTGGACGGGGCAGCTGCTCTCAGGGCAGAACTGGCTCCCCACCTCCACGCAGGCCCAAGGGGAACCCAAATCCTTTGGACAGTATCAAATCCCCAAAAAGACGGCGGGTTGGTGGGGGACACGATGTAAAAGCCTGACAGCTGGGCCCAGCACGTGCGGCCGTTAGGCACACTCTGCTCTCATTCCTTTGCGCCACCTCGTGCGCCTCCTGACCCCGTTTCGCTGACAGGGAAGCCAAGGCCGGCGGAGGTCATCACCTGTTCAAGGACATTCAGCTGCTGGAAGCATGCTGGAAGAGGTTAAGTCAGAGCCTGTCCGCAGAGGCGTGCATCAAGATCTGGTTTTTAAAATAAACTAGAGAAACAGGAAGCCCTGCCCCCCCGGGAGGTCCCACCACATGGACCGGGGACACTAGCTTTCTGAATGACCTCGGCCTGCCTCTTCCCCATTCTGTTCCCTTCTGCAAAGAGAAGACCCTGGATCGAATGTTTCTGAGGAGCAGATGTGCGCGTGTGCCGAAAACAGCTTCTCCGTGCCTTCTGCTCTCGGCCAGCCAGGCCTCGTCATCAGACAAACTTTCTGCGTAGGGACACTGAGGTACGGAGCAGCCACGCAATGTTCCCGCAGCAGCACAAAGCCAGGTCTAGAACTCAGGCCTATCTGACGTCTTCCTCTCGTGTTCTGTCACAGCCTCTCCCCCCCGTGGGGGCGGGGGAACAGTTCAGCCCCATCTCCAGAGGCTGCTGTTACGTGCGGTGACCACATTCGAGGAGGACCCTGCCCAGCACCAACTACGTGCTCCGAGAATGACCCCTCTGGTGGGGGGAGGCAGCAGCGCACCAAGAAATAAGAGTCCACACCCCAAGAGGGCAGAGACCCAGACCACTGGGGAAGAGAAACCCCCTGCTCCCTGACTTCAGAACCACTGAGCACAGCACCCTGCCTTGATGCTTTTCTCTGCCTGGGACACAAATTATTTACTTTGCGTTTCCAAGGAGGGAAAGAGGGGCAGAGAGACAGGCATGAGGATAAACCCCAGGGGCTGGCCGCCCTGCTCTACAAGCTCCAATTCAAGGTTACCCCTGAGGAGAAGGGCCGTGACTCCTGACCATGCTCTCTCGCGGCCGAGAAGGCAGCATTTGAAGGCAGGAGCCTCTTTTCTGCCAGGTCAAGGAACGGGGTGAGATGTCAGCGATTTGTTTAAAATGACAACACAGGGGCAAACTCAGACTTTCAACAGGAAACACAACTGGAGAGAAAGATCCTGAATGCTAGGATTGGACCCCCTACCCCCACCCCACCCAGAGGTTACTGGGAGAGCCTGCCGTCATTGTCATTCCTGCCTGGGCTGAATTCCAGCCCCCCACCCCACCAAGCAGAGGGAGGGGACCTAGCTGGGATCAGGTGGCAGCCCAGTCCTCCTCTGCCAGCATCCTTCTCCCAGGAGGCAAGAGACATGGGTGCTACCCCAGCCTGGGCTTTTCCACACCCAGTTGGAGACTCAGGTCATCTGCAGCTGGAAACCAGAGCTAAAAATACCTAGCCTACAGCAGGTGGGAACCCCAACCCACCTTGCCTGTGTGAGGGGACACCCCCCCCCCCCGCCCGTCTCCCTGACAACCTGCTGCTTCCCTCCTTACCTGGGATGGCCCTGGGGACAAAAATGACCACCGGAGGCCTGGAGCCAAGTGCTGGCTTCAGAGCCTGAAGACCTGGCAAGTTTCCCTCCTACTTGTCCCCGGCGCTGTCCCCAGGGCCCCCAAAACCGCCAAGCTGGAATCAAGGACACTTACCCAGGTAGATGTCTCCGAAGGACCCACTCCCGATCTTCCGTCCCAGGCGGTACTTGTTCCCCACACGCAGCTCCATGACTCACTCTCGCTGCAGAGGGAAGCAGAGACACGTGGGTCAGGGAAGTGGGGAGCCGGGAAGAGAGCCTAGCCCGCTGGGCCCCACCACACCCCCACCAGAGGCCAAGGAAAGACACAAGGAACCCTGGAGACGTCCCTCCCACTGTACAAGAAGAGGTTTGGCCTGGCTTTGCCCAGAGGCAACCAGGTGTCTGGTGGCCTGATGGCCTCCATATGTGAGCCAGAGCTGGGGTGGGCTGAGAACACACGTCAGGGTGGCCAGGCAGAAGGCGGAATTGGAGATAAGGCCCCAGAGGGAAGAACCCAGCAAGCGTCTCCTTGGGGGGACATTCATTTGGGGATCCTCCAATAAGAGTCTCTCAGGGGCAGGCCAGCCACAATGGGCCAAGACCCTGAGAGAAAAATCAAAGACAAAGGGGGTGATGCAGGAGCTGATCGGTCTGGGGGTGCTACCATGGCAACCACCCACAAGTTCCAACCTCCAGGGATGGAAGAACGAGGTGAACAGAGGGTCCCCTGCCCCCACCCCCCATGCTTCTAGTGCTAAGAACTGGACCCCGGGCCTCCACAGCCTGGCCTGGTCTTTCCAGTGGCCAGAATTTACCCAAAGCTTGCAACGTGCCTGTAGGAGAGGGGCCTCCTCCCCAGCTCAGGGGGCAGCCAGGAAAGGGGGCCACCGGAACAGCCAGGCACCTCCCTCTCCTACAACCCCAAGCCCCTCACACACGTCTCGCTGCCCATCTTTTTGTGGATGGACTGTCTGCTGGCTTCCTTCGAGACTAGAAGGAGGGTCTCCTTAGAGGGCCCCACGGAGCAACTGAAGGGACCAGAGCCAGGTTTTGAAGCCCTGGCCTTTGGGGTGGGAGGGGAGGTCGGAGGGAGGGATGCTGATGTGAGCAGCTTCCCTCCTTCCTGTGCCCCATCCTGCGGCCAAGCCCAAGGAACACCAGGGGCCACCCTTCTAGGGATCCCTGTGCCCTCTGGGGTCCTGGCCAGCATTAGAGGAAACTCAAAGGCCAGGAGGCAGCTTTGACAGTTAGGGGATAGGGAATGGTGAACTAGGAAACGGGGAGAAAGATGGGGGAGCCTTAAGATCTCAGAGCGTCTATATGGGGGGTGGCCTCCCTTTGCTGCCAGGGAACCGGCCTAAGAAGGCCACATCACCGGCCCCTCTCTCCCCATCGGCAAGTTGGTGGCAGCCTCCTCACCATGACCCAGACAGGGTTCCTGCCACCCCAGCTGACATAAACAGGACTAAAGTCCTGCCAGATCTGGGAAGCAAAGCAGGAAGACAGAAAAGTGGCTGTCGCGGGCCTGCCTCTTCCCTAAGCCAAATGCTATCCCCAAAGCCAGACGCACCTGGGAGGGGAGATGCGGGAGATCTAGTTCAGGGCCGGCCAGGCTGGATGGAGCTCTCTGGCCCAGCAGAGGCTAGAAGCCAACAGCTCCTGCCCAGCAGAGACATCCAGCCCCGGCACCTAACTCCCAGGGAGCCGCCACTGGCCCTTCACCCGGTGGCTACAAGGAAGTGGCCTCCACCCCATGCCAGCCAAACTCTGGGCTCTCAACCAAGGGCCTCTGCCCACACGCCCGGCCAGTCCCGGCTGAGGTGGTACGGCTGCCAGAGAAACACACTCCACATTTGCAGAAAACTCACATGCTGCACATTTCACATATACACTGGCCTGTGTGTACACACCAAAGGAAGAAAGAAAAGAAGACACACACACCATGGGCCCCACAGAGGGGGAGGGGAAGGGAGGGGAGGGGGGAGGTGTCACGGGTGTGTACATACACAAACACTGCCCCCCCCAGTCCGTTTTCCGCCAACGCCAATTCAGAGAACACACATGGCAGCCAGGAAAGCCGCAGGTTAGGAGAGAAACATAAATATACCCGCATCCTATATTACATAAATACCCACGCCGGGTTATATAAATACCCGCGCCCTCCGTCTGGGTGTCTTACATAAATATGCTGCACATGACCCCCCCCCAGCCCCTCCCCACTCACCAGGCTGTGGGCAGAGAAGGGGAGAAGAGAGGGTGCAAACAACAGCCCTGCAGCTAGCCACCCAGACCCCGGGGGGCGGGGGGGTGGGCAGGGCCCCAGAGAGAGCCTAGACTGTCCCAGCACTGTCCCCTAAAAAGCCTCCCAGAGGAGAGGAGATAAGATAGAGTCAGGAAAAGGAGAAGCTTTTCAGTTCTTTGCCGATTCTCCCGTGGGGGGGGGGGTGGGGGGGGGGAGGGCAAAAAAAAAAAAGGCAGACCCAAATCCGGGAGTTTCAGCTGGTTAAAAAAAATTTACAAACTACCCAGGAGCAGAGCACATGGACAGTTTCCTTACTCTGACACCCCCTCACCCCCAGCAAGAGCCCTTATCACTAGACCATTAAAATAAAAACTGGAGAGGCACTCTAGACCGGAAGGCAAAGAAGCCCCAAACACAGGCATTCACTGGGGGCAACTTCAGACACTCTGGATCCCCTTCTCCCCAAATCCTTCTCCCGGAGGAAGGCTGTGCCAAGAACACAAGCAGAAGAACTAAGGGGAAAAAGTTGGGGAGGGGGCTCACCCCACTTTGAGTTCGCGTGAAGAGGAGCTTGGGAATCCTCTCTCTAGAGAGACCGGGCACAAACATAGTTTGTGTCCACAGAGACTAGCAAAACATGGATTTCTCCCAGGCAGAAATGGGAGAATCCGATCTGATAAATAACCCCCACCCCTTTCTTTCTCTCCACAAAGGAAAACAGAATCTGTGGCTGAGTGACCACACACCCCATCACCTCAGGGCACCCCCCCCCCTGAGCGCCCCCATCCAATATACGGGAGCAGCCTTGCTGACCCCCAGGTCCGGAGCCCTGAGGCGGGAGAGAAGGGGGGAGGCGCTGCTGATTGTCCGGTGAAACACACAGAAGCCCAGGATTTGGCCGAGAAGCCCGAATCAACAGTATCAACAGTCTGGGGTGGCCCCAGCACCCTAGTCCCGGACCACCACCCCCCCCCCGCAGCGTCCCCCAATCCCCGCCCGGGGTGGCCTCTCAGCCGGCTGGGGCCTTGAAGGGTCCACCTGGGGGAGGGGGAGGCGGGCCGGACTGGGGGGGCCTCCCCCGGTTAAGCCTGCAAAATAATAGTCACCCTCCTCCTCCTCGTCCCCAGCCGCGCCTTTGTCCTCGCCGGGCCGAGCGGGCGGCGCCCGGGTTGCCCCCCCTTCCCCGTACCCGAGTGCGAACGCGCGTGTGTCCGCCCTCCCCTCCCCTCCCCTCCCTCTCGCGCAAAAACAAAGAGGCGGAGGGAGCCCCGTTTCCCCCCGGGTTTGCGCCCCTCCGCGGGCCCGCGGGCCCCCAATATTTACCCCGCCGGGAAGGCGTCGGTGCCGGGCCGCTGCTCGGGGGGCTGCCGCGGGCGGGGGCGGCCCGCCGGGGCGGATGCCAGAGGATTC
>NC_043709.1:9271182-9306194 GCF_006229205.1 Suricata suricatta | reverse complement strand
TCTAGGGCAAAGTTATTAAGACGATATTGACACTGTGCCATGCACAACTCCAAATTATGACACATACCCTCCCCCCCTCAACACACACAGCTGTGATTGCGGACACACAAAATGCCAGAGTGCACTGTATCCAATCCCGGAAGCATGGTTCCCGGGAAGAGTCACTTCTATAATAACCGCATCTTCCTTTGAGCCTGAGGGACTTAGTCACACACTGTCCAAACTGGTGGGAGCCCTGCAGACCAGGCTCTTCTATCACACACCCGGAAATGTGACCCAGAGGGGGGAGGGGTTTGCTCAAGGCCTTACTGCACCGCAAAAGAGATAGCTCAGTTCGCCCAAAGTCCCTGGAAGACTGAGTCTATCATGAGGTCATTTCCAAGAGCAGGAAAGTGACAACAAGCCTTCTCCCAGGGGAGATCACAGCAGTGAACCTGGGGATCTGACCTCAGTGCACCCTTTGCCAGAGCAGGGGGTCGCCAGCCAAGGTGAGTGGGCTTTGCTGGACCTGCACCGGTGTTTCTTTGTTATTTATACTGTTTTGTTCACTGATAACCAGTGTTGTAAATGGGCCGGTTTCATGTTCTCAGGAAGCCCCGGGAAAACGGGCAACTCTGGGTCCAAACTCACACTGGGCTGCGACCACACTCAATGGGCCTGGGCAGCAGCCACCCGTTTCCTCACATGAGTCTGTGGTACCAATTTTTATGACTTCCTTCATCCCCTGGAAGTCCCCAAGTATGACCCTGCCCTAGAGGCCAGCCACCACCCTTCGGTAGATACCAATGCCCTTTGTCATCCGCTTTTATCCCAATCTCACCAACCCTGAATCCAGAGGCTCTGTTGCAAGTGTCCAAGGATTCCAGCCCTCCGTGTGGCTGCATGTTCTCAAGTGACACAAGGTGCCCAGGCTTGGGGCCCTGGGCAGAGGGACCCTGGATGTAGCGAGCAAGGGCGGAATGCACCCCCGTGTCCTCCATCCTGACCACCCACCCCTCCAACCTGGGCCCTGCTTCCCAATTATGGCCTCCCTCTCCAGGAAGGAACTGGTACAGACAGCTTCAGCATCTACTAAGCACCTGGCCCTGGGGGAGGTGGTTAACCTCTCAGACAACAACAGATTAAATCCTACTCTATTCTTTCCCTGGGTTTACAGAGCACAGAGCACAGAGCTGGCATCTGAGGTTCTTAACAGTGTTTGCCTAAGGGCACGCATTAACCACAAAGTCCCAGTTTCTCATTCCTGTCTTCACACACACACACACACACACACACACACACACACATCCCCCACTGAAGGATCCTGGTCAGTTCCCTGGGCCACCCAGTCTTAAGATGGACTCGTCCTCTAAGTCCTGCTCCAAGGCTCTCTCCTGCTGTCCCCACCCACTGCCCACACCCCATCCCTGATTACCTATGTAATCAGCTATTGGGGTGTTGTGGCCCCAGTTCTCCTCTTGCCTATGCCCCCTAGAGAACCAGCCCCCCAGGGTCCTTCCAAAGAGTTTTGTAGCTCAGCGCTAAGGGGAAACAGATGTGACACAAAACCCAGCAGAGAAATGGAGGCAGTTCCAAAGGGGAAGAAATCTTAGGGAGTTCTAGCAGCGTCTGGGCCTGACTTCTGTCTTCATACTAGGTTCTCAGTGATTCCTCCTGGGACGTAATGCCCAAGATGTGGCCTGCTTGAGTTCACCCCAGTCTGCTCCCTGCACTCACTCACCCAGAGGATGCAATCAGCCTTGAACCATAGGAGCGAGTGGGGTCCCAGCTCACATCGGCCCCACCCGGGAGTTTGGCTGCTCTGCACTGGGGTCAGGAAGAGAGACTCCCTCCCAGTCTAACCCTGCTCTTTCCTTGGCACCCTGGAGCACCAGGCTGGGGATTTCAGGGACCGTCCTGGGATTGCCAGACCACACCACAATATTGCAGAAGAAAACAGAGATGAGGAGGAAGTTTTCCGTCCTCTCAAAGAGATCTGTAATTGAGTCTTGACTGTGGGCACCATGGGTGTACTAAACATCAGGGAAGGCCCTTCAAATGGCCCTTGGTGATCTGTGCCTAGGCCTTAACCCTGGCTGCTCCTGCTGCCTGGAATGCTTTTCCCTCAGACACCCACACGGCTCATTCCCTCACCTCCCTGAGGTCTTGGCTTTCATCCCCTTTATAGGGAGATTTTCCAGGCCTCCTGATTTAAGATCCCAACCCCACTAGGGGTCTGTTTCCCCCTTTCTCTGCTTTTCCTGGCACGTATCTATCTCTACATATCATTTTTCTAACATATTCTCTATATAACATATTCTACATGGTACTTATTTGAAATTTTTTTTTTTTGGTTTGAGTCTCCTATTAGAATATAACCTGCATGAAGGCAGGGAGTTACTGTTATTTGGGGGACACCACTGGTCACCAGTATCAAGAATAGTGTCTGGCAGAGCGCCTGGGTGGCTCAGTTGGTTAGCGGCTGACTTTTAGCTGAGGTCATGATCTCATAGTTTGTGAATTCAAGCCCTGTGTGTCCGGCTCTGTGCTGACAGCTCAGAGCCTGGAGCCTGCTTCCCATTCTGTGTCTCCCTCTCTCTCTGCCCCTCCCCCACTCGTACTCTGTCTCTCTCTCTCTCTCTCTCTCTCAAAAATGAATAAATGTAAAAAAAAAAAAAAAAGAATAGTGCCTGGCGGGGTGCCTGGGTGGCTCAGTTGGTTAGGCATCCAACTTTGGCTGAGGTCATGATCTCACAGTTTGTGAATTCGAGCCCCGTGACAGGCTCTGTGCAGACACCTCAGAGCCTGGAGCCTGCTTCCGATTCCGTGTCTCCCTTGCCCTCTGCCCCTCCCCCGCCCACACTCTGCCTCTCTCAAAAATAAAATAAAACATTAAAAAAAGTTAAAACAAAAAAGAATACTGTCTGGCACCAGGAGGCGTTAATGAATATTTGCTGAATGAGTGAATGAATAGGTTGTGAAGAGACAGCCTTCACTGTGTCTGAAAAACAAGTGCTTCATTTATTGAGCACCTACTAGGTGCCAGGCACTGTAGAAGACACGATACCTGCATTGAGTCATCCAACCTTCACATCCATTCTCAGCAGAGGACATGGCCTGGCAGAGTGTGAGCCCCTAACCACTTCCCCCAAGCTGGTGGAGAACACAGGGCGAGAAGAGTTCCTGGCCCCCCTCCTAGAAAAGCAATTCTGGACTCCATTATGAGCCACAGGAGCCCAACGGGTTCATTTATTCCAGCTTGATCATTCGAGGTGAAAAATGAGACTCGGGGAGCCTTACTCAAAATCACAAAGGTAGCCCGAAACAGAAGCGCACTGTGGTTAAGAAGCAGGCTGGGGGGCTCCTGGGGGGCTTAGTCAGCTGAGCGTCTGATTGGCTCAAGACATGATCTCACGGTTTGTGGGTTCGAGCCCTGCATTGGGCTCTGTGCTAGACAGCTCAGAGCCTGTTTCAGATTCTGTGTCTCCCTCGCTCTCTGCCCCTCCCCCGCTCATGCTCAGTCTCTCTCTGTCTCAAAAATAAATAAACATTAAAAAAAAAAACTGGCTTGGAATGCTGACTTTGCTACTTTTTAACTTTGTGACCCTAGGAACGTTCCTTAACCTGAGTCTCATTTGTACAATGGGGATGATACAGATGATCATGCACAAGAACAAGTTAGCCCAGAAGAGGCCCTAAAGGAGAGGAAGATGTTGACAATGCTGTGAGGAGGGAGCAGGGAGTGAAGTCCAGGCCACCGGCTTGGACGGCTTCTAGCCCCCAGGCCGCATCATCTCCAGTTTCTTCTCTCCTTGCCCTCCCCGACCTCTTGAGTGGAGGTGGGGTGGAGGTGTGCAAACCCAGGTGGGCCCAGGTGAGCCACGGGCCTTGCCCACCCTCTGTCTTCACCCATGGCCGTGGCTCCAGGATGCCCCTGCAGGAGTTTCTCAGACTTCCTCGTCCTAGCTGCTGCCTGGGCCTCTCCCAAGGCCCCAGGCTCTGCTCCAAGGGGTCCTCCTCAAGCCTGCCCACCTGGAAATGCTATCCCGGTGGGTTCTTCTCGCCCAGCGAGGCCTTGGCACCTGGCCCCAGGCCCTTCTGTGATGTTCCACCCACCTCTGACTGCTCTAGGGCAGCTTCGAGGGACTTGGCCCAGGACCTCTCCAGACTCCACTGGCTCTAGATGCTTCTCTTGGTGACCTCACCACATCACCACGCCTGGTTTTTCTCCAGCAGTGGTTCCTCCCTCCTCCTCCAACTTCAGCGGATGGCAGCCGGGTAGGGTAGCAAGAGGCCTGTGCCAGGGGCCAGGAAGCCCACAGTGGAGTCCCAGCTCAGCCACTGGATTTCAGCAGGGATTTGGAGAATTCACAGCCCCAAGGAGACCTCGAAGGCCCTTTCTTCAGTCTCCCCATCTATAAACTAAGGGCTGAATTGGATGGGGAAGGTCCTATACACTCCACATCTGGGACACTCTCTTGAGAAAGATCCAGCCGTCACAAGCATGTGAGCTCAGCGGGAAAGGGTTTCTCCCCCCCCCCCCCCCATTTAAAACACTGTGCACATCCCGTCGGCAACATCTCCCAGCTGCACTCTGAACCTCTCACTGCGCGCTTCCTTCACTCAGATCAACCTGTGAGATCACATCCCTTGGCTACTGAAAATACACCAAATGCTCCCTCTGTCCTTAGTGTGAGATCCATGTTCTTTCCCAGGTCTGCTATGATCTAGCCCCCACCCGCCTCTCTGACCTCATCTCAAACTACCTTTTCTCATTTCTTCTTTCATGTCATCATACCTCAAGGCCTTTGCACTTGCCATTCCTTCTGCCTAGAATGATCTCCCCTCCGCCAGATCTTCGATGCCTTGAACACAGTGACTGGTGTTCAAGTCACAACTCAAAAGTTACGCCCCAGAGAGGTCTTCTCTGACTGCTTTTCTTTTAGGAAAAGCTCCACACCCACCAAGGGGCTAGAACTCACAACCCGAGATCAAGAGTCACATACTCTTCCGGCTGAGCCAGCCAGGTGCCCCCACCACACAGTCTTAAGCCTCCTTCCCCTCTGCCTCTTCCTCCCGGATCATTCTGCCTTGTTTTCTTTCTCTCTTTTTTATTAATTTTTATTTATGTATGTATTTGAGAGAGAGACAGAGACAGAGCAGGGGAGGGGCAGAGAGAGAGGGAGACACAGAATCGGAAGCAGGCTCCAGGCTCCGAGCTGTTAGCACAGAGCCCGATGCGGGGCTTGAACTCATTAACTGCAACATCATGACCTGAGCCAAAGTCAGACTCCCACCAAGGGAGCCTCCCGGGCGCCCCCCATCTTATTTTCTTTACTGCACTTACTGTGGGCTGAAAACATTAACTTGTTTGTTTTGAATGCCCTGAAACATAAGCTCCAAGAGAGAGAAATCCTTTTATATGCTCCTGTGGGTGTCCGATCAGTGATGGGTGTCCCATAAATACTTGCACAATGAGCAAATTCTGCTGCGGGGGGGTGGCCATAGGAGTGGAGGCGAGGGCCTGGCACTTTCCATCCCCGGGCTGGCCTTACCTCAGGGACAGGTCTGACTTATCCTGTGGTTCCTCCCCACCCCATCCACCCCTTCTTGTGGGGGGCTCTTGCTCCCCGCAGCCCCCCACCGGGGCAAACCCTCTCTCAGTGTTCTCTGTGCCGCTGGCCTTCGTTGGGAAATCGACTCCCAGAGGAGCTGGAAACACCTGTCACTGTAGGCACAGGCACAGGGAGCACTAAAAACACCCCAGTCTCACCAGAGGGCCACCGCCTTCACCGCTCCCCACTCCCACTCTCCGCCTTAGTCTGTACCCTTCCTTCAACTCTGCCGGTCACCTGTCACCTCGCTGTCCGTCCGCTCGCTCGCTCGACACAACATCCCTGTTTGCCTTGCCGCCAATTCTCTCCAAAGCGTGCCCCTTCCATCCTCTGGGAATCCAAGGAATCCCAGCTCTAGGACGCACAACCACTCATTAACTGGGCCGCGGGAATTACGATTGTCACGGCTAATGATCCCAATTCCCACAGCAACACTTCTCGACTCAGCATAGCTGGGGCGACTCATCACCTCACCATGTCACACGTCTGTCCACAAACATTTCCTGATGCCTACTCCTCACAGGGCCCGAGAGATCCCCACCGCGCCCTACTGCCCTCCAGGTGCCGGTCCCAGGGCAGCTGGGTGTACCCAAGAGAAGAGATGGACCAGGGGGACCGGAGAGGACCTGCCAGATGGTGAGCGCCACAGGTCAGGTCCACGTGGCCTGGAGTCAGCGGGGCAGAGGGGCACCCAGGGGTGGTGAATGTCCCCCCCCACCCTTCCCCCAGGGCATCCTGTGAAAGGCACAGCTGGGGAGTTTCTAACTTTATGCGCAGTGCTATGTGGCTCCAGATAAGTCCCTGAGGCTGTTTCTAGCCAGACTGCCCACCAGTCCCCTTCCCTGGAGAGACTGGGGAGTTGCCGCTGAAGAAGGGAGGAGGAGGGGCTTGAAGGTGGGTAGATTTGGAGGGTGGAGAGGGACGGCCCCAGCCAACGCTATAGTAGGAACCTCAGGCATGTGAGGGCGGGGGCCCACTGTAGGGAGGCCAGTCAAATGGCACCCCAGATCCCCCTCCCTGGGGGGAGAAGGCTGATGAGGGAGGCGGAGGCACGCACGGTCTTGAGACCTAAGCAGCTAAATATGAGATTTAAATCCACCGGTTTTGCTCAGAACAGGTTGGAGTTTCACACGTCGAAAGGAAAAAGAGGGAGGGAATGAGAGAGCCGGAATTTACTGGGCAGTGTGACACCACAGACGGCACTTTTCATTGCCTCCTGCTTACTTCTACACCCATCCTGTGAGTCGGAGATCACCCCACCTGTTCCACAGGTAGAAACCTGAAACTGAGAGTTTACCAGAACGTGATTTGATATTCATAAAGCTTATGAAGGACTCCGATTTACCCTTCAGAGCCACCCTGGAGCCTCACCCGGCCTTGGGACTGTACCCCAGTCAGCCTTCGTCCCCCCCAGTGCATGCCGACAGGAACCTACATGTATCTGAGGTCCCAATGAACGGGTCCCCTTGCTCTTCAGGACCATGAGTCTGCTCACATACTCTGAAAAGCATCCAGAGGATTCTGGTGACCACTAACATAGCCGGTACCCCAGGAAGTTCCCTAAGAGACCTACTGGGGTGTGGGGAGAAAGATCAGAATTTGCATTCTTAGTTTCTAATATCAACTTTCTAGATATTCTATTTTAGGGGCGCCTGGGTGGCTTAGTCAGTTAGGTGTCCGACTTCAGCTCAGGTCATGATCTCATGGTTTGTGGATTCGAGACCTGCATCGGGCTTTGTGCTGACCTCGAGCTCAGAGCCTGGAGCCTGCTTTGGATTCTGTGTCTCCCTCTCTCTCTGACCCTCCCCTGTTCATGCTCTGTCTCTCTCAAAAATAAATAAAATGTTTAAAAAAATTTAAATATTCTATTTTAACATATATTTTATAATGCACACATGAGGGGCGCCAGAGTGGCTCAGTCAGTTGAGCATCCGACTTCAACTCAGGACATGATCTCGGGGTTTATAAGTTTGAGCCCCACGTTTGGCTCTGTGCTAACAGCTCAGATCCTGGAGCCTGCTTCGGATTCCGTGTCTCCCTCTCTCTCTCTCTGCCCCTCCCCTGCTCATGGGCTCTCTCTCAAAAAAAATAAAGATTAAAAAACACTTATAATATGCCCATGAGCACAGTAGAACACATATACCTAAGTTTTAACAAATATATATATATATATACATTTGAATACAAAACACTGCTCAAAAATATTTTTACAGAAGGGGTATGCAACTGTAGTTTACATTAATGTTTGAAGACCCCTGCAATGAGCTCTCACTCTGAGAGGCACTGGTAGTAGAGACCCTGCTTCACTAAACCGAGTTCAGATCCTTAATCAGCTATTTCTGGGCTGTGTGCCTGGGTAAGCTTATAGAATTTTCCTAAACCTCAAGTTTCCTCATGCCAGAAATGAGACGGTGGGACGCCTGGGTGGCTCAGTTGGTGAAGTATCCAACTCTTGATTTCAACTCAGGTCACGATCTCACAGTTCGTGAGTTCGAGCCCCGAGTAGGGCTCTGAGCTGCAGTTCTGAGCCTGCTTGGGATCCTCTCTCTGCCCCTCCCCCAGTTGCCCCGTCTGTCTCTCAAAAATAAATCAACTTTGAAAAAATAAAAGGAAGAAATGGAATGTCAATTGGATCAAAAATTGATGCACATAAAAGCCTACAGTCCTGAGTCTGATACCCGAATGACAGGGGCCGTTTTTTTTTCCGATTCAGTCACAGGGGGCAGAGCCCAGCCTGGCCTGGGCCTTGTGGAGGGCTGTGCCCCACGGAAGTGCATCTACTGCAGGAGACCCAGAAGTGAAAGAAGTCATTAGAAATCAGCGTGCCCAGGGTTAAGACAGAGATTTTTAAAATCGCTAGGGGAGGCTGACATCCTTATTACTGTCCTGGAGTGACAGACCAGGCAGAAAGAGGTGGCTTCAGAGGGTCGGGGACCCTCACTCCAAGATTTTTTTTTTTAGCATCGGGAAACTCCCACCAGGGCACAAAGCCCTTTCTCATCCCACGGTAGCATGCTGTACGGGACATTCCAGGAAGGCCAAATTAGAAACACAAAACAGGGGCGCCCAGGTGGCTCAGTCGGTTGAGCATCAGACTTCCGCTCAGGTCATGATCTCACAGTCCATGAGTTCGAGCCCCAAGTTGGGCTCTGTGCTGACAGCTCAGAGCCTGGAGCCTGTTTTGGATTCTGTGTCTCCTTCTCTCTCTCTGCCCCTCCCCCATTCACTCTGTCTCTCAAAAAGAAAAAAAAAGAAATGCAGAACAAAAATCTCTCAGGTCTAGAAACACATGTCTCAGAGAGGTATGGATTTTCTCGTCCTAACCAGGATGTGGCCACAGGGACTCACCAGATTCAGCTGACAGGTACCCAGATCCCTCTCTGAAGAGGGGGGCCATGAAGAGGAAGGAGTCATGGTAGGGTTGTATGACCAGAGATTGAACAAGCCCTAAAAATGGAAGGAGGCCCTGGCTACCAGTCGATGGACAAGCCTGGCAGTGTGTACTAGGTAGGTAGGTAGGGAGTTATTATCCCATTTCACAGATGAGGAAATGGAGGCCAAAGAATAGATTTCTGTTTTCTCTTAGCATACCTCAGCCTATAAGTGCAGCTGATGACTCAGCCCTGACCTCCTCCTTCTCCCAGAATCCCGGAGTCTCTCTTGCAGAGATCCCTGGGGGGGGTGGGGGGTGGGGCGTTAGGAGCTCTGGGGTCTAAACCTGCTCAGTTACTGCTCCCTGCGTCCATCCTGAACAAATCCCCTGCTCTTGGAACTTCAGTTTCCTCATCTGTACGAGGGGTTGATTACTAAGCTCCACCTTCACCCTCCCCTCCTACTATTCTTCCAATCCTCTCACTTCAAAGACCTTCCAGAAGTTTATCCCAAAGGGTGAAACCCTTCTGGGGGCCTGGAGGTCACAGCCCTGCCTTAGGGTCCTATCTGTGCTGGGCCCACCCAGAGCAGATATGAACCCATCTGCCCCAGACCCAGAAACCTGTCCATTTTGGAGAGTGTGTCCACTCTCTCTTCATCTACTCCCTCGGCAGCTCTGGCTGGCCCAAATCCCTCCTCCCAACTCACAAACATGTGGACCCTTTTCCTTCCAGAACCATGGGGATGGTGCGGGAGGCTTTCTACATAAATTAGCTCACTTAATCCTCACAACAGTCTGGGGTAGTAGCTTTATGGATCTAGTTCCCTGATGCAGAAACGGATGCGAAGATCTTTCTCAAGATCCCAGTGCTGAAGGTGGAGGTCTTGGCCTGTCTGACCCAGAGCCCGTGTGTTTTCTAAAACACCTCCCCGTCTGTCCCTCCAATCCTTCCTGCAAGTGTTCAGAGTAGCACTCAACCATGGCCCCTCCCTCCAGTGTAACATTATGCAGCCATTAAAAATGATGATTACACATACACAGCTGACTAATAACAACTCGAGAAAATGCTTCTGACACAACGTAAAGAGGAGAAAAGCAAGACGCAAACCTTGTCAGTACAGTATGATAAAATTATATTCACATGGTCGTGCCCAGAAACAGGACGGTGAAAAAATACACCGACTTATCCACGGTTGCTCTGTGCGTGCGTTAGTATCACGGGTGATTTCTCCCCTACTTTTCTCCACTTGCCAAACAGTCGATCCGTGCACATCACTTTTACAACGAAGAAAAGATAGCAGGTGCAAACAATGATAGCTTTGTGGTTGAAATACTTGGAAACCTGCCATTTCCACTCCAACTTCCTCTCCTTCAAATCCCTCCAAAGCCTACATTTTCAGTACGACGTGACTCTAACCAAGAGGCGCAGGAGTTTGGGGAGCAACCCGGCACCCCCACAGACCCACGCCCAGCTCCGTCTCTGAGCAGCCTGCTTCAACCCGGCTCTCCTGTGCGTCCACTGAGGACCCGCACCCCGGACCCCCCAGCCCGGACCCCAGCCGGGGCTCCTGCTAACGCTCACCTGACACTCGCTGGCTGGCCTCGGAGACTCGAGATGAGCACACCTGTCCCTTCAGGTGAGGACTCGGCTAGGGAGCCGCGCAGGAAGGAGGGAGCCGGCCGGGGGCGGGGCCGTGACGCCACCCTTCCAGCCCCGCCCCCGGCTCCCCGGCCCCGCCCCGGCCTCCAGGCCCCGCCCCGGCTTCCCGGCCCCAAGGCGTTGGTGATTGTCGTGCTTGCGGGGTGAGCGGCCTGGGACATTCCTCCCGACCTGCACGCCCCACGTGGGCGGAGCCCCCAGCCGTCAGCCGCACCAGCCGAAGGGAGCCTCCAAGTGCGCCCCCGGGGGGTGGGCGGGCTGAAAGGGGAGGTCCTGCTTTTGCAAAGCGAGGATCTTTTTGAGAAGCCTGGAAAGAGCTGGGATCCCTACTGCCCCCTAACCCACCTCCGTCCCCGGTATACAGGGGACTGTTGGGTCCGCAGGTTCCAGGTTCAAATCACCGAGGGTGAGGAATGATGTCTGAGGGACAGGAGTCTCTGTTTCCCTGAGTGTTTTCTCTTTGTACCCCACTCTCTGTGCCTCCCCAGGGCCCTTCCTCCGACCCCTTTCCTAAGGAAACCAGAATGGGGGGTGTATGATGAGTAACCAAGAAATGTGGTTCCAGCCCTTAGGAGTTAGGAAAAGGCAATCTGGCATCTGACACCTGTAGTCAGAAAACAATTTTCATCTCCTTTATATCATGTGAAATTGCTTATATTTGGCAAAGTTCTGTATTGGAAACGCCAACCTGCTGGCCGTGGCGAAAATAAAGGGCACACCGCTTCTTTGAAAAGGCGACCAGGCTTCACCTTAGGTATCCAGAGCTTTAAAAACGTGCTCACCTTTGCACCCAGCAATCCTGTTTCTTTCTTTTTTTTTTAACGTGTATTTTTTTGAGAGGGGGGAGGGGCAGAGAGAATGGAAGACACAGAATCTGAAGCAAGCTCCCGGTTCTGAGCTGCCCCACGTGGGGGCTAGAACCCACCAACCAGGAGATCATGACCTGAGCCGAAGTCAGGAGTTTAACCACGCAACCACCCAGGCGCCTCCAAGCAATTCCTTTTCTGAAAATCTACCCAAGGAAGTCATTCAGAATACATGTTCATCAAGGCATTCTTATAGCTGTATTTGTTTGCTTGCTTGTTTAGTTATTTACTGTGGTGTTTATTATAATGGTGAAAATTGGAAGTAGTCTACGTGTCCAAAACCCCAGGGCAGGGGTGACCAGCACAAACACACACTGGAATATTACATGGCCATTAAAAGGGATGTTTACAAACAGCTTATGATAATATGAGGAAATGTGTTATAATATTACAAGAAGAAAAGCAGGATGTAAATGATCGACAGCAGGGTTACAGTTGCGCTTACAAGCAGAACACAATCTTGTGCACAGGGAGGAGCCTGGAAAGAAGATTCCCACTTGGTTCTTTCTGGGAGGGGGCACCATAGCCTTCTTTTTTATCCTTCTGTTTTCCTGCATTTTCTTCCAATGGGCTCATATCACTTTTATAAAGCTCCTTTATTTCAGTGCTTATTATTTATTTTTAAGAGAGAAAGAGAAAGACAGACCGAGTACGAGCAGGGGAGGGGCAGGGAGAGAGGCAGACACAGAATCCGAAGCAGGCTCCAGGCTCTGAGCTGTCAGCACAGAGCCCGAAGTGGGCTCACACAAATCATGAGATCATGACCTGAGCTGAAGTCAGACGCTTAACCAACTGACCCAACCAGGTTCCCCAAAACTCTTTTATTTTATAAAATGTTCTCATTAATTGAGCATTACTAAAATCTAGGATATGCCCCTTTCATGTAATCCTTGCAATAGCGCTGAGGTAGGAATTACTATTTTTCTCGGGTTACAGATGAGGAAACCAAGGTCTGAGAGGTTGTTTCCCAAGGTCAGAGACCCTTCCTCTCTTTCAAGGCCCAGGGGCACTTTTAAGCACCCTCCTGATTGGTCACCAAGCTGAAAAGGCCAGCAGCTTCAGTTGGGCTAAAAGGAGACACGGAGAGGGTTTGTCCCTCCTTGGGCTTCAAGAGGAGGCTCACTGTGAGAGGGGGACATGGAGTCCCAGCATGTCCTCCCTCCTCCCTGTGGCTGGGTCCTTCCCTCCTGCCTGGGACACTTTGAGGCTGGCTCGCACTGGTGGGACCCAGGGAAGATAGAGCTTTCCAGAGATCAAGCTGCAATGTTGAGAGGTCAGCGAACTCAACCTTGTTGATTAGTTTTGTAGCCTTAATATATTTTTCTGATTACAAAAGCAATATATATTTATTATAGAAAATTGGAGAAGTCATTAGAACACAGAGAAGAAAGCAAAAGCCGATCGCTTTATTGCTTTACCTTTTATTATAGGTATTTTATTTTATTTCTTTTAAAGTTTGTTATTTATTTATTTGTTTTTAAGTAATCTCTGCACCCAATATGGGGCTCGAACTCATGACACTGAGATCAAAAGTCTCATGCCTCACTGACTGAGCCAGCCAGGCACCCCCAGACATTTTATTTATTAAAAAAATTTTTGATGTTTATTTTTGAGAGACAGAGACAGAGTGTGAGCAGGGGAGGGGCAGAGACAGAAGGAGACACAGAATCTGAAGCAGGCTCCAGGCTGTGAGCTGTCAGCACAGAGTCTGACACGGGGCTCGAACCCACAGACTGTGAGATCATGACCTGAGCCGAAGTCAGCTGCTTAACCGACTGAGCCACCCAGTATATTGTAAGTAATACCAAAAAGTAGAAGGAATACAGTGTAATAAACCCATATACCCATCAGTAACTCTCAACAAACATCAACATTTTCCATTCTTGTTTCATCCCTCACCTGCATTTTGTTCAAGGGAATTCCAGATATATTATTTCACCTATAAATACTTCAGTAATTATCTCTAACAGATGAAGACTTTATAAAAATAACAAGACAGGGGCACACATACCCCAGTGTTCATAGTGTCACTTTCAACAATAGCCAAATCATGGAACGAGCCTAAATGTCCATCACCTGATGAGTGGATCAAGAAGATGTGGTTTATATACACAATGGAGTATTACATGGCAATGAGAAAGAATGAAATCTGGCCATTCGTAGCAACGTGGATGGACCTCGAGGGTGTCATACTAAGCGAAATAAGTCAGGTGGAGAAGGACAGACACCATATGTTTGCACTCATAGGTCTGACAGGAGAAACCTAACAGAGGACCGTGGGGAGGGGGAGGGGGGAAAAGAGTTGGGGAGAGGGAGGGAGGAAGGCAAATCATGAGAGACTCTTGAATACTGAGAACAAACTGAGGGCTGAAGGGGGAGGGGGGAAAAGGAAAGAGGGTGATGGGCATGGAGGAGGGCACTGGTGGGGAAGAGCACTGGGTGTTCTATGGAAACCAACTTAACAATAAACTATAAATTAAAAAAAAACAAGACACACACACACAATACCATTATTACACCTAGCAATAGTAACACCATTTCCCCCCCATTAAATTTAGTAGGCAATCCATGTTCAAATTTCCCTAATTTGCCTCCAAAGTGTCTTTTTCCTGGGGCGCCTGGGTGGCTTAGTTGGTTAAGTGCCGACTCTTGATCTGGGCTCAGGTCATATTGTCAGAGTCCATGAATTTGAGCCCCGTGTTTTGTTGGGCTCTGCACTGACCATGTGGAGCCTGGTTGGGATTTTCTTTCTGAGCCCCTCCCTCTCCCTCTGCCCCTCCCCCCCCAATAAATAAATAAACGTTTAAAAAAGAGGGAGAGAGAGTTGGGGAGAGAGAGGGATGCCGAACTTGAGAGACTATTGAAAGCTGAGAATGAACTGAGGGTTGGGGGGGAGGGGGGAGGGGGGAAGACAGGTGGTGGTGATGGTGGAGGGCACTTGAGGGGAAGAGCACTGGGTGTTGTATGGAAAACAATTTGACAATAAAATATTATGGAAAAAAAAAAAAAGTCTTTTTCCAGTTGGTTGGTTTGAATCCTGAGCCACAGAAGGCCTACCTATTCTATCCGGTTGATAGATCTCTTCAATGTCTCTCTTTCATTCAACTATAATTTATAATACATAAAATTTACCATTTTAAAGTGTACAATTTGGTGGCTTTTTGTAGATTCACATGGTTTGCAACCAATACCACCACCTAATTCTCTAACACTTTTATACCCCAAAAGAAACCCCTTACCCACTAGCAGTCTCTCCCCATTTCTGCCCTCCCGTAGCCCCTGGTGTCCACTAATCTATCTTTGTCTTTTGCCTCAGGGAGATAGTTCATACAATGGGACCATACAATATGAGACCTTTCGTGGCTGGCTTCCCTTAGCATAATGTTTTCATGTTTCAACCACCTACCATGTGTCTGTATTTCATTCCTTTTTATGGCTGAATAATATTGCAGACTGAGTTTCCCAGTCTGGAGTCAGTTGATTGCATCCCTATGGTGTCTTTTAACACGTTCCACCATCCCCCCATATGTCCTATAAACCGGTCATGGAAATGTAGACTCTAGAGGCTGGAAGCTTGATGGGATTTGAATTCAATGAGTTTATCCCAAATATTCTACAGACGATGCTGTATTCTTCCTGGTGCGGAAGAGCAGGAGCTGAGGGGTGTCAGGCTGTCCCACTTTCTAGCGACGGTAAGGTTGGTCAGCAGCTTTAGCTGCTGTTAGCCTTGCTGTCTGTTATAAAGTAACCCATCAACATTTGACCCAGTGATCTTAGCATCCATTGATAACCACGGCCTAAGTCTGCTCTTTCTTTTTTTTTAATGTTTATTTATTTTTGAGAGAGAGAGAGAGAGAGCGCGTGCGCACGAGCAAGCAGGGGGAGGGGCAGAGAGAGAGGGGAGAGAATCCCAAACAGGCTCCGCGATGCCATCGAAAGGTCTAACGCAGGCTTGACTCACGAACCATGAGATCATGACCTGAGCCCAAGTCAGGTGCTTAACCAACTAAGCTAAGCACCCCTGATCTCCCTTTTAAAATGAGGAAACTAAGGTCCAAAATGGTGAAGAAACCTGCCTTTCTTTGATGAGTCATCTTGGTAATTCACGTCAGGAGATTCGAGATGACAGATAAATGAGAAAACACAGTTCTTGGTCTGCTAAATATAGACACAAACAAGGTGAACAGAACCATAAGAGAAAAAGACACGGGAGTCATGGAAGTCTTCCCAGAGGAAGTACCACTGGATCTGGGCCTTGGAGTACGTGTAGGAGTTTGCCATGGGGAGTAAAGGCAGCAGAATGAGCCCACCCTATGAATAGGCCTGAGGTGTGACTTGGGCTGTGGTCAGACTCCATTCCTCACCGTGGACATATTCTCACAAATGTCTGTCTTTGGGAAGGAGGAAGAGAGAGGGTGTGGTTGGCCCATCACAGACTTAGAATGTGCAGGCTTATTACAGAGTGGAATCCAAAGAGCACTGGAATAGGAGTCTGGAGATGAGGGTTCAGTGCACTGTGAAGCCTGGATGCTACACCCAGGTAGGGTCCCTGCCCTCAAATGTCTGGGAAAAACGAATGGAGACAGACCCGGGGCTCATTAGCCCCTGCCCTAGAAAAGAGAAAGATCCCTCAGTCCAGTCCTCAGTTCTAACATTAATGTTCTTTTTTTTTAATATTTATCTATTTATTTTTGAGAGAGAGAGAGAGGGAGAGGATCTGAAGCAGGCTCCAGGCTCCGAGCTGTCAGCACAGAGGCCAACGAAGGGCTCGAACCCATGAACCTTGAGATCACGACCTGAACTGAAGTCAGACACTCAACTGACTGAGCCAGCCAGCCAGCCCTCCAGCTTCAATATTCTGACCAGAGGGATCCCCCTCACATACCTGGACCATTGAGTGAAAAAACCTGCAGCGAACTGCAGTTCAAAGCGCCCATTGTAATATCTATGTATTCGCTTGTGTGAGCGTAGAATATCTCTGGAAGGGTCCAGAAGGAAAAAAATGGGCAAATCATGCCTTAATATACCAAGAACACCAAGAAATCAATAAGAAAATAAGAATGTAAACAGACTATTCACAGAAAAGGAAATATAAAGGTTTCTGAAACTCAGGTCAAGACTGCTGCCTCATTCAAAATAGGAAAAATGCAAATTCAAATTTACACAGAGATCCCACACTCACCCGGCAGGTAAGGAAAGTTACAACATTTGGGGAACATGCTGACAGCAAGTCTCCGGGGAAAGGGCGCCTTCGTTTGTGGGAGAGTAAATGAGTACAACTCCTAATGAGGGCGATGTCTATCACCCTGACAGCTGCCCACTTCCTTTGCCCTCGGAATTCCAAACTCCGGTATTTATCTTACAGGTAAAACCGCGCAGGAGGGAAATGGCCTATGAAAAGCGTTACTTGGGCGCCTGGGTGGCTCAATCCGTTAGGCATCTGACTTCGATTCAGGTCATGATCTCACGGTTCGTGGATTCAAGCCCCGCATCAGGCTCTGTGCTGATGGCTCAGAGCCTGGAGCCTGCTTCGGATTCTGTGTCTCCCTCTCCCTCTGCCCCTCCCCTGCTCATGCTCTGTGTCTCTCTGTCTCTCAATAATAAATAAACATTAAAAAATTTCTTTAAGCATTATTCATAACAGAGTCTGTGTGTGTGTGTGTGTGTGTGTGTGTGTGTGTTGGAAATACCTTTTGTCCATCAGTAAAGGGCTGAGAATATAAATCATAGAACATTATTCCAAGGGACCATCAGGAAGCCATATAAATGAGGAAACTCTGTTTACAAATGGGGAAAGGACTATACAAAGTATTCTGTTGTGTCATGTCTATGGAAAAAGATAGGGAGAAAAAAGAACGCACATCATTTTCTTCGGTTTGTATTATATGCACGCGTCTCTGGCCGGCCATGTGAGAAGATGTTGAGTGACCAAATGGGGGGCCGGGGGCAAGGCACGGGACTGAAACTCTTACTGGACCCCTTGTGGTACCTCTTAGACTTTGGTCCTCGTGAAAATATTTTCCATTCCAAAAATTACATGAAATTCAACATTCAAGAGTCCGTTTCACGGAGGGCACTCTGTGGGTGCCCAGGTTGTAAGCTCCTCTCACTGGAGCCGCAGGGTGTAGGAGGGCAGGTGAGAAGGGGTGTCCTGTGTACGGCACCCTCCTTGGTTTCCTGATTCAATCCTCACAACAGCCTCCCCGTTGTTCAGATATGGACACTGAGGCCCAGAGCCGGAGAGTGGCACCCTCAGCTTCCAAGGCTGGGCTGTAGTGGGGAGCCAACGTCTAGTTCACATTCATGCTCATGACCTTCCTATCGGCCCTGTCGCCACACAATGTGTGTTGGCCACACAATGCCAGCAGGCATGACGGATTTCTCATTGAACTGGCGCCGGCCATGCTTTATCCTGAACTTTCTGGTTATTTGACCAAAGTGTACTATTGTTTGCCTGAATTATACTTTATTAAAAAAAAAAAAGGATAAGCCGATTGAATGAGTGGTCACAGGACTGGAATGATTCCGGGCTAGATTTACCAGGGGCTTGACTCAACTGGCCCATTCATTGGATTATTTGGGAGTTCACTTGACATAAATGTAGCAGACACTGGATTCACTAGCTTTTTGAATAGGCAAGGGTTTGGAAAGAAATTCAGCGAAGTGAACTTTAACTAAATTAACGTGATTATTTTCTGATTGAATTATGGCCGTTTCTTTCAAGACTTAATTTGTCTCCTTCGGAAGCTTTTCTAGATTTTACCACAAGAAGCGCTGGGGCAATGGAGGCGCCAACCATCCAGGTTCTCTCTGTGTAGCAATGGCTTTTTGCCAAGTCCCAGTCTTGGGGCCACTTCCTCTGGGAAGCCCTCTAGGACTGCCCCCCCCCCCGCCCCGCCCCCACCAGCAGCTGTGCCTCCCTGGCCTGGCTTCCTGGTTCACACTGGGTGGTAGTGAAGGGTTTCCCCATAAGGCCCTCCACTCTTGTGCGACAGACTGTGGCTTCACGTGGCCCAGAGCAGGGGCTCAAGCCAGGGCACAGGGCACAGTGAATTCAGCTTCAAGCCTTCTGAGTCTCAGGCCACGGACCACAAGCCTCCCTCCCACTTAGCTGGACATTCAGCTTAGTTCTTCTGAGAGAGGGGAGGGGGTTACAACCCAGCATCCCTACCAACTCCCTCCTATTCCGGCCAGCATCGGGCAGCCCCTCCTACAGATCCCCGGAGCGCACCAGCCTCCACAGTTTAGAGTTCCCCTCCCCCCTCTCTCTTTAGCACTCCGAGCCACCCACTGAGGAGTGGGTTCTCTTGCCCCTTGTACAGCTGACATCCCCAGGGCTCAGCGAGGGGCAGGGTCTTGCCCAACATCACAGAGCCAGTGGGTGCGAGAGGTCAGGACTCCAGGCTCCCCGAGAGCAGGAGTGAAGCCAGGTGGTGTGCAGGGTGGTGGAGAGGTTGTCAGAGGAGCCTCGCCCTGTGCTTGAAGGGTAGAGGGATGAGGGCTGGGGAGAACCGAGGTTCACGGAGTTGTAGATGGGGCAGCGGAAGGTCAGGGAAGATTCCACGAAGTCCTGAAAGGCGAGGAAATGGCTGGAAGCAGTGGGAGGAGGAAGCGGAGGTGGACTCACCGATTTGATCATCCGCAGACCGAGGGCGAGCCAGGGCCGGGGCGGGGCGGGGCGGGGCCCCAGGGAGGGCAGGGAGGGGTCTGGCCGGGCACTGAGCCCCACCCCCACAGGGGCAGGAGCCACAGGCTCTGAGGTGAGGAGTTGCAGGGTGGGGGTGGGGGTAACTGGCCCTCCCCTTGCAGGGTGAGAAAGGCTCTGGGGGAGGGGCAGGGCCCGGGAGGGTGGTCTGGAAGATACTGAAGGAGGAGGAGTTGTTTGCCTGAAAGGGAGAAGAGAATTCTGCCGGCTGATGCCTCCTGACGGTGTGTCTGGTTCTAATCACTCTCCAAGGAGTGACCCGCTTAGCGCTGCTGCCAACCTGGGGGCTGCGGCTCAAGTTCACGGGGCTGGTGAGAGGCAGAGCTAGATGTGAACCTGGGCAGGGAGGCCCCAGAGCCTGGCTCTGAGCCGCACTGTCCCAGCCTTCCCGCACACAGGGTCATGGGCAGGGGGGACGGATGCTCGGGGATGTGGAAGGAGCACCTCTCAGAGGCAGGCTTTCTTCCTTTTTCTTTTCTTTCTTTAAAAAAAATTTTTTTTAATGTTTATTCATTTTTGAGAGAGAGAGAGAGAGAGACAGAGCATGAGCAGGGGAGGAGCAGAGAGAGAAGGAGACACAGAATCCTAAGCAGGCTCCAGGCTCTGAGCTAGCTGTCAGCACAGAGCCCGATGCGGGGCTCGAACCCATGAACTGTGTGAGATCATGACCTGAGCTGAAGTCAGACGCTTAACTGACTGAGCCACCCAGGCGCCCCTCTTGCTTTTTCTATGTTCCCAGCAGTATAGTGACGAGCAAACAGAAGGCAAAAGGAGTTGGGTTTAAGCCTCACCTTACACACTTGGATCTGGGCAGGCTTGACCTCTCTGAGCTTCAGTTTTCCCATCTGTAAGATGGGCAAAGAATCCTGCCTGGAAGCTTATGGAGAGAAAGCCCAGCACCTGCTCAGTAAAGTGAGGTCCCTTCCGTCGGTCGCACACCTGAGGAGGTCAGGGGCACAGGCTCCTCCCAGGCCAGCCCCCTTCCAGGGGCTTAACAAGGTCTTGTCCAGCCCTCTAGGTATAGAGAGAGCTGGCTTGTCTCTGGCCTGAGATGCCCTCCAGAGAAAAAAATTCTTTGAACTTCTTGATGATGATGGAGATGGGCACGGCGACATGGTGATGATGACAACGAAGGCGGTGTTGGTGGTGGTGACCAAGCCCCGGCCCCTCCCTGACATTCCGGCGGGCCAGGGCAAACTCAGCTAAGTGCCAAGCATAGCTCTGCATTGGGGGGTGGGAGAGGATCACCCAGAAAACTCCCCTGTGGCAGTGGTGACCTTGGCTCTCTCACCCTCTGGGCCCCACCCTCAGATCACGGCTTTGATGAGTCGCTCTGCCCCACCTCTGCTTCTCGCTGACAGAACTTGTTCCTGGGGACCGGGACTGACTGCTTAGGCAGCTACATTTCCTAGAAGGTTGTAACCAAAGCCCAGAGAAGGGAGACCCTTGCCTGAGGTCACACAGCAAACCTGGACAGGGCAGGAACCCAGGGTTCCGGACCCTTCCCTCTCTGCCAGTCCCGCTTGCTCCCGAGGAGCTAAGAGGGAGGTCAGGGAGCCTGCTCGAAGCAAGGCTCTTGGCAGATTGTGCCTGAGCGCCTACTGTGTGCCGGCACCTGGAAGAGCCTGGAGTTCGTGGAGACTTGGCCCTGCCCACTGCAAGGCCACAGGGCCTTGGGGGAAGATGCAGGAGGCACCCAAGAGTGGGGGCAAGGTCAGCCTTGGAAGGTGGGAGGGGGCATTCCTAGAGGAAGGGAGGCCAAAGTCAAAGGAGGGAGGGAGGGATGGCAGGACAGGACGTGGGCTCCTCCTGTGAGGCTGCTCCTGGAGGTGGGCATGCATGCCCACAGGGCGAGCGTGGGGTCCTACGCAGGAGGGAGCCTAGCAGCCCTGGAGGGATGATGGGGGAGGTTGGCTGGGGCCAGATGCCAGGAGCTTTGCATCCCAGAACAAAGCCTCTGAGTTATATCTTGCAGACCATGGGGGTCCAGGAAGGGTGGTGTTTTTTTTATGTTTTTTATTTACTTTTGAGAGACAGAAAGAGACAGCACGAGCAGGGGAGGGTCAGAGAGAGAGAGAGATATAGAATCTGAAGCAGGCTCCAGGCTCTGAGCTAGCTGTCAGCACAGAGCCCGACACGGGGCTCGAACCCACGAACCGTGAGATCATGACCTGAGCCGAAGCTACTTAACCAACTGAGCCCCCCAGGTGCCCCCAGAAGGGTTTTAGCAGAGGACAGAATTGAGGGTTTTCCCAGAGGCCAGGGGTGTGCGTGACAGCTGGAGTAGGGGCAGGAGGACTCGAAGACCCCCTGAGTTACGGTGACCATGCTCGTGGGAGCATGGAGTATCTTGTCCAGTGTGACTCTGCGTGGGAAGGCTGGGGTCCTGGGTGGGGTGGCAGGTGTTGGGACACTGGATGACAGTGACAAAGGAGTTGTGAGTGTGCTGTCCGTGCCCTGCCTGCCTGGCCTTATCAGCACCCCACATCCTTCCCCTGTTGCACTTTGTGCTCCCAGGTCAGTGCCCTTGCCTTTTGGGGACACACTGTCCCTCCTCTTCTACAGCTTTGGGGGACCCCCTTTGCCCTGCTCTGCCTGCCTGATTCCTGTGCATTTGTTTATTTTGAAAAAATGAAAACAATTCAGAGCATCTGGGTGGTGCATTGGTTGAGCGTCTAATTCTTGATTTCGGCTCAGGTCCTGATCTTAGGGTTGTGGGATCGAGCCCCACATTGGGCTCAAGAACTGAGCATGGAGCCTGCTTGAGATTCTCTCTCCCCCTCTGTCCCTCCCCACCCCACGCCATTGCTGTATGCTCGCTCTCTCTCTCTCTCTCTCTCAAATACAAATTTAAAAGATGAAAAAAGCGAAAAATTTAAAAATTCTGGTAAAATATACATAACTTGAAAGTTGCTATTTTCGGGCAGCTGGGTGGCTCAGTTGGTTGAATGTCTGACTTCAGCTCGGTCATAATCTCACAGTTCGTGAGTTCGAGTCCCACGTTGGGTTCTGTGCTGACAGCTCAGAGCCTGGTGTCTGCTTCAGATTCTGTGTCTCCCTCTCTCTGTGCCCCTCCCCTGCTCACCTCTGTCTCTCTCAAAAATAAACATTAAAAAAAAATTAAGTTGCCATTTTAGCCATCAAAAAGGTTTTTTTTTAATTGTTTATTCATTTTTGAGAGAGAGAAAGAGAGAGAGAGAGAGAGCAAGGAAGGCACAGAGAGAGAAGGAGACACAGAATCTGAAGTAGGCTCCAGGCTCTGAGCTGTCAGCACAGAGCCCGATGCAGGGCCTGAGCTCGGGAATGGTGAGATAATGACCTGAGCCGAAGTTGGATGCTTAACTGACTGAGTCACCCAGGCGCCCCCATTTTAGCCATTTTTGAGTGGCACTAAATACATTCATTTCCTCTGCTGCACGCCCATCACCACCACCATCTTCTCATATGAAACTCTGCCCGCTAAACACTAACCCTCCCCCCAGCCAGGGGCAGCTGCCCTTCTTTCTGTCTCTCTGAATTTTTTTTTTTAATGTTTATTTATTCTTGAGAAAGAGACAGAGCATGAGCAGGGAAGGGGCAGAGAGAGAGGGACACAGAATCCGAAGCAGGCTCCAGGCTCTGAGCTGTCAGCACAGAACCCGACATGGGGCTCGAACCCACAGACCACGAGATCACGACCTGAGCTGAAGTCAGACACTTAACCGGCTGAGCCCCCCAGGCGCTCCTGTCTCTCTGAATTTGAGTCCTCTGGGTACCACATGTGAGTGGAACCATATGACAAGCCACTCCCTCTGAGAAGTTTCCGTGGCTCCCAGAGAATTCCTGCCATGAGCTTCAGGCTTCTGCCTGCTGAACCCCCTCCCACGCACCCCAGTAGGGGGGCCTCACCCAGCTTCTCACCTCCTGCTTCCATAGTGTGTCCTTGAACTGGGGCCAGGGGAGGAAATTCTTTGAACTTCTTGGAAGTCTATGATGATGATGATGATGATGACGGTGATGGTGATGGTGATGGTGATGACGGTGATGATGGTGATGATGAAGAAGGGGAGGAATCTCTGGCCTTCCCGCCAACACATCTCTGACCAGGGCAGTCCCTGCAGACCGAGATCACGTCTACCACCCTCTGCCAAGGCTGGGCACTGCCCGGGTCTGAGTGCACCGTGGTGGGGGAGGACCGCAGCTGTCGCCACAATGAAACCCGCCTCCCATCCTCTGCACCCCTCCTCATGGTGCTCGATGCTGGCACTGGCCACCTGGTTGTCCCCTCTGTGGCCTTCCCTCCCCTCCCCCAACCTGGGGGGCCCTGGAGGTCTGGCCCTGGATGCTCTCCCCCAACACTGGGAGCATGCCTCCCGGATCAGTTGGAAGGCTCTCTTTGGTACTTTTCTGCATTGTGAGTGGGTAGGCCTGGGGAAACTGAGGCACGGGAGGTGTTCCGACTCACCGAGGCCACTCTATAAACCTGCTCCCCTACTGCTCTCTAGGTTCCGAGGCCACAAGTGGGGGCGGGGGGGGGGGAAGCGGCCCACAGGAGACAGGGCAGACCCCAGGCTCAGTGCCAGGTGTGGGAGCCAGGTTGACCGGGGTTGGGATCCCAGCCTGCTCATTCGTAGTGGCCATGGCTCAATCCTCATCTGTAAGGGGGCTGGGCACTGGTGTTGCGCCTTGGGGCTGGAACACTGAGTAAGGCAAGTACTCCAGGGCAGGGCCAGGCTCCTGGTAGGAGCTCGGCAAATATCCCCTCTGCTTTTCTTTCCTGCCTTGAGGTAGGAAGGGGACAGCTTGGTGGTGTAGACAGGTCTGGAGATGGGGGGTTCAATTGAGTCCTGAGCTGCCTCTGAGCGACTCTGAACCTTAGTACCTTCCTTTGTCTCCTGTATCTGCTGTACTGTGCAGTGAGAGGGGTCATGCCTAGGGGCTCCGAAGGCCACCCCAGCTTTGTCTTCCCTCTTGAGGGGGATGGAAGGGGGCTTGTGTTAGGCCGCCCACGAGGAGACAGCTGGATGGGGAAACTGAGGATCCCAAGATGAAGCGCCCTGACCAGGGTCCCAGCTCAGAGCCAGTATCAGGCCAGAGCCAGGCCCCCAACTCCCTTATCTATCTCTCTGAGGCTTTTGCTCCTCCCCAAGAGTCCAGGCAGGGGCCCCGGGCTAGAACTCAGGCGGCGGGCGGCGTGGAGGGCGCTCACCTGCTGCCCCCGTGTGGTCACTAGGGGCGCTGCATCCGGGACGCCGCGGTGCCTCCCGGTCGGGGGTCACGTGGAGGGGGGCTGGGGCACTCTTCTGTGCGACGCTTCCGGTGGCCGCGGGGGCAACTCACTGAGAGAAGACCAGCCCTGACTGTCCAAAACCTTGGGGCCTGAGCCTGCGACCCCTACAAGGGCCTTGAACGGGGTCTCTTAGAATAGGGAAGCCAGGAATGCTTTGGGGCGTGGTATCACTTGAACAGGGGACCCTGAGTGCTGGTGAGTGCCCTGCCTCGGAGAGGGCCAGGCCTTGGCTGAATTATGTGCCCGCCTGAAATAGCCAGGCTTTGGAACCGGAGGGAGGGAGACCCAGGCGCTCAGCAGCCCACACCCTCTCTGTTCCTCCTTTTGCTCAAGGAGACATTGGCCCACACACACCTGTCCTTACAGGCGTCCTGAGGATGGACTCAGGTGGCGTTTGAGGTGTCCAGCCAACCCCTGGTCCCACCTGGGCTGCACTCAGCCTCCCTCCATCCCTCCCCTCCACCCAGCGAGTTTCCTTCAGTGCTTTGGACCCCCCTCGGATGGGGTCCGGAGCAGGTCTTCAGACAGTCCTGTGGAGTGGACGGCGCTTTCTGATCTCTCTGTCGCTCAGGCGGGTCCTGGGCCACGGTTCCCAGCGCTGCTGGAAAGGAACAGTCGCCTGGAACGGAAACACCTTGTCTGACTTCATTGCATCCATTTCCACTGTCACCTAAGCAAGTTAACACTGGTTTCCATTTACAGTAGAAAGGGAGAGAGTCCTTAAAAAAATTTTTTAATGTTTATTTTTGAGAGAGGGAGAGAGAGAGGACGAGCTGGGTAGGGACAGGGAGAGAGAGGGGGGCAGAGGGTCCCCGCCAGGCTCCATGGTCTCAGCACAGGCCAGACGTGGGGCTCGCTCAAACTGACGTCAGACGCTAAACCCAGGTGCCCCAAGAGAGTTTCCTTTGAAAATAAATTTGCTTGGAGGGCACCTGGGTGGCTCAGTTGATTGAGCGCCCAGCATCGGCTTAGCTCATAATCTTGCAGTTTGTGGGTTCGGGACTCTGATCGGGCTCAGTGCTGACAGCTCAGAGCGGGAGCCTGTTTGGATTCCCACTCTCTCTGACTCTCCCCTGCTCATGCTTGCTCTCGCTCTCTTTCTCTCTTAAAAATAAACAAATATTTAAAACATTAAAATAAATTTTGCTTAGGGGTGCCTGGATGGCTCAATTGGTTAAACGTCTGACTTCATCTCAGTCATGATCTCGCAGTCAGTGCGTTCGAGCCCCGAATCGGGCTCTGTGCTGACAGCTCAGAGCCTGGAGCCTGCTTCTGATTCTGCATCTCGCTTGCTATCTACCTCTTCCTTGCTCTCTCTCTCTCTCTCTCTCTCTCTCTCTCAAAGATAAACATTAAAAAATTTTTTAAATAAATTTGTTTAAGCACAACAGTGATTTGATTTGAAAATATATTTATGTTTGAAAATCAACCTCATCCAGAGGCTCACAGATGTGACAGCAAAGTGGAACTTCAAGCTCTCTTACCTCCTTCCCTCTGCGCATGGGTGAGGCTGGGGCCTCTTCTTCTGTGGACTCAGTTTAGACATTCAGCCCTGCATGTCCTAGGTGCTGGAGTCGGCGCCCTCCCACAGGTGGGGAGAGGAGCCCCCAGCCCAGGCAGGGTCCCCGCCACGCTGGGCACACCCCCACCCCCATGACCAGGTGAGGGATACACTGAGCATACGGGGTGGGGGCAGGGCAGGGGACAGGACGGCTGGACGCTAGCCTGAGCTGTCCACCAGCCACATCTGTCCTGAATTTGAAAGAGAACTTTCAGGACCCCTGTGCAGCCCAGACAGAACCGGATGGTCTCATCAGCACCTGCTTTCGAGATGTTGCCTGTCATCCTGCCACTGACGTTGTCCGAGCTGACCTGACACTGGTGGATTGAATGTGTCACCCCCGATCCACAGGGTGAAATCCTGACCCCAGCGATGGTCTTAGGAGGTGGGCCTTTGGGAGGTGATTAGGTCATGGAGGTGGGGTCCCCATGAACAAGATTAGTGCCCTTATGAAGGATACCACAGTGAGGGGCCCCCCTGGGGGGGCTAAGTTGGTGAAGCATCCTGCTCTTGATATCAGCTTGGGTCATGATCTCCCGGATCGTGGGTTTGAGCCCCGCCTCCGGCTCTGCGCTGACAGCACGAAGATTCTCTCTCTCCCTTTCTCTCTGCCCTGCCCCCACTCACGTTGTCTCTGTCTCTCTCAAATGAATAAATACACTTTAAAAATAAAGGATACCGCAGAGAGCTCCCTCATCGTTTTTGCTGTGTGACGGCACGGGGAGTAGATGGCTCTGTGCTCCAGGAAGCAGATCTCCCCAGAGACCGAATCTGCGGGTGCCTTCATCTTGGACTTTCAGCCTCCAACTGGAAGAAGTAAAGGTCTGTGTGTAAGCCGCCTGCTCTGCGGTATTCTTTTGGGTTTTTTTAAAGTGTATTTATTTACTTTGAGAGACAGGAAGAGAGAACACAAGTGGGGGAGGAACAGAGAGAAAGTGAAAGAGAATCCCAAGCAGGCTGAGTGCTGTCAACACAGAGCCCAATGTGGGGCTCGAACTCATGAATCATGAGATCGTGACCCGAGCTGAAATCAAGCATTGGACACTTAAATGACTGAGCTCCCTGGGTGCCGCTGCGGTATCATCGTCGAAGCCCAAACTGAGACACGGCTGTGGGCCCACCCTTGGGGAGCTGGCAGCTTCGTGGGAGTAGAAATCAGGTGAGCACTTTGCTGGGGGGCGGGGACAAGGACCCGGTGACTGCAGGGAAGAGCTCGGGCTTCCGGTCCAGGTGCTGGGGGTCGTGGGCTGGACGGTGCCTGGGAGGAGGGGCAGATGGGGGGGTGCTGAGCTCATGTGGGGGGGCCTTCTGAGCTGGAGGGGCTTGGGGAAGCCAGAAGGAGGGGTCCCAGAGGGCTGTGGGTCTAGAGGGCCCTGCAGACAGGCTGCCCTCACGCCCTCCCCCCTGCAGATGACATAATCCATTCATCTGAGACGAGGTCGAGGTCGGTGAGGCCCAGAGAGACCAGAAGAGCAGGCCAGTCAGTGAGGGCCACCCGGTGGTGAGTGTTTGAGCAGGACCCAGGCCCTCAGGGACAGGTCCTAGGAGGGGACAGGGGAGGGTCAGAGCTCTCAGAGAGACAAATGCTCCCACGACTGAGTCCCTGTGTGGCCTTGAGTAAGTCGCTTCACCCCTGTCTGCCTCATTTGCCTCACCTGTAACACGGTACGAAATACCTTCCTCCGGGGGAGTTGGAGAGTTAAGTTCGATTTTTAAAAAGTATGACAGTGCCACACCCAGCAGCAGGCCCGGAGTAAGCCTGGTGGCTCATGAGTGTTCCTTTCCCGCCCCCTTCTGGCTGGACTAGTCGGGAAGGCTGCCTGGAGGAGGCAGGCCTTGAAAGTAAAGGCTGGGGGCGCCTGGGTGGCTCAGTCTGTTAAGCATCTGACTTCGGCTCAGGTTGTGATCTCGCAGTTCATGAGTTTGAACCTGGAGCCTGCTTCGGATTCGGTGTGTGTGTGTCTCTCTCTCTGCTCCTCCCCTGCTCTCGCTCCATCTCTCACTCTTTCTCAAAAATAAATAAATGTTAAAAAAAAAAAAAAAAGCAAGCAAGCAAGCTAAGGCTGATTCAGAGAGACCCGGAGTGAACGTGGAGATGTTACTGGGCTCCCACCTTGGGGGCCCTGAATGCCAAGGCGAGTGGGCCTTTGCTGTCCTCCCAGGGCACCCAAAACTCCAGCAGGGAGAGATCTCTGCCTCTGAGAGCAGGGAGAGATAAGGAGCCCTCCTTTCCTGCCTTAACTCACACCCATTGGCCCCAAGCCTGGCCAGCTTGTGTGGGAAAGAATCTCCCTGTTCCCATCACCTCTGCCCCCAGATACGGCCTTGGGCCTTGTCTTCCGGAAGGAAACGAGCATTGAAGAGCCTAACCTGCTCCATTTCATGAGGCTCCCGCCCCACAGCCCTGCTGCCCTGAGGGCCGGGGGCCATTACCCCCCGATACAGAGCGGAGATGGGGGGACTTGGCGAGGGGGGGTGGGATTCTTGCTGAAGCAGGCATCGGGACCACAAAGCTGGGCACTAACCTCTGGACGCCGCTGCCTTGTGCAAATGGCTCCTTATGAGCTTCTGGGGACGGGCCTGGGGTCTCCCCTGTGCCTGGCATGGGCCTGGCATTTGGCAGGCTCCTTGTGAATTTTGAGTGAGTGAACAAAGACGCAAATGGGTAACACTTTGCTCTGTGAGTGACCCTGAGACCTTGTCCTGAGGCACCAAGATGCTGTGGACCGGACCTGTCAGAGGGAATCAACCGGGAAAGCGCAGAGTGGCTTCCAGAAGGACACCCAGGGAAAGCGCAGAGTGGCTTCCAGAAGGACACCCAGGACCGGCCCTGGCGCTTGCCTCCGGGCATGGGGGCGGAGAATGAGGAAACTTACTTTTCTGTTTGAATGTTTATATTATACATTACAGGATGCGTATATTCTAAATGTGCTGTAATTATAATGCATGACCATGTGCCTGCTCAAGAAATGAATACGAAAGTAAATAATCACCTGGGGAGCTTCTTAAACATGTGGGCTCCTGGGCTGCAGCCCCTGGGGAGGGAAGCAGTAGGTCTGGGGGTGGCCGGGGACCAGGATGGGTCTCCCAGGTGATTCTGCTGCAGGTGGCACTTTGGAAACAAAATCACCAGCTGGGTCCTCTTCCCACCAGTCACCAGCCGGGCTCATTTGCATGGTCTTTTGCATATATTTGCATGATGTCTCTGGTTCCAAAGGAAGCCTCTGGTAGCCCTCATCCTCCTTTCTGCCTGGGCCTGAAGAGAGCTTCTTCCCTCCCACCTCATCCCCCAGCACTGCCCCCATTCCCACACCTGTAGAAGCCCCTTTCCCCTCACCCCTATCCTCTAGCCAGCTACACCATTCTTGCACCCCACCTGCACATTCTCCCAGTTCCCCAGGGCCTGGCACGCACACACCACCTCCTTCAGAAGCCTTCTGCACCTCCCAGCTGAAGTGTGCTCCCGGTCCTGCCCGCCAGGCCCCCTGCGGGACTCCCAAATACCACTGCCCCACCTTGTCCCCCGCCCAGGAGTGTTTCCTGAACCGACCATGTGCACCCAGGGCCGAGCCAGGCCCTCTGCCCATCCCCTCTCATCCAGACCCCCAGCAACGCCCTGAGACCAGACGCCATGAGGCCCATTTTACAGAGGAGGAAACAGACTTCCGGAAGTCACACGATTCGCCAGACCTTGGTGGCCCTCTCCCTCCCACCAGTCAGCCTCCTAAAACACCCTGTGGTGTTTTCTCCCCCTTCACGTTAGTGTCATTTGGGTTTCATTTGGCTTCATTTGCTCTAATTGTGTCTTTAAAATTACTTTCTGTAAAAACATGCAAACGATCCAGAAATATTTGAATAAGATATGAATTCTCTGCTTGCTGATCCCACCCCCCCACCCCCCCCGCCGCCCATAATACTCTGTTCGCTACTTCGAACTGTCAGGGGTCTCCTTCCAACCTCTTATGCATTTACACACAGATGTGGTGTATGCAGATACACAGGCATGGCATTTAAAAAAAATTTTTAACGTTTATTTATTTTTGAGAGAGAGACACACAGAGCGTGAGTGGGGGAGGGACAGAGAGAAAGGGGAGATACATAATCCCAAGCAGGCTCCAGGCTCTGAGCTGTCAGCACAGAACCCGATGTGGGGCTCAAATCCACAACCCACAAGATCATGACCTGAGCCGAAGTCGGACACTCAACCAACTGAGCCACCCAAGCACCCCTATTTTGCTTTTTTAAAAAAAGAATGAGACCCTTTCCAAGACACATGTTTTGGAATTTAAAAAAAAAATTGTTTTTAAAGATTTATTTTAAGAGAGAAAGGGCTTGAGCAGGGAAGAGGGCAGAGGGGGAGAGAGAAAGGGAGAGAAAGAATGTTAAGTAGGTTCCATGCTCTGCGAGGCTCTGAAAAATCGAGTTGGATTCTCTAGATACCGGGGCCCCCCTGCGCCCCTTGCATGCTTTTTTTTTTTTTAAACATACTAAGTCCTTGCTATCAGGTGCGTGTTTTACATTCACAACCGGCTCCACCCCGATGAGCTACACGTCGCGTGGTCCCTGCAGGGTCCTGGCTGCTGTCCTGGAGAGCCGTGAGTCCGCTTCGGACGGCCAGGGGCCACAGTGGGAGCAACGCTGGGCTGCACCACGCCTGCGAAAAGCACTTTGCAAACTCTGGCACCCTTCCCCTCCCCTAACAAACTATGGGGACTAAGTCACACCTGGGCTCAAATCCTGACTGCGTCCCTTCCGTCCGGTCCATGCTGCTCCAAGACCTTGGAAGTTGCCTTCACCTTGAACCTTAACCTGCGCGACCAGGTCAAAGGGGAGGACCTCTGCGCGGTGCAGGAGAACCTGAGACCTTGCGCAGGCGTCCGCTGCGTGTCGGTGGCCCGGAGGAAGGACTGCTGTCGGGAGGTTTGGTGGCGCAGAGAAGGCGGAGCAGGACTCAAGCCTCGGAGACCCAGCGGGCGGGCGGCCCGGGCTCCAGGCGTGGTGGGGGCGCAGGTGCTCCGCGAGGGGGCAGGTCGGCGGGGCGCCCGCCGCCTGCAGTCCCCAAGGCCGCCACGGGGCGGCGGTGTGGGACAGGGACCCTGCGAGCCGCGTAGGGCCCCGCGGGGGCGAGGTGAGAATGACTAGTAACCGCTGGAGGGGTCGTTCTGGTTTCTTCTGCGGCAGGAGGGGAAACAGGCAAGAAACGGTTCCCTCCCCATCTTTATCCAGTTCCACCAACAGCTGCCGTGATGCCGGAGGGACGGGGGGGGGTGCGGGGGGAGCTCTGACTGGCTGGGACCTCTGGGCCGGGTGTGCCAGCAGCCTGGCCTTTTTTCTCGCCTTGAAAGACGGGGCTACCGGTGCCTCTGGGGGCTCTGCGCTGATGGCTAGAAGGGGTTTCTGCCAACTGTCTGGTGCTGAGCCAGGGTCACCCTGCGCGCAGGGATTGAAAGGTGAATTTGTAAAAATATCAGCTGCCATTAGCTAAGTGCTTAATCCCCTTAACTCTTGGTGACAGCCACGATTGCTCCCATCTTACAGATGAGAAAGTTGAGTCTCGGGAACATGGTGTGGCTTGCCTGAGGTCACACAGCCCAGCAGAATCTGTCCCCTGACATCCGGGTTCTGTGCCTGCCTCTGAATAGAAGTTGGCTGAAGTTGAAGGGGACAGAACTTTTCCTGCCCAGTTTCTCTCTCCCATCACTGGTTCCTGGCTGCTTCTTCCCTTCCGCTGTCTTCTCAGCCTCTCCAGCCTCCCCTCCCTACACTCAGACTGTCTCCCCCCCCCCCCCCCATCTAGACAAGTGCTTCTTCTTGTCCCTAACGCTAGGGGGACAATCAGGAGTCCTTGCCTCCTGAGTTGCAGGTGACTCAAGCCTGGCCCAGGAGGCAGGATGCTGGGACTCTTGTTGGAACTGTTGAGACTCGTTTCTGCCTAGAGGCTGGGAAGCTGTGAGCCTGGAGCCCCGGTGGGGGTGGGGGTGAGGTCTGGGGATGTTTGAGCCTCAGCCTTTACCTTTAATGGAGCAGGTGCACCTGGGTGGCTCAGTGGGTTAGGCATCTGGCTTTGGCTCAGGTTATGATCTCACGGTTCCTGGGTTTGAGCCCCACGTTGGGCTCTGTGCTGACAGCTGGCTCAGAGCCTGGAGCCTGTTTCAGATTCTGTGCCTCCCTCTCTCTCTGATCCTTCCCTGCTCACGGTCTCTCTCTGTCTGTCAAAAATAAATAAAAAACATAAAAATTTTAAACAAAACCTTTAATGGAGCAGAGCCGACTGACCCTCCCACCCCCCTCCAGGATTAAGGAATGGGACGCAGCCCTTCCCCCTGCCTCCACCACCCACACAGTCCTCTTCATCCCCACCCCCTCCCCCTCTCGGACTCACCAGATGTGAGGATTAAAGGGTCCCAAGGTGTGGGTCCCTCCCACCCCCTGCCTTCGAAGGCAGAATTCTCCACTCCATTCTGACAGGTGACCCATGGTGGGGGGCGGCTGAGCGAGAAGGTTTGCCCACTGAGGCCCCGTTGGTGAGCAGGGTGGGCCCACAGGCTGGGATCCCACCCATGCCTTCACTCATTCTTCACACAGCGAACCTCTTCCCAGGCCCTGCCCAGAGCCCAGCTCTGGACGCAGACACCCGGGGCTCAGATTCCGAGTTCTTCACTCACTAATGCATGATCCTGGCAAGTTATTGCACAACTCTCTGTGCCTGTTTCTTTTTTCTCTTTTTAAAAAAATATCATTAAGACAGAAACAGAGCAAGAGTCAGAGAGGGGCACAGAGAGAGGGAGACACAGAATCGGAAGCAGGCTCCAGGCTTTGAGCTGTCAGCACAGAGCCCGACGCGGGGCTTGAACTCACAAACCGTGAGATCATGACCTGAGCCGACGTCGGACGCTTAACCGACTGAGCCACCCAGGCGACCCTTTCTGTGCCTGTTTCTTATCTGTCAAACGGGGGAAAGACGGAAGTCCCCTAGTGTCTCCGAAACTGGAAACCGAAAACCAAAAAACGTCCTGTCCTGCCTGCTGAAAGCCGACCCCTCATCCCTAAGGCTATGCTCAGCCCAGGCCCTCCCACTGCAGGCATATTCTTCCAAACCAAACCGACCCTAGAGGGGTTCAGAGGACCGACCGAGGCAGCCTGGTCTCCAGTCCCAGCTGGAGCTGAAGGACATGAGAGTCCCAGGCAGCGGAACCAGAGGTGCAGCGGCACTGAGTTAGAACACGGTGCCGCCCCTCCTACACTGCTGGTGGGAGTGTAAACTGGTGCGGCTGCTCTGGAAAACAGCGTGGAGGTTCCTCAAAACATTAACAGTAGAACTCCCCTAGGACCCAGCAATAGCGCTGCTGGGGATCTACCCAAGGGATACAGAAGTGCTGATGCATAGGAGCACACGTACCCCAATGTTCATAGCGGCACTTTCTACAACAGCCAAATCATGGAAAGAGCCTAAATGTCCGTCACCTGATGAACAGATGAAGAAGATGTGGTTTATATACACAATGGAGTACTACATGGCAATGAGAAAGAATGACATCTGGCCATTCATAGCAACGTGGATGGACCTCGAGGGTGTCATGTTAAGTGAAATAAGTCAGGCAGAGAAGGACAGAAACCATATGTTTGCACTCATAGGTCTAACAGGAGAAACTTAACAGAGGACCATGGGGAGGGGAAGGGGGAGAAAGAGTTAGGGGAAGGGAGGGAAACAGATCATGAGAGACTCTTAAATACTGAGAACAAACTGAGGGCTGATGGGGGAGGGGGAGAGAAGAAGGGGGGCGATGGGCATGGAGGAGGGCACTTGTGGGGAAGAGCACTGGGTATTGTATGAAACCAACTTGACAATAAACTATCAAAAAAAATGGTGCCTCGCCCAGTGGAGAAGATTCTGTGGGCTGAACATACGGGGTGCAAGGTGACAGCATGGTGGCACTCCTAATCGAGCCCTCCTGTCCCCTCCTTCTGCCCTCAGGAGAACTTCTGCTGGGATAGGGCTGTGGAAACATGCAGGGGGCCCTCATTCGAATAATGCAGTGGAGACTTGGGGGCCTCTGGCTAGCACGAGCAAGGGTCCTGGGGTCTATGGGAGAAACTGTGTCCAAGTGGAACTGAGACCCTCCATTGGAATTGGTACTGAGCCAGGAGGAGCAGGTGGCTCAGCCTTGGTGAAAGGCCCTGGGTGCCCAGGACGGTGCGGGGGGCCGTCACCAGGAGCCATGAGAGGTCACGGCCACAGCTTGGCAGTGCCTGGCAGGATGGGCTGGGCGTCAGGGCAGACTCTCCGCTGCCAGACACCCGCGCACCATGTTCTGCCCCCTCCGTGGAGGAACCGGAAGCTAACCTAGGACTCTGTTTGGGGAGCCTGAGGCGTGCTGGAGTCACTGCCCTGCGAGACGAGAGAAGTCACCTCTGTGTCTTCAAGGCCGGGCTCTCCCCGTGCAGGAGTGGCAGGGTGTGAGGCAAGGGGCACGGCTGCCAAGCGGTTGAGGACAGCGGCTGCCGAGGGGGCTGGCAGCCTGATGCCACCTTCAGTACCTCCCTCCAGGCTGCGAGAAGCCCTTTGCAGTAGGAGCTGGGGCTTTCCCTATTTCACAGAACGGACCCAGGTTCAGAGACCCCAAGTCACTCATCCAAGGTCACACAGCAGCGGCGGCAGAGCCAGGAAGCCAGCCTGGATCTGGGCGCTGCCCGAGACTGCGCTCCCAACCACAGCTGTGTACGGAGCAGGACCCCAGTAAGCAGAAGGCTCAGCCCTGTCCTGAGCACCTACTTCGTGCGGGGGCCCTCTGCACACGTCACCTCTGGGAGCCCAGGCCCCGTCCTGCCAGGAAGCCACCATCAGGGTGGCCTGGCACGTTCCCACCTCTGTCGGTCATCCACGTTACCAGACAACCACGGTCATGTCCTTCCCCCTTCTGGGCCCCGGTCTCCCCATCTGTAGTTCAAGGAGATGAGATCAGGTCCCAGAGGGCCTGGCCAGC